>NW_022103912.1:10710951-10717510 GCF_000313985.2 Echinops telfairi | reverse complement strand
GACTTAAATTTTCTACATCCATCTTTGTACATTAAGAGCTCTGGTGGTGTCCTGGTTTACACATTGAGCTGCTAACCACAAGGTTAGCAGTTTGAAACCACCAGTCACTCCACAGGAGAAAGGTGCAGTTGTGTACTCCTATAATGATTTAAAGTCATAGAAACTGCCCAAGGGGGCAGTTCTGTTCTGTCCTATATGGTCACTAGGAGTGAGAATGGACTCGATGACAGTGGGACATTTTGTATATTCTGCATTCCTATTATTAATACATGTTCGTAGCTTTCCCCCTCCCTTTTTTTTCTTTCAGTTGTGCCCATCAACAAAGAAGCCCCCACGCTTTGGTCCATTCAGACTCCACTTTGAGGAAGCAGCAGCTCTTCCCCAGACTTATACTGAGTGCCTTTCAACCTTAAGAGCTCATCGTGTGCCACTGTATTAGACAATGGTTCACTGCTGATCATAAGGGTTTAAGTGGCAAAATGTTTTCATTTCAAAATGTTTGCCTCTTCTTCTCTGTCTTAGGTTAGAAGATTCATTGTCATCTCTCCACCGTAATTGACCCTTCTCGCATTTGAAGTATCAGAGGCATAGTTTCTACCATCTCATCAACATGCAAGCCAACACCTTATGGCAAATGGACAGGGGTAGTGGGTACAGATACAGATGTAGATATTGATACAGGGTGATAAATATAGGGATAGGGATACAGATATGATATAGTCTACATATATCTTAATTTCCCACTTGAAAGTTTATATCCTAATCATAGAATAAATTGACCTTACCATGTGGCTCCACTCTATACTTGCCTTCATTTGATGATCACTGAATTGAATACTGGAGTAAAGAATGGTGAAGGAATTAGTTGGTACCCTGATATTTTTATAAAAGGATAGTATCTGGGGTCTTAAAGCTTTTTCTTAAAATAGTCACCTAAAAGAGCCATTAACTGTTCATGAAGAAGAAAGTATGGCAACAATGTACATATGTGTTTGACACAATGGATGTATGTATGGACTGTGATAAGAATTGTACAAGCCCCCAATAAAATAATTAAAAAATAAAATCAAAATAAGAAAAAAACAAAGTACACGAACCTACACACAATCCACGGAGTTTAAATAAAACTCATGATCAAAGGGGAGAGATGTTGGAACTTACATTCTAAAGAACGTGCTTTGTGGAAAGTTGTGGTCTACAGTGGAAGCACTGTTTACATTTTGAGTCTTGTCCATAAGCTCTTATGCCATTCAAATTCTTTCTGACCATTAAAGTCATAATGAGAACTATGTTTAGACAACTCCCAGATGAGCCCAGGGGGTGGGATCGGGGAGCAGTGTTGTCTTAAGGCTCACATGGAAAGCGGTGGAAATTGCAGGGACACGTCCTTAATAATTGATCAAACACTTCCTTGCATTGCCTTGTTTAACATTTGGGGTCCTGGAGACTCTGACTCAGGGTTGTATGGCCATGACTTATAGTCCGACCTCAGAGTTAGATGATTGAGGCTCTGGAAACAATCCAGGAAAGTTTCTTAGTCTGCAACGGTGCACATAATGTCAATCATGGTCCTTTCCCTGCTCTGTAGTCCCATCAGCAACAGTGATGACTCGACCTGAGTGGAATCATTATCTTGTGGTCCTTCTTTGTTTTTGATAATAAAAACAAACCAACTCTTACTGCCATCTAGTTGGTGGCAACTCAGACCCTATGATTTTCTGAGACTGTAGCTCTTTCTGAAAACCTTGTCTTTCTCCCGTGGAGCATCAGGTGTTTGTGAACTGCCTACATTGCTGTTAGCAGCCTGATACCCAAGCACCATGCTAATAGGGCTCCTTATTTCTTATGAAATACTCATATTATTAGCTCTATGGCTGTGTTTCTGGTGGGCTCCCTTAAGCTTCTGTACTGCTTGCATGATGGTGATATCTCTCATCCAAATAATCGTGTTTTTTTTGTGTCCTGCTTAAGACTCTAGGGCCGTGGTTCTCAACCTTCCTCATGCCGCGGCCCTTTAATTCAGTTCCTCATGTTGTGGTGACCCCCCAACCATAACATTTATTTGCGTTGCAACTTCACAACTGTAATTTTGCTACTGTTATGAATTGGGCAACTCCTATGAAAGGGTTGTTCGACCCCCAGGTTGAGAACTGCTGTTCTAGGGCAAAAACATATATGTAGAACATGCTTGAGTGTGGGGTCTTTTTTTCCTGTAGCACAATAGTTAACTCTCTCTATTTCACCAAACCCATTGTAAAATGTACCCTGATTTCAGCAGTTTAAAAACGACAGCAGCAAACATGTGTCTTTGAATTAATAAAATTACATCATTGATTTGGAAAATGCTGTATCACTTGAAGATTGAGATTGCCGATAGTAAAAACACCTGCAGACCTTGGGGTGAGTGTTTCTCAGGCTTACTCAGGCAGACAACACTGCCTGCAGCTCCTATGAGATTTTCTGAAATTTGTATTCTATGGAACATATTGGAGGTCACCTTCAGTCATTTTGTAAAGTTTAAATTATACGCAGTAATCGTTCTTCCTTGACCTTATTCTGTGGTATGATACATTTTGAAAGATTTCCATGAAGAATGCTGAAATAAATGTCATCATTAGTTCCAAATTTGCATGCATGCTTCAGGGAGCCTTGGGACCCTCTGGTCTGCCCCAAGGGCTGACTTGCATATAGGGCCCAAGGCTTTGAGAATTTGCTATCAGACTGTTTCACATTTAAAGGAAAACTATACCCCTCAAAAAGGGTGATGTCCGATACCCCCCCAAAAAGGACAAAAACTCACTGCCAAAGAGTTGATTCTGGCTCACAGCTACCCTACAGGACAGGCTAGAAATGCCCTCATCCCTAACTATTTATAGAAGTAGAAAGCTTCATCTTTCTCCCACGGAGTGGCTAGTGCTTTTGAACTGCTGCCCTTAAAGTGAGCGGCCCAGGAATCATGGTGGCCTATTGGGTGATGCATTAGTCAGTGGTTTGAAAACACCAGCTACTTGGCGGAAGAAAGATGAGGTTTTTTATTTCCGTAAAGTGGTATCATCTCAGAAAACCACAAGGGCAGTCGACTCTGTCCTTGTGGGTCACTGTAATTTGAAATGAGGTGTGTGTGTGTGTGTGTGAGTTTTGAGGTAGGTGTGTGTGCGTGCGTGCGTGTTGATGTACAGGAAGTCTAGGAGAGGATGTGTCTTCCCAAATCCCACCTCTTCTTTATCCTATGCCTCTTTTCTGAGGTGGCCTGTAGTTAGTGTCTGGCTAGGACAGCCCAGCTTTCCTGCCTTAGATCAGGATAAAGGATAGTGTCCTTTCCACTTCAGAGCTTCATAAAAAATCAGATGAGGCAGGGACTTTGCCTCAAATTGGAGCTTTACCTACTTTCTTTAAGGTGGCTTCTTGGTACAATGGTTAGTGAGCTAAGCAACAGTTCCGTTGTTTGAAACCACCAGGATTTCCACCTGGTGGTTTGTCCTGAGAGTTTACCAGAGTCTGGATTCAAATATTTACCCTCATGTGGGTGTTATTTAACATGCTTCTCTGGTCTTGTCTTACCTGTACATTGGTAGATACCCCTGGAGATGAGATTAGATGCAGACTTGATTATTTGGCACATCGCTCTCAGGAGGTGCGGTGATGTTCCTTCAGCAGGAGCATCTGTAGTAGATTAAATTCTGAGCACCCCTTGTGCTGACCGTTGATGAGAATGAACACCCAATCCATTCAGAATTCCCTACGTGGATTAAGCCACCATTGAATTACTTTGGCAGTCTCCCTTAGGGGCTTACCTGTGTTAGTCCTTGCCGGAGATCTCCATACTGGGGCCCCATGGCCGTGAGTCAGGTGCTGTTAGTCATGCCCTGACATGGTTAGAAGGTCCTGGATCAATCTTGTCAAATCTTCTTTGTCACCTAATGTATGCATGCCAATTATGTTTCTGCTTGACTTCTGTTGTCCCACCTAAAAGTGTGATGCATGGATCTGCTGCTAATCATGAATTTGTGTCTGTTCCCTTCGTGTTCCATGCCTTATTTAAGTAGATATGTGGCTAAGAATCTTTGGATGCCAATATAACCTTGTGATAATGGTTCTCTCATGCAGATGAGATTATTTTGTCTTGTCTCTGTCCTGTTTAAGACTTAGTAAATGTTCTCCTTAAATTATAGTTGAGATATGGGGCCTCTTTTGTACCCTAAAACAATAATTTATATCTACCTTTATTTTTGTGATTTTTGTCACTCATCAATACTCAATACCAGGTTTGTTATTTCCTTAGGAGTTGTCAAGTGATGGTATTTAAATCCTATTACTTATTCTTTCTTTCTTTCTTTTTTTCCCTGTTGGACCAGAAAGTGTTGACCCCAACTATACTTATTCTTTATTAACTGGAATATTTGATAATTGGAAATTTCCCCTAACCAGCTGTTTGGTTTTCTGAACCAAAGTGAAATAGGAAAACAACAACAACAAACCATTTGGCTCCTTCTCCACTTAACTGAACTTTTTCCAAATAATGATTTACTTTCTTAGTATCCTTCCAAATTTTCTTGAATTTGGTTTGCTTTACAAAGTGGCCTTTAAAAAATTTGTGGAAAAAATGTAACTAAAAGATAATGGAAAGTATTTATGAATTTTTTAAATAGCTGAATGCTTAATTGTTTGTACCATGCAGGGACTCTGTGTATGTGTGAGTGTATAGAAAAGCTTACCTATATTATTAGCTCATGGATTTGGGCAGGATGTTTTTCACGCCATTGTAGCTATATGGATTTTTAAATAAATATTATTCTGCCAGATATTGTACTTCCTATTTCCCTTTTTAAAACCTTGCAAGTATGTCTTGCAGATATTTCCGTGCCTACATATAAATATTCTCCCCATTCTTTTAAATTGCTACTGAGTATGAGGCAATAGACATGTGTTAGAGGCTTTTTGCTAATAGGCTAAGTCTTTTATAGGCATTTTTCAAATGCTTTTTAAATAACCCTATGAAAATGTTTCTGTATTGTGGACGGTGAAACACTGGCTCCGAGAGGCTGGGCAACTTGAACACGTTTACTCAACTGGGAAGTTGTAGAGCCTGGATTTGAACCCACATCAGTTACACTCCAAACTCCATCTTTTGATCGCTGAGCACTAAACTTTACTCTGGGCCAACCAAACTACTTTCTTGTGCCAAATGAGTTACTCACTTGCCTCTTCCTCTGTCTGAGATCAGTCTCTCCCTCAGTGCCTCCTTGCGGCCTCCTCAGGAGTTCTGGGCTAGCCCATTATCTCTCTGTGTACACAATCTCCGCCTCTCAAGCGGAGTTTTTCCCTCAGCAACAAAATATTCCCTAGTCTCCTCCACCTTAAGAAAACAAACTACCCTTCCCTTGACCCCATGTGCCCTTGAGTCACAGCCCTCCTCTCTCTTTCCACAGCTGCTGTTTGTTTGATGGGGTCAGAGGAGAGAGGGGACAGCCATGGACTTGTTCTCTGTGTGCTTCCGGCTGGACTTCTTGGCCTTGCCTTGGGCCTGACCTGAGAAGGACTACCTGTTAGCCCATCCACTGTGTTTACCTCTGTCTTTCCGAAGCGCAAGCACACACAGCTTCCACCGCCCTTACCCAGGGGCAGCCCTGAGGACTAGATACCTTTTGGGGAAGTAAAACACGGCCTTTACACTCCTGGCTTGGAGGTGTTGAGATAGTAGGAATTCAATGTAAGAAATTTTATTTTCAGAGGGATATAATTTTTTAACCATGATGATTTATATGTATATACAGATATATTTTTTATTAATCATTTTATTGGGGGTTCTTACAGGTCTTATAACAATCCATAAATCCATTGTATCAAACCCACTTGTACATATGTTGCCATCATCATTTTCAAAACATTTTCTTTCTACTGGAGCCCTTGGTATCAGCTCCTCTTTTTGCCCCTCTCTCCCCTCCCCTCCAACCTCATGAATCCTCGATCAATTATACATTATTATTGTTATTTTCATATCTCATACCATCCACTGTCTCACTTCACCCACATTTCTGTTATTCATCCCCCCTGGGGGCATGTTGTGTATCCATCATTGTGACCGGTTCCCCCTTCTTTCCCCTTCCCCCCAACACCTCCTCATACCCTCAGGTGTCACTGCTCCCAGGATCTGTCCTGGATTCCATGAGTTGAGAGCTCTTATCTGTACCCATGTACTTGCTCTGGTCAAGCTAGATTTGTAAGGTAGACCTGAGGTCATGGTAGTGGGTGGTGGGGAGGAAACATTCAAGAACTAGAGGAATGTTGTATGTTTTGTGGTCCTATATTGCACCCTGGCTGAATTGTCCCTTTTGTGTGACCCTTCTGTGAGGGGGTGTCCAATTGTTTACAAGTGGGCTTTGGGTCTCCACCCCACCCCCTCTCATTCGCATCGATATAATTGTTTGTTTTGGATCTTTAGATACCTGAAACCTGATCGCAAAGGCTGGTGTGCTTATTTTATGTGAGTTTGTTGCTTCTCTGCTAGATGGCCGCTTGTTTAACTTCAAGCCATTGAGACTCCAGACGCTGTATCTTT
>NW_022103912.1:10709133-10710635 GCF_000313985.2 Echinops telfairi | reverse complement strand
CATTTCAAGATTATTTTTATGCAAAATTCCATGATTTTTCACTTTCATCATGTACCTATTTTCAGAATTTTCTACCACCCCTAATAGAAATTCAGTGGCCGTCAAGCAATGATTCCTTCTTTCCCCCTCTTAGAGAGTAGTTCTCCATAACAAATAATTCTTTAAAAAAAAATAATTTTATTTGGAGCTCATACAATTCTTATCACAATCCATCCATCCATTGTGTCAAGCACATTTGCACATTTGTTGCCATCATCATTCTCCAAGCATTTGCTTTCTACTTGAGCCCTTAATATCAGCTCCTCATTTTCCCACTCCCTCCCTGCTCCCCACTCCCTCATGAAAAATAACTCTTTTTAGATCCAGACTATTCTTGTATTTTCTGTGGATTTTCCTTTCATTAATAGCTAGTATTTCTTTCTCTGCACATCTTGTACCAGTTCTTTGCATATCCAGCTTTGCATATTAGCTATGATTATAAAAACAAGGGACATGTATTATGGTTTCCTTACAATTACCCAGCCCCTAAGTGCCCTGCATATGGTGAATACTCAGTCATTGCTGGCTAGTGGTCTCTAAGTCATGTTCTCACCAATCCCTGGGGACAAATGGAGTCACGTTAGCAGATGGACTCTTGATGTAACATACTGTAATCTGATCATATTCCCAAGTGATATTTTATTTTACTTTTGATTCTTCAGCTCAAAGAGCAGAAGATGTGATTATACGTGCATGTTACATTAAGACACAACTAAGAACAGAACTATTCCAGAAGGTTCAGGGCACAGGATCAAAATTGGACTGGCTGGTATGAGCAAGATGGGAGCTTCAGGTGTTCCCAGTGATCAAATGGCTATGTGGGTTCCAGATCCATAGATGTTCTAGACAGTAGTATGCAGTTAACAGCTTGCACCAGAATCGTGACCTCAGCCATTCCACATGTGCTGTGGCTTCCGTGGGTGCACACGCTGGTTCACTTGGGCTTCTGCCTTATGTGTCTTCTGTTAAGCTTCCGTCTGTGCTTTCGATTCCACATCCACTTGCCTCTCTTGGTTTGAAGGTTTCTAACAATATGGCACTAAGATGAGAGGGCCCCAGGTAATATCTATTGGCATGGCCCATGAAAGTCTATTTCTGTCACCATTGTCTAAGGTCTCCTTCTGGGAGTTTTTGGTGTTGCTTTATTCAGGAAGCATCATTGTTCCAACCACAGCTGAATTATGGGTTCTCGGGTACTCAATAGTTTCATTATTTAGTAGTAAAGTTGAAGAGTCCCTGCTTGGCCCAAAGGATTATATACTGGGTTACTAACCCAAAGCCTGGTCATTTGAATCCATTCAGAGGTATCTCAGAAGCAAAGCCCAGTGAGCTACTTGTAAAGCAGCCCAAGCACTGAAAACCCCACGACTCACAATTCGACTGGGATATCCTTGTAACGGTTACTATACGTCTGAGATGACTCAAAAGGAAACCTGAATTTTTTTTTTAACTAGAGCAGAATC
>NW_022103912.1:10706274-10708042 GCF_000313985.2 Echinops telfairi | reverse complement strand
GAGTCTCCTGTTTTCTTCACTACTTATGCAATGGTCCAATGTCTGAAAGGAAACAAATCGCAGCAAGAGATCCATGTTGTATGAGAACCTAACTTCCTCCTGATGGAAGCTTTATTGCTAGCTGTATCAGGAATGCTTGTGTTTGGCCACAACACTATTCATTGCCGTTAATCGATTACAGAGGCCCTATAGGACAGAGTAGAACTGCCCTTGCATTTCAGAGACCGTAAAGCCTGACAGAAACATAAAGCCTTATCTTTCACCGAAGGAGCAGCTGGTGAGTTTGAACTGCTGACCCTGTGGTCAGCAGCCCATTGCATAACCCACTACACCCATTTTTTTCTTAAATAACAAAAATATCTAACACTAAGGGCTTAAGCCAATGGAGAAACATTTTGGTAACATAACAAGGAGTGTGGTGACAGGTGGTTGGTATTGTTGATGAGAACAATACTGTCGGGCCACTGTCATGGCTATCCTTTGGGTCTTGCTTGGATTTCTTCCTCCTGTAGGTGGCCTCATCATAAGAAAGTGGTTATGGCCACTCCAGATATTATATCTATATTTATGCACAAATTATGTTGGAAAGGCATCACCTTCATTCCCCTCCCTTTTTTTTTTAAAGTGTATAGCTTCCCAGAACCCCTTGCAGATTTCTTCTTATATTTTATTGGGCATAACAGGTAGGGATTCACTCCTACCTTCAAGGAAGGCTGGGAAAATTAAGCAATGTTTAGCTAGGTATATTGACACCCCTATCAAATCTTGGAATCTTTTCATAAAATAAGTGATAGAGGATGGATCTTCGCGACCAAATGGACCGTTAGCATAGGGTTTCTGCCCTGAGGTCCCTCAGATTTCTTGCTACTGCACATTAGATTTCTGACCTGTCTGAATCCCAGTTACAGTTCACCCCAGACTCCTTTCATATTTAACAAAAGTGGACTACTTTGGTAAGAGCAAAGGCTAAGTTAGAAAGTCCAGTGTGCCTTAAGTATTTGCTGTATAAAAGGAGTCTAATTAAAAATCTACTGAAGATGACGTAAAGATAAAATATATAAAGAACCTAGCATATGGTTGGCAGCAAATGATTAATTCCTATTTTCCTTTGTGTCTTAGACCCCACTTTGTGTAGTAGAAAAGACAACGTAATACAAAGGGCATTTCAGGCCTTTGACTCACAATCCAGAGTTTCCGGAGAAGAATCTCAAAGATAGCACCAGTGCTCACGACCTGAAGAAGATATAAATGTCACAGAGATTTGGTTTAATTTGATTTGAAAGTTGCTCAGACAGAAAACTTAAATTTCTAGCAAACTAGACCCAATTAGTTCTGGTGCTTGCTTCTTGGATCTACTTGTTTTTCTATAATAGTGAAATCAATGCTACTTGCTTGGCATGGAGTTAGAGGATCCATGTGTTTCAGGGAAACTCAAGAGTTCATTTAAATTTCAGCAGAACACAAAGGGAAATGTCTTCAATTAATAGACCAGAGTCTTCATGACTGAAAGGAAGAGATGCCTATGTAGCTGGCCTGGTTTGACAACATCAATGGCAACAGCTCCACCCCTTCTTCAGTGTCTTTTCTTCTGGACAGATTATATGCTAAAGTAGAAGAAGGCCTCTCAACTAAAGTCTTGATTTCAGCACTGATTGACCATATCATCCTAGGCAAGTTATTATTCAACCTCTGTAATCCTCCATCCTTCCCAATAAAATTGATTCTTGTGACAATTAAAGAATAAAACTTCTGTGAAAGTATATAGTAG
>NW_022103912.1:10702958-10704420 GCF_000313985.2 Echinops telfairi | reverse complement strand
TCAGTGCTGTCCTCTGAAGTGAATTCTTCTGGGGGGACAAGGGGGCTGTCCACATAGTTGGCATTGGGGCCAACCCCTCAGACCTATTTATTGGTTCCCTTCTTCATGCTGGTATGGGGCATTCACATCTTGGCACACTGGGTCGAAGTCTGATCCCTCTTTCCCTGTGGAGATATAAATAACACCCTCCCCTTGGGTGTGTTAGTGCCCTGTCCCCCCACTACCCACAACATTGGAATTCTTGACTGCTGTTTCCATGAGCATGATCAAGGATCCAAATAAAGGAAAATCCTTGCCCCAATTTTTATCTTTTCTTATCATGATGTTTATCAGCCCAGTTGTAAGGATTTTTGTTTTTATTCATTGACGTGTAATCCACACCGGAGGCTGGAGGCTTTGATCTTCATCAATGAGTACGTACTTCAAATGGTCCTCAATTTCAGCAGGTAAGGTTGTGTCACCTGCATGATGCAGGTTCTTAATGAGTCTTTCTTTAATCCTAATGCTATATTCCTCGATGTAGTCCAGATCCTCAGAACACTTGCTGAGAGTAAATGTTGAATAAATATGCTGAAAGGGTACAGCACTAACTCACACCTTTCTGATTTTAAATCATGCAACCTTCCATTGTTGTATTTGAACAATTGGTTCTTGGTCAATGTACAGGTTCTACAAGAGCACAATTACATTTCTGGAATTCCCATTCTTTACAATGTTATGCATAGCTTGTTATGATCCACACGGTTGAATGCTTTTGTTTAGCCATTGAAAAGCACATAAGCATCTTTCTAGTATTTTCCACTTTTAGTTGGGCTCTATCTGGTGTCAGTAATAATACACCCCTTCCAAGCCCTCTTTTGAATCAAGCTTGAATTTCTGGACTTTCTTGTGAATTTACAATTGCAGACGTTTTTGACTGTGGAAACCTTTTACTTAGGTGATATTAGAGGGATTCTTTGATAATTTCTTCATTCTACTAGAACTTTTTCCTTTGAAGTGGAAACAGATATGGATCTATTTCAGTCAGCTATCTGCTAAATCTGTTTTTTGCATAGTTGAGTGAGCACTCCCAGTGCTTCATCCGTTTGCTGATTTCCCCCCCAATTGTTATGTTGTCAATTTCTGAAGCCTTGTTTTTAGCTAATGCCTTCAGTGCAGGTAGGCATCTTCTTTCAAGACCATCGGTTCTCGAACATATGCTACCTCATGGCATGGTTGAATACTGACCAATTCTTTCTCAATAGCAGTATTTTATTTTATTTTATTTTTTTAATGTATGATGCCATGGGTAC
Source organism: Echinops telfairi (assembly GCF_000313985.2). Taxonomy (NCBI): domain Eukaryota; kingdom Metazoa; phylum Chordata; class Mammalia; order Afrosoricida; family Tenrecidae; genus Echinops; species Echinops telfairi. The sequence continues at coordinate 10,703,128 of NW_022103912.1, read as the reverse complement.
AACTCATCAAGTGTTTGTCTTTAGTGTCCATTGAGTCAAACCTATTCTTGACGTTGTCTCTAAATTCAAGTGCAACATAGTGAAGGGTATGTTTTGACTCTTGTAGACCAAAATCCTCACAGCTGCATAAAGGATTGAAATTGTCAAGGATTTTGTCTTGCTTGGATCCA
>NW_022103912.1:10695114-10701820 GCF_000313985.2 Echinops telfairi | reverse complement strand
TCAAGAAAGACGGGGCCTTCTTCTCCAGCAAACAGTTACTGTCTCAGAAACTCACAGGGTAGTTCCCAGTTCTGCCCTGTCCTATATGATCACTATGAGTCGGCATTGGCTCAATGGCAGTGAGACTTTTCTACAGCTCTGCAACTCCACAAACCTCCCTTGGGGGTCTTGATCTTCTTTCCCACCTCTTTCTCCTGTACTCCTGGCATGTGGCATGTGGCCACACACTGCTTATGACATCTCAGTTGAGAACACAACACTTCCTTTCCCTCTTCCTGTTCTTTCTCTCTCATCCTAGTGTCTTCAATACAACATCAAATACTTTTTGACTTATCTTTGTTTAGGGGCATCCAAAATGGTTCATTAAGAGGGTTAACTATTTAAGAAGTTGTACAATGAAAGGGAAATGTTCAAAGCTCCGGTGGGCAGTGTCCCTACTGGAATGTAAAATGGTAGTAGGATGGATTCTTCCATCAAGTGTGATCTAGCATGTCTCCTTGTGAATTATCCAGCTTAACTTGGTCCTTTTTTTCTTCCTCTCTGATCTCTTCTCTGGGATAAACACTGAATAGCCCATTTCACTGATGTCTATACAGTTCAGTGGGCAAGAGGCAAGGATGGGGTCAGCATCTCCCACATCTGGTTTGAGTATGAGTTCTATCATTTGTAGGGTTTTGAGTCCTTCATCATTTGGTGCCTCAGTTTTGTGAGAGAGCTACAACAGATGAGACCCAGATTCCAGGACTAGGATTCAGAATCTACTGCTGTTCTACAAGCTCATGACAAAGGGAAATAATCATATTAGAAAGGATAAATCATTTCATTCCTAGAAACACATACTAGCCAGAGAGTGAATGTTTGAAGGACTGAGGAGAATCCTATAAAGGGCCTGAGGACATGATATGTCACCACAATGTCATCGGGCAAGTTATTACTTTTATTTTGTAAAGGAAGTTAGTAGACAATGAAGTGAAAGATTTGTCTGGAAGGCTTCCTTTGCTTTTTCTTCTTTGATCTGAGATCAACAGGGTTGCTCTTTGAAGAGTTGGTTTCAGAAGCTGCTGATGAGCTGCAGGTGGGTTTCAGCAGCTTCATGTGATCATTTGTCATTCTCCATTACATACTTTGCCACTTCAAGGTGGAAGTTTTGAAATTTATTTGACTGATTTATAAATACAAAGTGTGACAGATACATTCTAGGTTTTAAATTGGGATCACAGGAAGGCCTTGCCAGCATTAATTGTGACTCCACTCAGATATCTGTCGGGACCTTTAGAATGACTCATGGGGCCAATGGGGCTTGATGTCTGTAGACCACCCCAGAGGTCACCCACAGACCAAGAATCACTTAAAGATGAACAGCTGTGTTCTATATACAAAGGGACTGTTTAGGCGGAGAGTAAAGAGCATACATTTTGAAATTTTTTCAGGTGAGTGAGTGAATTGTTATTTTTGAGATGCCTGTAAACCATTCAATGTATAAGTGGTTTTCTTCCCCCAGATTTATCATGCATTTTAGCATGGAAGAATTTTAAAAATTAATAAAATTCTATTTTTTTGACTATTAGGTACCATCTGATTTGGCTAATACATAAGCTCTGGACTTTGAATTCCTTGGATACTTTTTCCCTTAAGGCTAGTTATTTAGTAAATTAAAATATTTACTTTAAGATCTTAAAATTGAAATGAGTTTATTTCGACCAGCTCTGTCCAATAGAATTTTCCATGAAGATGGAAATGTCTTCTGTAATTGCTGCCCCATATCTAGCAGCTAGCCACATATGGAGCTGGATTCTTAATCAAATTTAATTTTAATAAATTAATATTTCATTTTCACATGTGGCAAGTAGCTATCTTTTTAGACAGCACAGTGTTGAACCATCATCTGGGGAATTTATTAGAGGACCACAGCATTTGAACTTAGCTGAGGTCATGGAGAAGAAGTTCATGTCCTGAGACGCAGCATTGCAGTGTGCTCCTGGTTCGGATCTTTCCATCCCACTCTAAGTCTTATGGCTAATGCTCCTCCCTCCAGGCTTTCTGTAAGTCATCAGCATCCTAGGCCCTCTGCGTCTACTGCTTGACATAGCAAGTTTCATTGTACAGGTAACATTTATGTAGTATGCGCACTAGACTGCAAAGTTGTGGAGCCATCTGACCACTGGAAGGATCCAACACCGGGAGAAGAAAGAATGAAGACAAACAAAGTAGGAAGATCACAGGCTTGTGAAAGTCGCCATGAACTTGCCTTGATCCCACCGTCACCCACTGCCCCCTTCAAGTTCATTTCTGCTTGATTTTTGTTGCTGTTGTTAACTGCTGTCACGCTCTCATTGCTTGAACTGCATTTTCACTGATTGATTTTTGGATGTGCCTCATCAGGCCTCTCTTCCTGATTTTTCTTAGTTTGGACGTACTGATGAAACTTGCTCAGTACCTTAGAACCACACAAGCCTTCTGAGGCTATGTGGTGGCTAAGTTTGAGGCAAATTGGATATATATATATCTATATCCCCAAGCCAGATTTTTTTCCAAAGCTATGTATTAAATTAAAAGAAATTTTTTTTACAAAACAATCTTATCACCTTCAAAATACTCTTCATTACACTTAATACATTTGTCAAATATGCCATTTCATGCTTGGAAACATTTTTTCAAACTCCACTGTTTGGATGGCTGACAACATCTCCCTTGTTTTTTCTTTCTTCACCTCTCTACATCATCAAATTGTGTCCTTTCATGTCCCTCTGCATTCATGAAACAAAAAGAAGTTGCACAGAGTGAGGTTAGGTGAGCAAAGTGTGTGGGGTAAGAGAGGCATGCTGTTTTTGTCAAAAACTGGCTCATTGAGAGATGGCTGCGTGGGCAGGTGCATTATTGTGGTGGCAAAACCAGCCCCCAGTCTGCCACAAATCAGGCCTTTTTGGTCACACACTGTGTCACTATCTTTTCCGAACCTCTAAATAGAAAGCTTGATTAACAGTCTGGCCTGGTGAACAAACACCAAATGCGTGAGTTGACATTTTTATCTGTTTGGAACTTAATGGACATCCATCAAATTTTTGTCATCAATCAACATTTCACCTTTTTTGCAATGAGAAAACCACTCACTCATACACTTGAGTTTTTCTCGTAGCACTGTCCTTGTAAGTTATGTTCAACATCACAACAGTTTCTGTGGCATTTTCCTGATCAGGAAACAGAATTTCACAGCCCCACTGTGTTAATCCAGGTTAACTAGAGGAACAAATCCAGGGAGAGTCATATGTATAGAAGAAAGACCTTTATATAAAGAGTAATTGTATATTAAGAAAACATTGCAACCCAATCCAGGTTAAGTCCATAAGTTCAATATTAGCCCATATGTCCGATACCAATCTATAAATTCTTCAGAGTCACAAAGCACACATAATGACACCGAATGCAGGAAGATCACACATCAGTGGGTGGAAAGTCATGTGGATCCAGAGGCAGTGTAAGTATCTCCATGCTCTCAGGGGCCTCCACTTGGCTCCGTCAGCTCCAGGGCTCTAGTGTAGCTCCACATGTCTTTTCAACAGGAAAGTCTCATAGGGAGTGAGTGAGAGTCCTGCCTCCAGTGAGTTATTTATCTCCTTACTGCCTCCAAATGAGGTCATGAAGTTGCAACCTGATTGACAGGCTAGGCTCCACCCCTCCATACAAGTTGACACCAGATTGTGTAACTACCACACGCATGCTGTTCTTTTAAATTGGTGATCACAAAAAAAACGAGGTTTGAGTGAAATTGTTTTTATGAAAAAATTCACTGTGACCAGAGAGAAACTTCCGAGGTAATGCCACGGGATGCACTAACTCAGAGCAAGTTGCTGGATGCTCACCTATTGGGGAAAATGCATACTATGAAAGCTCTGCCCAGTGGAGCTTTTTCCTGTTTTGAGGGGGTACCCCTCATATCGTTGTTAGATGCTGTCAAGTCAGCTCATAAGATGATTATGGGGCTTATTAGCAAGAAGTTTTAAGAAAATTAAAAATTGTATTGATGAGGAAAAGTCCAGTAAAAATTGCACTGAGGAAACTTTTCCTTCACAATAAAGCACCTGTACATTTTTTGAAGGCAGGAGGGCTGTCCTATGAGAATTTTGTTAAGAAACATTACCTTCCACCCTAACAGCCTGATTTCGCCCCTTAAGACTCCTTATGCTCCCCAAATGCACAGAATGTTGAAAAGAAACACTATTTGAGTACTTTAAGGATGCTAGGACTGACATTATGATGTGTTGGAAAGTGAAGGGGACAGAATTTTTTGGTCCAGGGTTAGAGAGTTGGTAACACTGCCTTCAGAAAGATATAGAACTAGATGGAGGATGTGTGGAGAAACAGTAGTTTCACAGTTCAACATTTTTTAAAAAAATTAAGAACTTCTGTGACTTTGCAGCAATGATTTTTGACTTATCCTTATAAATGTATGTAGATATACATGGAGATATATGCCATAGATATATACAACATATTTTTCTACACTGTGATCTGCCTCTGGAAGATGAGAGTCCAGAATAGATTTAATTTAGTCTAACCTTGTAGTTCTATTCTGACATTATTATTTTTTTTTTAATCATTTTACTGGGGGCTCTTATAGCTCTTATAACACTCCATATCTCAATTGTATCCAGCATATCTGTACATTTGTTGCTAGCACCATTTTTTAAACATTTACTTTCTATTTGAGCCCTTGATATCAGCTCCTCTTTTTCCCTTCCCTTCCTCCCTCCTCTCCACAGTTTTTGACCCCTTGATAAATTATAAATTATTATTGTTTTCATATCTTACACTGACAGCTGTCTCCCTTCACCCACACTTCTGTTGTTAAACACCCCAGGGGGAGGTTATTCATTGATCATTGCGATAGGTTTCCCCTTCTCCTCCTCCCTCCACCTTCTCGCTACACTCCTGGTATCTCTGCTTCCATTTCTGTTCCTGAGGGGTTTATCTGACCTGGATTCTGTGTGTCCTGAGCTCTTATCTGTACCAGTGTACATGTTCCAATCTAGCCAGAACTGAAAGGCAGGACTGGGGTCATGATAGAGGGGGTTGATAAAAATTCAAAGAACCAGAGGAATATTGTGTGTTTCATCAGTGCTATACTGTGGCCTGGTTAACTCATTCCTTTCATGTGACCCTTCTGTGGGGGGATGTCCCATTGTCTACAGATGGGTTTAGGGTCTCTCCTCTGACCCCCCTCGCTCTCAATAATATGTTTTTGTTTTGTTTTGTTTTCAGCCTGTTACCCGATTCTATTGACACCGCATGATCGCACAGGCTGGTGTGCTTCTTCTATGTGGCCTTATTCCTGACCATTGATTTTAAGCACCGCTTTACATAATTTTGTCTTGGGGAGAATCAACGCTATTGTTCTCTCACTAACGTACTTGGATGGTGTAAATGGTTCATGTGTTTCAGGAAGTTTGGATATTGAAATCCACCCAGAGGCACCTCAGACGAAAGACCTGCTAGTCTACTGACAAAACATCTGCTGTGAAAGCTCCGTAGGATGGTTCTACTCTGACATACGAGGGGTTGCAATGAGTAGGTGTTGACTCAATGCCAATTGGTGGTTTCGGTTACTGCTTGTCCTCTCTTTCCCCACTTCTTTGGAACTATGTAGTTTCTGGGGGCATGAAGAAAAGGCTGTGGTTTCGATGACCGATGACCAGAGGTCAGTGGAGGGAAAGTTGAATCCTTGGCAGTTACATCATTAAAGAGAGTGTCCTCAATGTGGTAACTCATGGCTTCAACCCTTTACCTTCCCTTGTGTGGGTTGCCGATGGAATCTCCCCATCCTCGGATACTTCACCATGGACAAGGCACTTGCGTACAGTCAAGTGCCCACCACACAGACGCTCGCCTCTTCTCAACTCCACTCCCTGTGGTTTCCCACACTCCTTTCTTGAATGGAGGCTCTCCTCTCCATTCCGTGGCAGGCACCATGGCACACCTACTCTTACCAGACTGGCAAGTGACTGGGGAGGGGAGGTTGGTGAATTGTCACACCTAGGTGACATCAACCCTAGTGATATTGCTGCCTCAATAGCCCCTCCCCCTGCATCACCAGGTCACCTGCTACTCCTGCTGTCAGTGGCCTCAATGCCATTTTGGTGTAACCACCTTTAATAACACCCCCACTTCCCTAGTGGTATCAACAATCCTTGGATCTATAGAGTGTCCTCTGAGATGCAGTGAGATGGGACTAGTGCCACCCCAGGAAGAACCAAGGTGGTTATCCAGATAGTTAGATGTTGTGTTCACAGTGTCATGTATGGTTTCCCTCTGTTTGGATCTGGCATCAAAATTTCCACCAAACCCTGGGCTTCTGCAGGGCTACCAATGCTTGCAGACCTTTAAGTCTTTTCCTTGTGAATTAGATGAAGGTTTACAAGGAAAATCAGTTCCTATTCAGCAACTCAAGCACATTTTGTGTCATTGCAATCTCCATCATGTAACGCCACTTATTCTACGCCCACTCTGTGTTTTTCATTACCATTCCACCTTTGTTTCTATCTTTTCCTGCCAGCTGAACTTTTGTGCTTGGACAAGTGCTGCCTTTTTTATCCTGAATGACTGGTTTTTCCAAGGAGTGTTATAAGAAGTCTAGATAAAGAAATGTACATATGCAAATATATTTATATATGAGGATGGGGAAATAGATCTATGTGCATATATTTATAGG
>NW_022103912.1:10691902-10693890 GCF_000313985.2 Echinops telfairi | reverse complement strand
TGTACAAATGTGCTTTACACAATTGATGTACGTATGGATTGTGATAAGAGTTGTATGAGCCCCTAATAAAATGATTTTAAAAAAAGAAAGAAAGAAGTGGGTGGCGGCCATGTCTGACTTCACTAGATGACCTCCACATGAGTCTAATATGAGGTGGAGATCAGACACGCCACAACCCTCCAACTTTCTTGCCGAATCTGATAGAAGTTCTCTTTCCCCAGGCACTCTCTACATCTCTGTTGGGTTTGGCAACTCATTGCAATGGTCACACAGAACCCATAGAAAATATGCAGGCTTATTGGGTTTATTTGGGAAGTTAGTGAGTCAAGATCAAAAATGTTTATGACACAGTTCTTTAGTGCGGACAGCCTCTTCTCTGCTCTGCCCACAGACAGGTCTCTAAGCACCTCAGCTCTTTGGGTGTGTTAGTCTGGGTTGACTAGAGAAACAAATTCATAGACACTCAGATGTGTATAAGAAAGGGTTTTATGTCAAAGAGCAATTGTATATTGAGAAAACATCCCAGCTCAGTCCAGATCAAGTCCATAAGTCTATATATATTAGCCCATAGGTTTGATACTAGTCTATAAATTCCTCTTAGACTCATGCAACACATGCAATGATGCCCAATGGAGGAAGATCACATGCTGATGGGTGGAAAGTCTTGTGGATCCAGTGACGGTGAAGCATCTCAGTGCTGGCGTGGGTCTCCACGTGGTTCCTTCAGTTCCAGGCTTCTGTGTAGCTCCATCTGGCTTGTCATCAGGAATGCGTGGCAGAGAGTGTGTGTGTCCCACCACCAGGAAGGAAGACAGGAGTTCCCAGAATCCTCAGGATAAGATCATGCCCACACAGAGACCTCATTGGCTATGACCTGATTGACAGGCTAGACTCTACCTCTTCTTCAAGTTGACAGTAGCCTGTGTAACTGCCACATTCGGTATATCCTTTACCCTGATCAGGCAATGTTACAAATTATTTTCACTCTGCCTATCAATCCCCAAAGGGCAAGCCACTTCTGTGGCTTGGTCTGAAAGGGGTTCAGCTCTTGCTCCATGGGTCACCAAACTTAGTTTCCTAAATTAAATGCCTGGAGGTGTCCCACTCTACAAGCAAGCCTCTTGCCCGCAGGCACTCAGCTTTACTTGTTCCATGGGCTTGGGAGTCCACCATTCTAAGACATGCTGGCTCTTGGTCAGCTGCTGTTCTTCCTCTGCCACACCTCTGCCATTTCTGTGGTGTCACAGCTTTTTGTCCCTGGGTCAAAGAGGGTCAATGGATGCACAACTTCCACTTCTGGGTCATTGGTCACAATAGTAAATATCTCGTCTCCTTGCTTTTGAGAGCTCATTTTATACCCAGCGAGATGGCAATATTGACCAATAACCACATTAGTTCCAAGTTGTCACAATTACAATATTATGAATGGTCACTCAAAACCAAATCATATAATTCTATCAGCATTTCCCCTCACCCTTTTATACCTATCTTCATCAGTAAAGCTAGAAATACACCCAGTCTGCATGGTCCCATTCATTTATCTGATGTGATTTACAAAGACTAGGATTGGGAAATAATTCACTGTACTGGAAATGCGTACCCCCCACCCCCTTGTTTGACAGAAAATTGAGGGAGTTCAGTTCCTGGTCTGAAGGGTGGTCCTGGCCTTGGGATTCCCCCAATTACTGTCAGACCAGAAAGCATGATCTTTTTCAATAATGTTGAGTTTCATTCCACTTTTTGTCCCAATGTCTCCAGGACCTTGATATGTTTCCTTTTAGAGTAGCCAGCACTGATAGTTGAGCATTATCTAGTTCTGGTCTCCGGATCATGGAAGCTGAAGTTCAAATGACCTGTTAATCCTTGCTCTGGATGGGGAGACCAGTAGTTGCACTTCGATGGCTGCCCCTAAACTTTTAAGACTATAGTAATGACTCTCCATGCTGGCTATAGAACAGTCAGTCTATGGTCCTGAGACTCCAAGCTCA
>NW_022103912.1:10671846-10690620 GCF_000313985.2 Echinops telfairi | reverse complement strand
ATAGATCTATTTCCCCATCCTCATATATAAATATATTTGCATATGTACATATCTTTATCTAGACCTCTATAAATGCACTTTGCCTCCCAGCTCCCAATAAAAGTTTTTAATAATAAAAAAATAAACATAAATGTAAAATGTAGGTAATTCAACATCAAGCTGCAAAAATTAATGAGTGTATTACTATCAAATGAGGCCGTATCAGGCTGTGAATAAATAAAGTAGATGCACCCTTCTATTACATCAAATTTTTCAGAAATAAAAGTAAAACACAATGTTCCTTTAAAATACATATAAACAACAAGAAATAGGGGAAGAATCACATGCGTAGTTAACTAGGATTTATTTTTGGGGTCCTCTAGCTCACTCCATCATTTGAAAACCAACAGAAGCAAATGACATTGGTATCATGTGCGAACATAATTTGCATATATCAATGGCAGTGCTTTAAGTGGTTGAACCATTTGAACTCTGAGGCATTGATTCTCGCCATACCTAGTGAGTTATTTCAGATAGTTAGGGATATTTATCAGTTTTGAGATCTTCTGGATTATCCAACCCAACTTTCAAATTCCTAGAAAGTTTGCATTTCCGTATATAGTCTGCCAACCAGAACCTGCTGTCCTAGTCTTTACTAGAATTATTTTCTGAACACAGAACTGTCCTTTTCCTTCCCCTTCAACTGCTGGACATGATCGTTTTTGATGGCATCTCAGTAAATATCAAGCTTATTAGGATTCCATACCAGGTTGCATTAATATGGGAAATCGCATTTCTAGGTATCCATGGTATCCGTGCTGTTCTCCAATTCCAGATATAAAAATGGTTTAACCATAACGTGGTCTTTGTATTTGTTTCAGGTCTTTTCATTGTGATGGGCTATTGTATTTTCCTTGTTCATGTCTACAACCATTTTAGTATTCGTTTAAAATGCCAACGTCCATGTTAACAACAAAACAAAACAAAAAAGGATTTCCACCACAGATTTACATTCTTCCTCCTGTGAACTCCACTAATTTAATAAAACACATTAAAATGTTTAAAAAAAATGCTTTGAAAATGATGATGGCGGCCTATGTACAAATGTGCTTGACACAAGGGATGATTGTATGGATTATAAGTGATGTGAGAGCACCCAATAAGAACATTTAATTTAAAAAAAGTGAACAGAAATGTATTTTCCTTTCCTGCCAGGTCGCCTTTAGTGGTGGCATGGAATGCCACTCCCTGCTTCTTCTAGTGCCCCCTTGGACATGTGCCCAGGGGCATTTGTCCTCCTCTGCCTCACCCCCCTTCTCTATGCTCCTGGGCATATGCTATACTTGAGGAAGGACTTTGGGTCATTCCTGGTTACAAGAAACTGCTCAGTAGCCCCCCATTTCAAGTGGTTCCCAGGGCACATGCCATAATCCCATATTTTAGATATGTCTTTGTACTTATGTGTCCTTCCAAACCTCAGTTTTCTTATTTGTAAAATAAGGTAATTAAAAATGTTCTCCACTTCCACAGGGGGAATCACACTGTTATTTGTAAAACACCCTGAAAATGGCAAACGGTTGCAAAGTGTAGGTTGGGGTTTTTCTCTCCTGTTCTGTTATTTATTGCCCAAGAGCCTTAGGACTGTAAAAATGGAAAGACTGAAGACATAAAATGATGACCTGCAATCTCACAATGCTAACCTGCGTGTCATTATATCTTCCTGTACTTTTGTATTCTTTTCCACTTCTTCTCCACATAAAACAACCCCAGGGGGACCCTGAGCTGAATCACTCACCACTCCTTTGAGCTGCTTTAATTTCTTCTCTGCCCTTCTGTCCTCCCACTCTTGGGAGGGGAGCCAGACCAAGCCCTTGGTGGGGGTGCGTACATGACTTTTCACAGAAGACTGTTCAGGAATTCAGACATTTGATGTGGGATTTTAAGCTAATGTAGAGTTCACCTATCACCAAACCGACATCATACAAGCAAAGAAGCATGCACTCAAAACAAACAAGCAAACCAATAAATAATAAACTGTTTTATAGGGAAGCCTTTATTGTACAGACGGTTGTATAGTTTTCATGTGTATGCTCTCATCCTACACTTTGAACAGTGCTATGAAGTACAGAATAGACATAATTCATTGTTATTTAATTGCTGAGAACGAGAGGCTCAAAGACTAGCTAATTTTTTCAAGGTCATGGTATTTGGGCTATGGTTGGGATTAGAATCCAGATTTAATAACCTCTTTTATGCCAAGTTTATTCCAGTTTTATTAATACTTCTGTATTTGTGTGGCTACTTACAAAGCCTTGTTTTGTATTCATTCCCACACAGTACACTTCATACTCAATAAAGAACCCACAACCAATTGCTAGTGAATCACCTCTGATGCATGGCAACCTCATGTGTGTCACAATAGACGTATGTTGAACAGGGTTCTCAGTGGTTAATTTTTCCAAAGTAGATCACCAGGCTTTTCTTCTGAGGCAACTCTGGGAAGAGTCCAACTGCCAGCCTTTCAGTTACCAGCTGAGAACATTTGTACCAGCCAGGGAGATTCCATAAATACTGAGTATTTGATTAGTTAAATCTGTTTGGAAAACTCATGTAAGGCAAAGTAAGAAAATATTACAATGGTACAACTCTAACATCTAACACTATAATGAATATCCCAAACCAAATACCACTGCCATCAAAGTCCATTTCGACTCACACTACCTTATATAGGGCTTTTGAGACTGCAAATCTTTATAGGAGCACATAATCACATCTTTCTCCTGGGGCGGGGGGTTTGAACCTCCAACCTTGAGGTTAGTGGCCCAATACTTATCCTACAGTGGCAACAGGGTCCTTATAATAAACATCAGTGAGATACAAATCATGTTGCTTGGAATGTGTTTGGAAGAAGTGGGTTAAAGATTTCACCTAAAAATACATTTGTTATTACATTGTTATTACTTTAGTTTACATCATCATTGCATCTCTGTGAGGTGAAGGGACAGCTGTCAAACTCAGACATGTCCAGACCCTTCAACCTTCTGGGGTCAGATCCTGCAGCCTTCCAGATGAGTATTCAAGTAAAGAAAGCTGATGTGTGCCGAGCATTGAAGGCATGGGTCCATGTATTTCCAGCAAGATGGGCTTGGGAGTAAGGAAGGAGCGATGGTGAGCTCTATTTTGGAACATTGTCAGAGAGGTTTCGGGATCCCTGCTGGCTCAAATTGCAAAGTACTTGGCTGGTAACTATAAAGGTTCGTGGTTTGAATCCACCTAGAGGGTCTTCTAAGGGAGGGTCTGGGAATTAACTTCTCAAAGGTTGCAACGATGGAAACTCAAGGAGCATGGTTCGACTCTGAAACACATGGAGTCAGAATTGCTCTGGTGGCAACATCCTCACCCCCACCCCCAAAGGAGCCCTGATGGTGCATTGGTTATGTGTAGGGCTTTGATAGGCAGGGTCAGCAGTTGGAAACCACTAGCAACTCCTGGGAGAAAGATTGGGCTTTCTACTCCCATAAACAGTTGCAGTCTTGGAAACAACCCACAGGGGTCGCTATGAGACAGCATTGACTCGATGATAGTGAGTTTGGTTTTGAGTTGGGAGACTCCCCTCCCCTCTCTACATGCTGCTGCTGCTGCTCCTGTTGAAACTTTACCCCTGCCTGTGCCCCATCTACCTGTTCTGCCTGCATTCAGACAATTCTCGACAATTCTCCACGCAGGTAAGGTGGTTGTGTGCTGCACACATTTATTGAAGTTTGGGAGAAAATGGAATGTAATAACACCACAGGTAGGAAACCATTTCAGATTCCATTGAGAAATTCTCGTTGACAGAAATCTACCAGGCACTTTTCACCACAGGGAATTCCTCATTCACCGACTGCTGTATTGTGGGAACCTTCTCACTGCCTCAGTGTGTTCCGTCTTCCTTGTCCCTGTTATGATGCTCCTGATGTCTGTATTCTGGCTGTACATTTCCTCTCACTTTAAGTTTTCAGAAAATCTCTGCTCACTCTCTCATTCTACCTTCCCTTTCCAAATCTTGTTCTGAAACTTCTTGTTTTTACTCAAGGTATTTAAAATGATTTTCTTAACAAAGAGCTTTGTTTCTAGATATCAATTCTGCTACTCTCAATGATCCAAATGTGCCCATAAGCTGACTCTTACATGAAATACCTATTTTTAATTATCTTTTCCATTTTACAGAAGAGGACATTGAGGCTCTGAGTCATTAAATGTCTTGTACAAGAGCCCACATCTTGTGACTCTAGGACCCTTTTCTGTGTTTTGTCTACTCTCCCCTTCTGTTATGCTAACAATGATTCTTTTAATGATATCAAGCCACATCTTAATGTACTTTTCTCAATTATCAGTGATTACACACAAAGGACAGTTTCCATCGACTTTCCACTGCTCAGGATTCAAGGAGCCACGTCTCGATGCTAAGGAGCAACACATGTCATGGTTGCTGTTAACATAGCTAAGTCAGGCTGTTGCTATTCTGCTTTGTAAAAATAATTGTCTCATTAATCTTCACCTCAACTACCTAGTTCTGTGGCCAAGGTCAACTTAAGGACGTGGGTTAATTGCAACTTTATCATCATGCACACAAGACACAGTGCCTACACCATTGTTGTTTGAGGTAGTGATGTTTTAAGTGGGGCAGGAGCTGGAGATTTGAGAGAGAGAGAGAGAGAGGTACACCCTATGCTGGGCTTGTTACCAGGAGAGAGAGAGAGAGAGAGAGAGAGAGAGAGAGGTACACCCTATGCTGGGCTTGTTACCAGGACACAGGAGGAGATTCCTAGCAAGAAAAGACTAAATTCTGATAGAATTGGACTCACTTCTACTAAATCTTCTCCATGTTAAATGAAATGGTACATTACATCTCCTCCTGCCCTCCTCCCCACACCTCCACCCTCATGATCACTACTCCCCACTCCATCTCTATGAGGTAAAAGGCCAACTATGAGACCCAGATGGTAAACGTTCACTTCTTTTCTAGAAAATGTTTCTTTTTCAGTGGTCAGCATGTTATGATAGAGGCCCTGGCTTCAGTGCAGGAGAATCCACCTGGACAAGAGTTTTGTGCCTTCATCCACACATGATGTCATTGGATAATAATAGGACAAGCATGTCTCCTGGCAGATGATTTATGAGCTAAGCCTTGGAGAAGGAAATGAAGACAAAAGATCCTCAGAAGTTGATTACATTTTTCTAGAAGAAATGACCCAAAGGACGCCTGCCTTTATGACTTTGTTTTTCTCCTTCGATGTTTATTTACTGGGTCAGGTAGAGTGTATTCTGCTGTGACCCACTGGGTTTTCAGACGCAGAAGACAGAAGGAGAATTGAGGTATTTGAATTATGGGATTGGCAAAGGATATTGAAAAATCTGTGGACTGCCAGAGAATGAACAAATCAATTTGAAAAGAAACACCACCAGAATGCTGCTTGAATGTGAGGAGGATGAGATTTCGGGGCTCACTGGCTTTTGACACAGTAAAGAACAATCGTTAGAACAGGATATGCTTGGCAGCGGGCCAACAAAACTGAAAGAAACCCTCCACGCAATGGTTTCATGCCACAACCACAGCAATGAATTCAAACACAGCAGCAATCATGAAGATGGTGTGGGCTGGACAATGTTTCATTATGTGACACACAGAAGGTCAGTCGGAGTCAAAGCCTACACGACAGCAGCCAGCAACCGCCATGATCAGATGCAGGGTTCAAGAAGGAGCAGGGCACGCACAGAACACGGCACCCGCTTTTCAGGAACTGGGGGCACATTGGCAAATAATTATTGCACGGAGCTGCAATGACAGATAAAAATCCAGACTGCTGGGAGAGTACAGAGGAGCACACCAACAGTGAGAGCTTCTTCAAGGAAGTAAGCTTGAAGGATGAGAAGGAATTTTCTCTGCCAAGAGAACACTGCAGGTGGTTATCCTAAACAAATGGAACTGCAAAGTTTATAGACTCGCGGGGAAATGGCGAATGAGAGTACAGTAAAGGGTTTGCAGTGGCGGAAAGGAGGAAAGCGAGAATGAGTTACATTTTGATCACGTTAAGATTCAGGTGCCCAGGAAAACTAATCCTTCCAGTCCAGAACTGAGGATCAGATGAGCCAGTAACTGCCAAGTTCATCTGACTCATGGTGACTCCTATGTGTCAGAGTAGATGAATTTGTCAGGCGTAGACTGCTAGGTCTCTCTTCCAGGGGTCTCTTAGTGGATTCTGTGTTAGACTGGGTTGACTAGAGAAACAAATTCATTGGCATGCATATATGTGTAAGAAAGAGCTTTGTCTAAAAGAGCAATTTGTATATTGAGAAAACAGCCCAGCCCAGTCCAGATCAAGTCCATAAGTCCGACATTAGCCCATATATCTGATAGTAGCCCATAAATTCCTCTCTAGACTCACGCAGCACATGCAATGATAACAAATGAAGGAAGATCACAGGTTGGTGGGTGGAGAGTCTTGTAAATCCAGTGGTGGTGGAAGCATCTCCACAGTGGGTGATATGGGTTGAGGATCCACATGGGTCCTCCAGCTCTCTGAATGTCTCAATAGCAGGAAAGGGAAGGCAGAGAGAGTGGGTCTGGCCTCCAGTGAGCTATTTATCTCTGTCCAAATGAGGTCATCAGGCTGTGAGCTGATTGACAGGCTAAACTTCACCCCTTGACGCTTCATACTCTCAAGTTGACAGGAGATCAGGTAACCACCACAGATGCAAACGGCGAATTTGTTGTTTGTAGTTAAGTTTGTTGACCATTTTCAGCACCCAGGGAACAGATGGGGTTTACATGTAGGATGGAAAGTCCTGGAAGGCTTAGGAGTTGAAGCACTTGACCAGGATGTATAGGCTGGCATGAAGAGGACCTCAAGAAACCCCAACATTTATGGGATGGGCGGAAGAAAGGTAGCCCCAAAAGACAGGAAAAGGAAGTCACAGAGGTGGGGAAGAGATTTGATGAGAGCCTTGTTTCTCAGTTGGAGAAACTGATCTACATGGTTACAGCAACACCTTAAGGCCGACTAACTCAGGAGATTCATCATGATCAGCTCAAGGGCATGTGTGACATGACACGGGTCACACGGAGCATGTCTATTAGTGAGGTTTGGCTTGAGGACTGCCAGTTTGAGGCCTCTGATCTAAGCTAGTTCTTCTGTTTTGCTGATGAGGAAGATGACAACCAAAGTTGTCCAGTGACTTGCCTGATGATTCAGTCCTAGGCTGATTCCTATGAGGTTGAGGACAGATATGTTTCCACCCTCCAACCTTATCAATTCTGACACCAACTATACCTCTGCCAGCACTCTGTATTTCCCAGCTGGGTTCAATAATTTACTGTAATGGCCGCACTGAACTCATAGAACACCTTTGCAATTAGGGAGTTTATTAAGGAAGTTAACAGGTTTACAAATCCGTAGCAGAAATGTCTCTGATCCTTGGTCTCTACCCTGCTCCGGCCATGTTACACAGATCTTTTAGAACTGCCAATATGTGTCTAACGGGCACATTATTTCACCCAATGCCTCAGCTGGAAGGTACTCAATTCTAGTTCCATGGGTCAGAAATCTCAGCTAACCCAGTTAAGTGCCTAGAGGCACCCACTCTACGAGTGAGCCTCCTGTTCAAAGGAACTCAGTTGGACTTGTTTGTTTTGTGACTGGGACTCCCACGGCTTTTTCGTGTGCTTTCCTGCTTGGTTCTGCTGTGGCTGCTGCTCCCCTGCCAATACTCTGGTATCATAGCTCTTAGTTTCTGCCTGAAGAAAGTTACTGCACAGGGATCTCAGGGTCCAAAGGACATGCTCCATTCCTTGTTCTTTCTGGATGGTAATACAATCCCCCTTTCTGTTTCTGAGATTGCTTGTTTTATACCCAGGAGAATGGCAAACTTGACCAATCTCCTCAGTAGAGTTCCTAGTTTTTAAAGTTGCAATTAACTCTTTGAACAATCATAACTGACCTGTCTAATTTATCATCATCTCCCCCAACCCTTTCTTATACAGATCCACCAGGAAAAAGTCATTTGGTGAGAGTTACAAAGATTATTATGGCTAGTCCCCCCACCACCACTATCATGATCCCAAATCTGGCTAGCCTAGAGGATGGACACTGGTACAGATAGGAACTTGAAACACAGGGAATCTAGGGTGGATGATCCCTTCAGGACCAGTGGTGAGACTGGCGATACCGGGAGAGTGGAGTGAAGGTGGGGTAGAAAGGTGGGGGAACCGATTACAAGGATCTACATATAACCTCCTCCCTGGGGGATGGACAATGGAAAAGTGGGTGAGGGGAGACATTGGACGGTGCAAGATATGACAAAATAACAATTTATAAATTATCAAGGGTTCATGAAGGAGTAGGGAGTGTGGAGGGAGGAGAAAAAACGAGGAGCTGATGCCAGGGGCTTAAGCAGAGAGCAAATGTTTTTGAATGTACAAATGTGCTTTAAACAATTGAGGTATGTATGGATTGTGATAAGAGTTGTATGGACCCTAATAAAATGATTTTTAAAAAGATTGTGGCTAGAAGAGCCATATCAAGTAATCCAGTGCACCACACCTCATTGTTCAGTAATCTTAAATTACCCTGTCCTTTGAGTTTCAAATCAAGATGACTTGAGCCCCATCCATTATATAATAGGGGTCCTACCCCTCTCCAGCTTTTAGACTTGAGGTTACTCCGAGCTTCCCCCAGTTGCTGCTGAGCTGTGTATCTGTTGTAGAACTCAGGAAGCAGGTTTCTCATCGTCCCACACTTTCCCTCTATTCAAGCACCTTAGGGCCTCTGATGTGAATTGCCCCCTAATCTTCTAATTTTTGTTTCTAAATCCTTTACACATGATATTTCTGTTTGTAACAGATTGACTGCTTGACTGAGACCAAACTGTGAGAAGTTCATGCTTCCCTTTCTAATATTGTCTGAACTTCAGTGTCCATCTGAATCCGATGCCTTTCCTGATATTTGTGCTCATGACCAGCATTCTACCATGTGACAGCTGGTAATTCAACGTTTGCTGATTGGGAGAATGCTTATGCCAACAGACATTTTAATCCACTCACTGTGTATATCCAGCAGCTCCTCTGCTCATGAATAATCCCTCACAGGAGCTATCAGCACTTCACGTGCAAGGTATTGGGCAAGCCATTTTTGCACATAAAGGATTAAATTGTTTCACAGGGAAAAGAGGGAACGAGAGCTGGGAATGCTGAAGACACCAAGAAAGGGTAAAACAAGGTCACAGCAGCAGATTTATCTCCCCTGGATAGTATAGAAATCATACAAAGTTGCTGGTTGAGGGAAATAACTCTGATGTCTCCTATAATTTTCTTAAAATGGCTTCCTAGAAAGGCCACAAACTTAGAGGTTTGAGCCAAAGGAGAGTCGGGCCTGAGGACCATTATCAGGTACTTGAAATCCTGTTGATCCATATTTTGTTCTTGTCCTTATAACATCTTACTCTCAGAGGCATCTAGCAATCTAACCCCAACCCACTGTCACCCAGTCGATTACAGCTCATAGCAACTCTATAAAGGGTTGCAGAGAATAAATCTTTATAGGAGCAGACAGTCTCATCCCCTGTGTCACTGGAGGCTTGAATATGGGCTTAATGCTGAACAGGCTTCAGTGGAACTTCCAGACTAAGATGGATGAGAAAGGAACACCTGGAAATTTACTTTAGAAAATCATCTAATGAAAGTCCTATGGATTACAATGGTCTGAGCTTAACCAGTCATGGGATTGGTGTCCAATTGGGCAGCATTCGGATCTGTGGTGCATGAGGTGGCATGGTTTGGGGGGACTTGGAAGCAGTTAAGAACAAGAATAAATACAGTGGTGGGGTGGACAAATTAGACCCTCTAGTTCTCTCTCTGCTTGGCATTTGAGAGTGGCATTGACTCTTGGGGTCTGAAGAAGGCTCCAGGACCTCAAAGAATCATAGTAAATGTCAGTTTAAGCGGGAGAATCTCAATTTCGTATTGGCAGGAGCAGGTGATGCTCCGGGACTGACTAGGAAAGACACAGAGAAACTTTCTTTGTCTTAAGTTGATGAAGTCAAACATGAGGTTTTTAAGAAGGACTATGGGGCATCAAGATGAGGATTTCAGAAGAAAGAAAAACTATGAACCCAAACGACAAGGAGAGTTTGGAGATATAATTCCAAGTTTGGGAATCATAGCATACAGATAAAACTATCTTATTTCCACGAATACACTAAGGAGTACATTTTTTTTATTAATCACTTTATTGGGGGGCTCTTAAGGAGTACATTTATCATGGGGTGAAAATTAATATTTACCGAAGGAACAAATTGATGAATAAATGAATAAGTAAAGCTCTAACTACAAAGTAGTAAAATTAATTTTTTTAAAGTAAATATGCTGGGGCTTTTACATCCAGATGAGTTTCAGTTTTTCCTACTTCAAAGCAATTATCTTGGATTTATTCCTGCACTATCTGTCTTACCCAGGGCAGTTTTGAGTTTCTGTAGGAATCCATTGCATTCAGCAAGCACATCAGCTTTTACTAATCTTACTTGGTGGTGAATTCTCTTTCTTTGAAGATGGGTGTCTATTTCTGGAAACAATTCCAAACCATTCAAAGCCAAGTTTGGTGAACGATTTGAAGAAGGGTGATCACAGAATTTTGGTGTTAACAGTTTTAAATGACAAAGGAATGCAACTCAGAGCCTAGTTGTGAAACCAGTCTTAAAACAGCACTGAAATGTTTGAGGCTCAAATCAGCCTTCCACGGTGAATACTTGGAAACCCAATATTATCTGGATTTGAGTGGGAAAAAAACAGAAAAAGAAAGTTAAAGTGGATGGCTTCAGGGTGACCTTGAGCATGCACTTCCAACCTCCTTTCCATCCCTGTCAGGATCCATTCACTCTCTCTCCTCCCCACCACCCAGTACATTCGACCTTCCTGCTAGCAGTGCTAAATACTCTGAGAACCGAAAATGCCAGGGCATATTCACAGCACCTCACTATATTTTATTTCTGGGTTTTTGTTTTTTTTTTTGTATTTTTACATCCCTTGTCCCCTGAGCTAATTCCTGGCTAGAGCTGACTGGACTGAGCCCTTGGTTGGGTGTATTCTGTGACATAGCATTTTCTTTAAGAGGCCCTGATGCCAGCATTGAGGGAAGAGCCCGAGTAACTAATACCGTAAGTGGAAAACTTTGGAGACCTGAGTTCTAGTGGCACCAGTATTAAGAATGATATTGCCAATCCTAACTCTCTTCTGCAGTCCTTAGGAGGTGCACATGGTTTACATGCTTGATCGTGAATGAAAAGGGAGAGGGTGGAACACACCCATAGGAAGGCCTCAGGAAAAAAGGGCTGGCAAACGGCTTCTACAAAATCAACCATTGAAAGCCCTACAGGGCCCAGTGCTCTTCTGCCCCAGGGGGTTACCATGAGTGAAAACTGACGCACTCACAGCTGGTTTGGTCCTTTTTGTCCTGTCCCCACTACTGCTGGACTTTCATTCTTTGGATTGCCTGAATATTGTATACTCTACAAAGAGGTGTCATGTACTTTATCACAATGAAGGTTCACCACAGACGTATGAATTGGGAGACCCTCTCCGGACCCATGTTCAGGTTCAAAAACTGAGCACAAAGTCAAGAATGACACAGGGCCAGCCACTTTACCTTGTGGGGTTGGATTCCCCATGGTCGACTCACACTATAAATGGTATGCAAAATATAGTATACTGGTGCACATCAGATTACAATTCTACCTTTTGGGCTCCCGGAAACCCAGGGAATTGTGGGCGAAACTTCCCTCGTGATAAGAGTTATAATATCTGCAATATGCCAGCACAGGCTTTCATTAAAATTAAATACTTCACACCAACAACAAAATAAAGTCTTCAAAGTGTTTATTTTAGTCTTACTACTTGCTCCTCCAGGCTGGGTAGAATCATGACTCTTATCTGAGAAGTTGCTATGGAAACGGATTTATGCTTTTCTGCCTTTGCCGTAGTATTTTTCTCAGGCACTGTATCTCTCAAAAATCTTAACAACATTGAAACAGACATTAAACCCCAGAGGATTAAAAGATGGGATTTCTGTTTCTTCGCCCCACCCTCCTCTTCCTCCCCTCAAAGGAATGACTGTTGACAGATGGGTGGGTGACACATTCCACCAACAAGGATCCATGTTCTGTGCAGACAGATGCTGACAGAGGGGCTCCGTGCTGCTGAAGAAGAGATGTGCCTGTTAAACTGCAGGGACTCCTGCAGACTAGCATTCCACCTGTAGTGGACACAGGTGCTCTGTCCTGGCCTGAAGGATGAGAGCCACGCAGCACACTGCGGGGAATACTAGAAGCACAGGATGATTGTTCCCCAACATCAAAATGACAAAGTGAGGGACAGGAATGGGAATGAGGAGGAGGCCAGTTTTATTTTTAAGGCTCGGTTTCGTTGACCAAGTGCAAATGAGAAAAATGTTAGAAGAATCTAGAAGCGTTGTATACACGAGACTCTTAATTTGTGGTCTGATAAGGGTATTGCCAAATCAAGCCTGAGCCTCTTCATAGATTAATGGGGTTTCTATACGAGTGTTTTTGTTACTCTTGCTGCCTTTCTTAATCACAGAGCCCTGATGACGTAGTGGGCTACATATTGGACAGCTAATTGCAAATTTATCAGATCTTGCTCACTGCTTGCTTCTTCCATATCCGAAGGGATCGTGCTGCCCTGTTCTATAGGGTTGCTGTGAGTCCATGAGTTTGGAGTTTGGGGTTATCTTACTCGCCTGTGTAGTGAGTTGTGCATTGGGTTACTAACCACAAGGTCAAAAGTTTGAATCCATCAGGTGCTCTATGGGAGAAAGAGGCTTTCTGCTCCAGTAAAGAAAAATGTTCTCAAAGCCCCTGAAGGGCATTTCTCCTCTGTCCTATAGGATCACTGCAAGTTGGAATTGGCTCGATGGCAGTGACGGAGTGTTTGAATTACATCGTGTTGCCCCAACACAAACCATCACAAGTGAGTGGCTTTAAAGAACAGACCTTTATTTTCTCACAGTTCTGAATGGAAAAGTGCAAAGTATGTTGATTTCTCCTATTTAGGTACTCCCAGACATTCCTTGGCTTGCTGAGTTGTCAGTGATGCTCTTGGGACATCATCTGTCTGTCTCTCTTTTTGTAACTCAGAAGTGATCAAATTTAGACTCCACTCTACTTGCTGTGATCAAATCAACACAACAAAATCCCTATTTCCAAACAGGCTCACATCCAAAGATACATGGGTTAGGATTCAACACATATTTTTGAGGTGACATCTTCAATCGCTAATACTGCCTAAAATGCTTTCTCAAAATCTTGGAAGGTAAATCAACTGTTTGATTTTTGTTCACCATTTTGTGTGTAAGGACTTCGGGACATTCTGAGCTTGGGACCCCTCATATGGTTGCAGTGAGATGTTGGCTGTGGCTGCAGTATCTGAGTCTAGACGGGGCTGGATGTCCAAGATGGTCCATGCATATTGCCAGGTGCCGTGAGGCAAACCTTTCCTGATGTTGAACTATGCAGCATTCCCTTGTTCTCTTGATCCATGTATAGGTTCCTCATAGGCACAAGGTAGTATTCTAGAATTCCCATTATTCTTAAGGTTATCCATAGTTTGTATGGTCCACATAGTTGAAGGCCATTGCATAGTCAATAAAACACAAGTAAACATTTTTCTAGTTTTCTATACTTTCAGCCAAGCTCCATCTGATATTATCAATTTTTCAATTCGACTTGAGTTTCTGGCAGCTCCCTATCAATGTACTGCTGCAATCATTGTTGGGTGATTTTTGGCAACATTTTCTTAATATTGTTTTATAATTTGCACGTTCCATTGGGTCACTTTTCTTTGGAATGAGTCCAAATGCCGATCTTTTCCAGTCAGCTGTCTTCCAAATTATTGGCATCGTGTTTGCAACATTTCATCAGTTTGTTGAAACATTTCATATTTTCAACATTTCAGTGTTGGAAAGGTAGTGGGTATGAGTTGGGCCGTTAGCCTCAAAGCCAGCAGTTAGAGACCACCACCCATTTTGTAGAAGAAAGACAAGGCTTCCTACTCTCATAAGCGTTAGCAGACTCCACACCTCACGCGAGCAGTTCTATCTTGTCCTGTAGGGTCCTTACGAATTGGAATTGGCCAGATAGCAGTGACTTTGGTTCTGAATTTTGTTCCAGTTTTTATAGATTCTTATTTCATATTTTCCAACAGTCAATAGATGTTTGCAGCTGTTTCTTCTCATTTTCAGCATGTTAAAGGTTCTGAAGGCTTCACTCCATCGACATCATTATGGTCGACTCTACTTTGAGAAGGGAACCCTTCCTCAATCATATGTTGAGTGCCTTCCAACCTCAGGAGCTTATCTTCCAGCACTATCTTTGACAATGTTCTGAGGCTAATCAGGAGATTTCAGTATCTGACAGTATTCGGTTGCTATTCACAAGGGTCTCAGATTCTTCTGACGTGGACAATTGATCCCTCTTTGTATTCTGTTCTTAGTCTGAAAGCTCTACTGAAACCTAATCACTTGCAATGACCATGGTGGTATTTGAAATGCCAGTGACATAGCTTCCAGAATCACAGGAACATGCATGACACCACAGTACCACAAACAGACAGACGTATGCATGTGGGTATCATTTAATCCTGCTACTGGTGGGATCCAGTCAGGTCTATTCATGAAATGGCCTACATATGACATCTCTATCATGGTGGTTTGGGGCCAGTTGGACATGTGTCAGACACCTTCCAGAGCAAAGATCCAAGAAAGGCAAGTGTTAGGTTGCACGTCCTCTCATGACTTAGCATCGGAAGCCCTAGAACATTCTTTGAAGAATTTGTAAATTCAGCAAAACACAAGGAAAGAGATCATCGACCCCCATCTTCTCACAGGAGGAATGTCAAAGATTTGCGGTCATTTAAAAAAACTCCCAAGTAAGTGAGTTTCCTGGAAGATTACTGCATATGTCTTAAGTGCCAGCTCTTCTAAACCTTTATCTCATTCTTGATATCACAGAGTCATCATTAAGAGCATCCAGGCTATGATGAATTGATTGTCTTTAAAAATTACCTTCGTCTGGGCTCTCATTCCTGCCAACACATCTCTCTCCATTCTGAGCATTTCACGTCTTTAATATGAGGTGGAATTTAAAAGTGAGCTAGGTAAGGTTCAGAGACAGCATTCTCAAAATCCCACTGAGAAGCTTCCAAGGAGGGTCACCAACTGGAGACTGCTAGCCTGAAAGCCCCAGATTTCTTGCTGGAGGTGAGAATGTGCTTCTTTCTTCTTTTTCAGGAGATGGGGGACTCCTCCGGTTTAGTCACCTCTTCAAGCTCTCTTTCCGCCCCCAAGGACTTCCCTTTCTTCTGTGTGGATGCTACCATTTCCAGAACCTCTTGTGTTTTGGGTTTTCTTTTCTTTGAGAACCGATGGCCAAGAAAGGTGCTTTGTGGACTCAAGTCCAGAATGGCCAGAAGATCCCTATATGTAGAGACAAGCAGCAGCCCTGCTTCTCCAACTCCACCAAGAGCCATCTGACTCTCACCCGCTGGCCACGAGTCTTCTGTATTCATCCTGGAGCCAAGGCATTGGAGATTTGCAGCCAGAGCCTGCAGCAGAAATAAATCCCATGGCAAATGACCACAGGTAAAGCCAGAGAATTCCCAAGAGGGACAAGAACCCAGGACACCATATAGAGGGTGGGGTGTCAAATATTAGACCAGTTTGAAAACAAGCTAATGGATAGAACAACTAACTCAAAAAGAATGAAAAACAGGGTCACCCCTGGTCTAGGCTGGCTCTGCCCCTTCATTAGGAATGCCCTGGTGCTGATGTTGGCCAGGCCGGCAGCTGAAATGTTTGGCATTTCTCAAGTCTGCTTGATTTCTCACATCAGCAATCACGGAGGCCCACTTGGCAAAAGAAAGCATTACTAGAAACACTAGGGGCAAAAAGACAGTGCAGTCAAACACACACACTCAAACAAACTCTGCCATCAAGTCAATTTTGACCTAGGAAGACAGGGAAGACCTGCCCCTGTGAGTTCCCAAGACTGGAAATCCTTTCTCAAGTAGAAAGCCTCTCCTCTATTCCATGGAACAGCTAATGATTTGGGGAGTGGCTGGTGGTTTTGGTGCAGGCTGGTGGTTTCAAACTGCTGACCTTGTGGTTAGTAGTCCAACATGTAACCACTGTGCCACACCAGGGGAGAGAAGACAGCCAAGTGAGAGGTAAATTATGGGTACATTATGACTGTCAGACGTGAGGGCACAGGTGGTAGAGCAATGGGTCACTCACTTGCAGGGATAAGCATGCAGCACGTTGGCGGCAGTGTCTGCATGTTAGGGCATAATAGCAATGGTCAGACATGAGGAGTCTTGTGTAATCCACTTGCCACCATTTGGCAGAGGTGTCTGTACAGGGCATTTTACTTAGCTGCTGGGGGACAGACATGCATCCTCCAGCAAGCAGTGAGGGCAGTCCCTATAAGCCTCTGGGAAGACACAAATCAGTCCTGGGCTGTACTCTAACCTTAAAGGTCCCTGAGTACATGGGAGGAGTGCTTGGGGGCAGGTAAGTGGGGGTAGGGGTGGGTGGCTGTCTTCAGAGCTTAGAGAACAACAGCACGTGTCTGTTCCTGTTTTGGTTCTTTGCCTGGTGGCAGGACCCAAACTTTCATTCCTGAAGAGTCTGGACTATTAGTAGTCATGTCAGAATGGAGGTGCTATCCTTTACCCTTGACATTAATCACAGGTTATAGTAGTACTAAGAGATGACTTAAGGAATCTCCTGGACTCTAGGCATAGTCTTCTTTACCTCTATTATACAATGCCAATCTAATTTCTCCTTGGGAATCAGTATCAATCATACCACTAACTATAGCAACACACTTCTTTTTCTGTTGGTCTAGAGGCCTGAGGAGTCCAGCATGGCCCGGAGTCAGTCTTAACTTGCAGTTCAATGGAATCAATGCCATGTCTCCAGCTGGGAATAGTCCTCCCTTGGGAATGAAGACCTCCACACACAGAGGGTTGCAGGGAGAGGAAGCAAAAATGTGGCGAGTGGGTCATTAGGAGTAAAAGTGAGTGGTGCCACTCCCATTTCCATCCCTTGGTTCCCAGACCCATGATTCCTGGTTACTGGAGAAATAGCACCATACTTTATCTGCTGGTTTTGAAGATATACCACCTGCTGAAGAACACTGCCTCAACCCTGCAAGGGATTGCCACCTAGTTGTTGTTATTGTATCTCCAGAAGTCCATCCATTGTCCAATCAAGCCAGCTGCTTCAGGATGATGAGAAGCATTAAGACCAGAGGATTTCATGAGCACGGACCCATTGCTACCCTTCGTCTTCTATGAAGTGAGTCCCTTGATCTGAGGCCAAGCTGTGTGGCAAACATGCTGATGGATGAGACAGTCTGAAAGTCCACAAATGATCATTTTGGCAGAAGTATTGTGTGCAGGAAAGGCAACTCTATATACAGAGTAAGTGTCAACTCGGGTATGAGCAAATGCTGTCCTTTCCATAAAGGAACTGGCGCTCTGTAAGCAACCTCCCACCAGGTTGCTAGTTGATTCTTTTGAGGAATGGTCCCAGACCCATATCTTAGACTCTATGTTGGTCTCTGCTTCTGGTAGATTCGGCATTCTTCAGTGGCAGTGGCTAAGTCAACCTTTGTGAGTGCAGGCCACATTGTTGAGCCCACACATATTGTCACCACTTTGGTCATGTCCCCATTGGGTGAGGACGAGAGTGCCTGGGAAAAAAAGAATGATTGGTTTCCACAGAATAGACCAAATCCACTTGATTGCTAAAATCCTATTCGGCTGAGGTAACACTTTGGTGAACATTCACCAAATATCAAAAATATCTTTGCTTTTTTTTGTCCATTCAGAGAGGTCTATCCACATCCTTCTTCCTTACACCACCTTGTCACCAATTTTCCAATTGCGCTCCTTCAAAGTCCCTGACCATCCAACCAAACCATTGGCTATGGCCCATGAGTTAATACATAGTCCCACATTTAGTCATTTCTCCTTCCAAGCAAATGGAATGACCAGG
This sequence comes from Echinops telfairi, assembly GCF_000313985.2. Taxonomy (NCBI): domain Eukaryota; kingdom Metazoa; phylum Chordata; class Mammalia; order Afrosoricida; family Tenrecidae; genus Echinops; species Echinops telfairi. Next base: position 10,672,537 of record NW_022103912.1, on the reverse strand, counting down.
TGAACTATTCAAAGCACTACCATTGGAAGAATTCCCTGTCCTTCTGGGAGGTCAATTGATTAAAAGGAACTCCCCGTGAGGCCATAGGTGCAGAGTGAGAGAAAGATGGTACTCTGCCCCACCACACCAAGGCGAAACACTAAGGGCATGCAACAGGACAGCAAGGGGAACAGAGCAAGGTAGTCCCAGGGGAATACCAAAACAGACTTGGGGGCCAGGACATGGCACCCCATCAGATTCAATCAGAATACACTCCTAAAAGTCAACAAACAGACCTTAAAGTATTTATAGGCTTTTCTTTGTTGTTGTTGTTGTTTTCTTTTCTTTTGTTGCTTTGTTCTGCTCTGTTTTATTTTTGTGCATATTATTATCTCTGCATGTATATCTAGATAACATAGATGGGATAAATGATCTGGAGGACAAAACAACGGGACAGATGGTTCCAGGGGGACAGGAGAGAGGGGGAGGCAGGGGAAAGGATGTGGGTGTTAACAAAGCCAGGGACAAGGAGGGAACAGCAAGTGATCTAAAATTGATGGCGAGGAGAGTGTAGGAGGCCTGGTAGGGATTGATCCAGGGCAATGTAACTGAGAATAAATTACTGAAACCCAAATGAAGGCTGAACAAGATAGTGGGACAAGAGGAAAGTAAAAGGAAATAGAGGAAAGAACTAGGAGGCAAAGGGCATTTA
>NW_022103912.1:10665494-10668984 GCF_000313985.2 Echinops telfairi | reverse complement strand
GGAGGGTGGGGGAGGAAGCGGGGGGAAATGAGATGCTGATACAAAAGACTCAAGTAGAAAGAAAATGTTTTGAAAATTATGATGGCAACAAATGTAAAAATGTGGTTGACACAGTGGATGTATGTATGGATTGTGATAAAAGTTGTACGAGCCCCCAATAAAAGGATTTTAAAAAAATGATGGTACTCTGATGGGCGCGGAGACCATAGATATTTGGACTGCTTCTTCATGAAGCTTCGGAGTACTCTGACACTACTCTACCTTAATTTTGTATCTACTGCTTCCATTTAAAGATGGAGTGTTGTGTGCACATCCAACCTTATGGCTGTATGGATCAGACAGCACCCATGCCATGTTGGGCAGCTCAGGCTGCACGGTCACTTGGTAGACCATGGTGAGGTTCAATCTCAGGCCCAAAGCTGTTTTTTGTTTTTTGGAAGGGGAGTAGTTGTCTGTAGAAGATGGCAGAACTTTGTTCCAAAATCCTAAGGGTCTGTTCCCAAGAGGGGCCTGCCAAAGATTCCAAACACCATCACTATGCGTCACTGGCACCTCAAGCACCATTGGATCAGCTGGACCATATGACCCAAGTGATAGAGTAGTTTGCCTGGTAGATGGGACCTGCTGCAGAGCCCTCTTGTTCTTGCCCCCACTCACTGCTGGCGGCTATCCCTAGTCACTTGATATAAGGTCTTGAGTAGCACGCTGACATGAGGGATATGTTGTCTCCCAAATGCAGAGAGACCCACCCGGTGTTGTGCCTCCTTTTCGGTTGGGGTGGGGGTGCAGATGTAATAACTTACCTTTCACTTTAGTACGAATGTCTCAACATGCCCCACACCACTGGTTCCCTAGAAATTCACTGAGGTGGGAGGCACGAGAATTTTTATCAGGCTTATGTCCCACCCCCTAGTATGCAGATGTTTTACCAATATGTCAAAAATCATTGATACTTCTTCCTTACTAGGTCCAATCAGCATAATGTCATTAATGTAATGTATTAGTATGATAGTTTGTGGAAAGGAAAGGTTCCCAGTGTCCGTACACCGAATGATGACATCGTTCTGGAGGAAGAGTTGTCAAAGTGTATTGTTACCCTTGCCAGCTGATGGCAAACTACTTTTGGTGGTCCCTTGAAACCAGAATTGAAAAAGAGAAAAGAAAGGCATTGTCGTGATCAACAGCTGCATACCAGGTATGCATTAATCTTCTCAAGTAATGAAACTACATCTGGAACAGCAGCTGCAATTAGAGTCACCACCTACTGGAATTTATGATAGTCTACTGGCTTTTCCTATCATAATAGCCCCTATTCCACATTTCAGGGGTCCAATCTGGGTTTCTACCAGTGGCTGTGTATGTCAGTTCCTGTCATGCATTCTGAAACGGGGGAAGTGACAACAGGATGGGTTCAGGGACCCAGAGGACCCATGGTGACACAAACCAGAGCTAAGACTCTATTAAGAACTTGACCTCTATCTGGCCCCACTCTGACTGGTGTGTATTCATAAGGTTTAGGTCTCTTGGCACCAGTGTTAATTCAGAGCCAGTTCCAGGAATCGCCCCAAAGTCCGAGTAGTTCCATTTCCCCAGTGAACAATTATCTTGTAAAAGCCACATAAGAAAGACGAACAGTCTAAGCTCCCTGAATATTTACCACTCTCTGGGGTGGGGGCAGGTGAGTCCCGTTGGGCCCGCTGGGCCCTGGATGGGTAGAGACTGGTGCTCTGCACACTCAGCCAATGGAAAGGGCACTTCCCACACTGGCTGCTGCCCTCTCACCTTTACTATGTGGCTTTTTGTTATCTCTAGCACAGGAGGCTCCTGGAAGCGTTCCGATAGCACTTGTCTGGTGAGAGTTACTCCCCTTGTGCTTTCTAATTTCTACTCCAGTCCTGCCTTCAGTTACCTCCCCTTTGATGGTGGCAGGGACCAAACACTAAAAAAGGCCTGCTACCCCAATTACCAGTGCTTTCTTGTCTTTCTGAGCCCTGCCTCCTTTAGGAGTCACATGGCCCTTTCTGTCCTTTCCAAGCATCCCATATTAATACACCCTTTCCCAGGTTTTTAACAGCTTCACAGAGCAACCCAAACTAAACCAGTGAACTTCCTGGAATTACCTCTGCAAAATCATTCACCCTTCTCCAGTTTATAAGGCTCTGGGCTTTTCCGCTGTCCTGACTGGCTCGCCAGATCTCTTGGCTCAAGCCTAAAAGGACAGACTCTTTATACATAGAAGCTGAGTCTGAAAAATCGACTGGGAACAAATCCGAGAAACATTATTTTAATATATTTAGGAACTGACAGACCAGGGCAAGCAGCAATACTGGTACTGTTGGCTGAGGGCTGAGCTGGACAGGAGAGTTTCCACAAAGTGGGTCATTCTGAGGTTTCTTGGGATAGGGACTGTGAAGTGAGCTATCAAAAGCAGCTGAAACCATTAGCCCCATGCTGATAGCATGCCTGACATTCAGATAAGGGAGAGGGAGCACAAAAGCATTAAAAATACCAGGGGCTCTGCTTTAGCACCCTGCCATCTGTGGGGGAAAGGGGCAGAAAGACATACCAGGAATGCCTGCTTAGCTGCAGATACCAGGGCTGGAGTGTTAACTCCTATCCTTACCAGTGTTGTCTCCTTTATTTTAGTGCTATTTCCTTTGCTTCCCTAAAGACAAGTGTAGAAGGTGTGTGTGTGTGTTTAAGAACTTCACTGCTGCTCACCATAGAAATACACATAGAAGACAACTAAAATCACAAGCTTAATAGAGTTCACATCGTTTCAGTCTTGAGTTTAAAGGTGTTGATTTCTTTTCTGTTCTAACTGGCTCTGTAGGTCCAAGGTTCGCTAAACTTGCTGACAAACAAGGTTATTTTTCCATTAGTTTTGTCTACACATTCCCAGGCTATCACTATATATTTTTTGAGGCATTGCCTCATGGGATCTCAGGAAGAGGGCATTGTTTGTTGGGCCCTTCAATCTAGCCTCGTCATAAGGCTGCCTGGCTGAGACATGTCTATTGCTGATAGCCTTCACTGTTGCCCGCTGCTGCTGCCTGCTACTATAAAGACCCAGATGGGATAGTGGGCAGAGAGAGGTTTCTGATTTTCCAAGCACGGGACAGGTGTTTCCCTGGATTACCCTCAGGCAGAGTTCAGGCCAGTCTACTTTTGATCATCATTAACTCAAAGTTTAGGTATTGTGGTACCACTCAAGAATAATTAGATGCTCTGAACTCGTCAGAAACGCTGTTCGCTTGCCTTGTGTAGTAAGGATCAGCTGTCTTTCACTAGCAATGCTCTGTGTATGACTACCTTTCAAAGCTGCCATCCCAATGGCCCTGGAGTCCAGGGAGATGAGCATCAATTGCCTCTGGCCCATTTTATTATTGTTGTTGTTATCAGCTGCCACTGAGTTGACCTTGACAGATGGCGAATCCACGCACAACAGAGCTCTTTGCTGCCTGACTCTGCAACATCCCTCCTGGGGGTG
>NW_022103912.1:10659211-10660167 GCF_000313985.2 Echinops telfairi | reverse complement strand
ACAGTAAAATGGTATTTGTTTATAGCTGCCAGAATCTGCACCTTTAAAAATCTTACAATTAGGAAAAAAATAAAAATAAAAACTTGCCCATCATATTTACAGCAGCTTTGTGTATAATTGCAACCAATGTTCTTCCCTTTTGGTTTCTCATGCCAAGAGTTTGGAAATCACATTATAATTTTTCAAGCTGTTCTTGGAAATTTTCCCTTCAACTGTTTTATCATTTCTTCTGGTCACTTTAGCTTCTATATTCAAGAGTAAGTTCCAGAATGTCTTATGACATCCACTTTGATCTTTCCTTTTTCCTTCCTTCATCTTTCTGTATTTTAAATGAATTTTTGTTCGTTTTCCTTATATGATGGTCTTGATATCAGCCTACAACTCATAAGGTCTTCTGTCATAAGTATTCAATGAGTCAAATCCTTTCTAGAGATTATCTTTAAATTCAGGTGGTCTGTCCTTAAAGTTCATATTTTGGCTCTTATAGACTTGTTTTAGTTTTCTTCCGTGTTAACCTGACCTAGCGTATAAGCAATTGATGATTTGCTCCACAGTAGGTTGATACTCCATCATTTCTTCCCACAGATGTAGTCAATCGGATTTTGCATATTTCAACTGGCAAGGTCCATGAATGTAATATTCTGTTTATATTGTTGAAGAACAAAAGCATTTGCAATGAAGAAGTCACTGGTCTTCCAAAATTATGTGATGTGATATCCGTTTTTGTTTCTTTTGCCAAGACTAAACTTTCTAACTATTGTTCCTTCCTCTTTGTTTCCAATTTTCAAACAGTACCTTAGCTGGAGATTGATATCAACATCAAGAGTCCTAAACTACGTACACCTGATATGATGTCATGCAAATGATCTTTTGTCTCTTTGACCTCCATCCCCAAACCCATAGCCGTGATATAGTGATAAAAATATATTTCAAATGCATTTGAGTAGAAGAGGATG
>NW_022103912.1:10652703-10658783 GCF_000313985.2 Echinops telfairi | reverse complement strand
TAACAAATGTAGCCTATTAATGAAAAATTCTAATAATAGAGGACAGTGGGTGGGGGCTGTATGGGAACTTTCTGTACTCTCTGTTCTTAATTTCTCTGTAAATTTAAAACTGTTCTAAAAAATAATGCCCATTAATTTAAAAAAAATGGGGGGGGGTTCATATACTATAATCCATGATCAATAAGCTATCTGGCTTCAAGCTCTTCTCTACCACTAAGGCTCAGTTTCTTTATTTACAAAGGGATGGTGTTCGTCTCTTACATTACAGACATTTGATAGAAGACTCCCACATGACAATTAATGTAGCACTTTGTGAAAGCATATGAGGTCTCCCTATTGGTTCTGAATGAATGCTCATACTAATGAATAAGTATTCATTTATAGACTTGCTTTCTATATACCTTCTGGCTCCTCTTGCTCCTTGCCCATTTTATAATTATTTCTTAAAGTCCATGCTGATTAATGCCTGCTCAATCATTTTGGTAGACTCCTCACTCCGTGAAAGGAGCCCCAGCACTGCTGTTAAACTACTTCACCACAAGGTTGATAGTTCAAGCCCGCCAGCTGATCAGCAGAAGAAAGATGAGGCAGTCTGTTTCCGTAAGAAATCCCATGGGGCAGTTCTACACTGTTTTGCAGGGTAAATGTGAGTTGGAATGAACTCGACAACAGTGAGTTAGGGTTTGGGGTTCACTCCTTGAATGTCTACGCGTGCTCTTTTTATTTTGTCGACAGGCCATTCTATTCTTTAGCTATTAGAGGGTCAATAGGAGAAAAGTGAGCAATTAGGGTGTGTGAAAACGGCCCACTCAGTAAGTACGCGGAGATGATGGGTGCCCTGGGTCCCGTGTTCCCTCAGTTTCTTTCAAGACCCTCTGTTCCTGGGCATATGAGAGTCACCGTAACACCCTGACTGGACAGCCAAGTGAGGAAGACCCTCTGCTTCCAAGTCAGAAGGCTGCATATGCCTAATGTCATTATAAAACAACTTCCTTTCTATGGGCTGCTTCTAGTTTTCAAGTAGGAAAAATCGTCACCCTAAACGACTCCGGTTGTGACTCTTCCTCTCGGACTACATTCCCCCTTTAGCTTCATTTGCAGTTCAGCGGGATCCTGAACGAATGGGTCCGACTGACAGTGGAGACTGACAGCATAACTAATTTTGGAGTCTAATAAGTGACCAGCCTTCCCCAGAGGCTCTGTTTCTAAGTCCTTGCTTTAAGTTGGAGATGCAGACTCCCTTTAGACCCCAGATGACTGTTCACGTCCCTCTTCAGCCGCAGCTATGCCTGCAAATGAGAACTCTCTTTTAAAAAAAAATAGCTCCATGGTTATTATGGGCCTCCATGCTTATCACAGAGAGGAAATGCTTATCTCTGAGTCTTATATAATTCAAATGAGAGAGCTGCATAATGTGGTTCTCTCCTTTAAATTACAGGGAAGCAGCAGTCCGTCCTTCTGAAAGGTCTTCTGCATCTGCCTGAATGAAAATGATTCAAAGTAGGGAATGTCTAATGATGCCTGTCGCTGGCATAGCTCTTAGCATCCTTATCAGGCGGGGCGGGTAGCAGGAGCTGCAAACTTCTAAGATATTTGTGCCCCTGGAGATCTCCTTGAGGGTCCTACATTAATTAGTCTTTTCTGAACATTCACACCAGCTCCATAGCAGGGAGAAACACTTCAGTAGGGGGAAAAAAGAGATTTGGAGCTGTGTCCAAATGAATGAGACTAGCAGATGGAAAATGCCCACCTGCTCTCATTGGTAGGTGAATTGAGAATCAGAGTCTTTATGCAAAGAAGATTACAAGTACTGCCTCTCTTCTTCAGAATGATTCGCAGTCGGAAGAGTAGGTGTCAATTTGAAATGTCTATACTGAGATTAGTACACTGATTTGTTTTCTCTGCTATGACTGCTGAAAGAATCATGATTTGACGATACTTCTAAAGCAATTCGATCTCAAGAAATACCTCTCCCATTATTTGGTATATGAAGGCTTGTTGATAAATATTGCTAGATACATTTGAGGACAATCGTATTTCATTGATTATCAAGTCATCTATACAAGACTTTCTATGGAAGATCACTGTTCGTGGTGCAGAAAATCCATGTATCGAGAAGGGCTCTCACATGAGTAAAGGACAAACTCCACACTAGGGAGATACTTGGGGTTATTTCTGTAGGGGATCATGTTTGAGGAGGAGAAGGAAGAAAGGACTTCTTCATGAATCTGTTAGGGGCACATACTTTCTTGCAATGAAACATGACGATTTCCCTCTCACCTTGTACCCCTTTGTAGTTGGTGTGAGGACACGATCTTGGAAAACCGAAGGAACTGTGGTGGGCTGAGCGAGCTGGCTCAGGCTGCTGAGTTCTGCCCCTGGTGTAGGCAAAGGTCCCTCACATCTCATACCATCTAAGGGTCTGAGCAGCTGCTCCTGGAGATACCATGCCTGAGGCCCTAGTTAGAGATTACAAAGAGGGATTTGCTTGGGATGTCTTCAGTCCCTTAGAATGAAGTTGGCTTTGTTCATAGTAGGTGATTAATGAAAGCTTCCAAGGGTCAGGGTGCTGAAAGATTCAACTGGCTGTGGAGACGTTCTGTGTGACATCTAATAATGTGGCATAATTACAAGGTTAGAATATGGTTTGAATGCTGAGAGAGAAAGTGTGGATTCCTACTCTCTGGCCTCCCATTTATCATCCATCTCCATTACTTGCCTGCTTTCCTTCCTCTTTGCATACCACTCACTATCCAAGTGCATGAAAGCTTTCAGTCTATAGAGCCCAATGGGTTGAAAGAAACAGTTTTTATATTTACAACTCATGACAAATGAGACATTTTGTCTAGGTGCCATCTTTAGGCAAGCAGCCATTTCAAATGAAGGGTGTACTTAGTCATAAGCTATGATACATGGTCCATTCTGGAAGGTGGCTACAAGTGCCTAATGATACAGTGGCTTGACTAATATATTGGGTTTCACTAATATATTAAGTACTATTAATTAATCCAATCCAGATTTTATGTGATTAAGCAAGTGAGACAGGAGAAGCAAACCTGTGGATCTAATTTTTCCAAAGAGAGACATGCTGAAACAATATAATGAATTTAAAATGTATATATATTTGAAAATAGTAAGAAGCATAATGAGTGATTGCATTACATTCAATCCTGAATTAGTACAACAGGGAGCATCTTTCACAATGTGCCTGAGTGGGCTATTCCATTTCATATTTTGGGTCTCAATGCCATGCCCAGCCCAGTTTGACAATTACTTTAAGAAGATACAGTAGGACCTAGAAGACACAGTGCTTTGTATTTGACTATTAGACTAGGTTCTCGAGAGAAGTAAAACCAACGATCCTGGTACATGCATGCATACAGATAGAGGTTTGTCTCAAGAAATGGCTCATACAGTTGTAGGAGTGAGACAGTCTGCAAGTCAGATAAAAGCTGGAATTTCTCTTGACTTCTAAAGCAGCAGGGGTTAAAGAACCGGAAACAGGAAGATGAAGCAGAAAGACCACAAGCTGGTGGATACAGAGCTGAATGAATCCGAGGTCGGCTGAATGACCACAGGGTCTACTGATGGCTTCTGGATTGGAAGGTGACATAACAGGAGGTGTACGAACCAGACGCAGGATCCAGATCCAGCAGAAGTGGGCTGGCTTCTGCGCATGTCAATCTATGCTGTAGAGTAGTCCAAAAGGAACCTTTTTCCATATCAAGATAGAGACCAAATTAAATTCTGCCCTAAATGGCTTGACTGGTTCACAGATGATCCCATCATGGAGCTGAGCACACTATGTTAAAGTATGTATGGGAAAATCCCAACCCACCCAACTTGACCTAAAACCCAACTATGATAAACTACATCCCCCCAAAGACTGTGCTGAAATCCTAACACCTGGGCCTGTAAGCAGTTTTCCTTCGTTATGTGAATGAGAAGCTTGGGTCTTAAACCTTGCCCCTTTTGAATGGTGTCTTATACAAAGTGCAGACTAGGCATAGACACACACAGGAGAAGAAGCATATATCTGCAAGCAGCCAAGGAATGTCAACAAAAGGCCTGGGGCTATGGATTCCTTACTTAGACAAGTCATTTTCCAGTACTTTCTTCTTAGAGTTAGCACACATACATATATACAGAAGGAACCTAGATACTCAGGCACAGAATTTGGCTCCCACTCTCCCAAGCACTAAATTCTCACCCTTTAAAGCCACTAATATGTGTTATTTTTCCTGGTAGTCCCAGATTGCTCTGAGGTGGGAGAGCTGTCATTCTCAGCTGTTATTTTGGACAAAGGTGGGAGTTCTTTCCCTGTGGTCTTAATAAACCACCTTGTGATTGACTTGGGTTCCCTTTGCCCCTGTAGGAGGTGATGGTATTAAGTGTGCCTCTCCATAGGAGCAGCAGGAGAGAGGTGATGGAGAAAGAAGCAGCTATTAGATGGTTCATTTCTGCATTCTTTGAAATATGGACAGTTACATCTAAGTTCCTTTTTGCAAGATAAAAATGCGCTGGGCCCTCACTTTTATCTGAGCCTCAATAAATCTTTCTCAGACTCAAACTGACATCCTTAAACCATCAAGATCTGCTACACAGCTCTGAATTCTCACTCTCAGTGGGGCAAGGAGAAATTAGTTTCTTCTCTTAAAATCCACGTCTTTTTACCTTATTTCCTCTGTGGCTTTCTTAGAACATTTTTGTTGCTGCTCATCCTGACACCTGGCTGATAAATTTTGACTTTTGCCCTCTGCCCTGTGTGCTCACAGGCATGGACTTGTTTAGAAAGCTGCTTCTGAGACTGGCATTGATCCTAGTCCTCGTTGTAGAGGGACTCTGCTTTATTGGACGTTATTTGATACTGCTCTTTGCCTAGAGAGTAGCATGAAAACATAGTAGCTTTGGAAGACTTGGACTTTAAAAGTCTTTGCTGAAAATACACAGCAGAACATGCACCAATTCAACAATTATCATAGGTGACATTTACTATAGTCTGAGTTGCGCAACTATCTCACCCTCCTTTTCTGAGTTTATTTCTCCCCCATTAACTTAAACGTGTGGCATCTTATGGGGTTAGGATAGTTATTAAGACTGTGTGGAAGATGAGGCTTGACAAATAAAGGGAAGAGTCAAGGAAACACACACACACACAATGTTGCATGTTCAACCCCTTGACTTTGCCTTCAGTAGTAGGAAAAGTAAGATCAGCAACTACATTCAGCATCAGATACTGTCCTCGACTTGATTTATGTAGCAAACAAGTCGCACTCTCTCTCTGGGCCTTAGTTTCATGTTGTATCAACGGTATCTTTGAGCTAAATCTGGGGATCTTAGCATTGTCTCAGGATCTCTCTGAATGCATCCTAATTGAATGCATCATTATGGAGGTATGCTTTCCAAGCAATGCTAACATTTTTAAAATCAAATTCTGAAGGGCCTATGGCCAGAGCACTATCATAAAACACTCTGCAGGACAGCCTCTATGCCTATTTCAACGTGGAGGTGCCATGATTCTAGAATTGTTTGTGAAGAGAAATAGACCTCAGCCCTAATACATGTCCACTGCACACTATCTCACTACTTGAATTCATATTGACTACTGGTTCTCTAATCCCCTCTATCTTTTGGTTGCTGTGTTCAATTTTTCATATATTTCTTTATTCTTCAAATATTTCCTAGAAATACAGTTAACAAACACCTGTGATGTATCAGCAATGGGTCAGAGACCGTCAACATGGAGTCATTCAAATCAGTTATACTTACTCACCCGGCCAGCCGTTTCTAAATCACCACTATATATTTCTAGGACCAGTGGTTTTTAACATTGGATGAATCATCTGGGGGGCCATTAAAGCTTTTGTGTACAGGCACTAGACCAGACAGAACTCCTAGAATTTTCTCCCAGTTACTTGAAAAATATAGTCAAGGTGAAAAATTGTTGGTGGGTGTGTCTGGGTATTTTAAGGAAACAAATCCACAGAAACATATGTATAAGAGAGAGTTCTATATAAAAGTTAAGTGTGCATCAAAAAAACATCCCAACCCAGTGCTGCCCAAGCCCACAAGTCCAACAT
>NW_022103912.1:10643209-10644824 GCF_000313985.2 Echinops telfairi | reverse complement strand
GCAGAACAGCTAAACTTTATGGGCACTTACTCTTTACAGGTCCTGTGCTGAGTCTCTAATAAAGACTGCTGTTCATTCTCACAGCTCCACTATGAGAAAGATTCATGGCTTCATGCCTCAACCGAGGAAAAGGGCGGGCAGCCCCAGCCTGCTCATGGAGGTGTGATATATTCGCTCAGGGCTTCGCGATGCCAACCCCATTCCTAACTCTCTATTTGACTTCGCTTCATCCATCTGAAGTAAATGATTGCTTTTCTTATGTTAGTCTATGAATATCTGTTCTAACATGTTTATCAACTCTTGGCGGACAAAAAGGAATTACACTTTCCCGTTGGTCTCTCTCCTAGTCCGTGGGAAGGGGCCCCGGTGGCGCAGGGGCTGCACGTTGAGCTGCATCACATCCCCGGGAAGTGGGGCTGTGGAAGCAGAAAGGCCTCCAAATTGCCATGTCTCTGCCTCTGACGGCTCTACTGGCTATTGTTCTAACTCTGGACTTTGTTTTTTGCAACTGGGCCCTCGCAACAGCCTCCTACGTCCATGCTTTCTCCTGCCTCTGTCCTGTCTCTCGTGTCCATTACACGCAATGCCGTGGCACGATCATCTTGCATATGTCATTCTTGTCCTAAAACTCCTTGGATCTTTCCCATTTGTGGCGGACCCTTACACTCTTGTCCTGTTTGACTTTTCTAGCTTTAGTTCTTATTGCACCTTCAGAAACCCAATGCCCTGCTTTTTAGTTTCTAAGATTTGTCATGTGCTCTTGCTCTTGCTCATGTGGCCTAAAGAGTGGCACTCAAAAAGAAATGTCTATATCCTCATTCCCCAAATCTGTGACTCTTACATTATTCGTAGGCCCTTTGTGTATTGAGTATATGAAGTATATTGAGATGAGCAGATCATTGTTTTATCTGGGTGGGTCCTACATGCAGTGATAAGTGTTCTTATAAGAGAGAAGCAGAGGAAGATTTGATAGAGACAACAATTCAGAGACACGGGAAAGGAAGCATTGTTACCATAAAGGCAGAGATTAGAGTGATGTGGCCACAAACCAAGGAATGTCGACAGCTATCCGAGGTGAAACAGGCAAAGAACAAATTCTCTAGAACTTCCAGAGGAAGTGTAGACCCATGAACACCTAGATTTTCAACATCTGGCCTCCAATCTGTGAGAGAAAGAGTTTTTGTTGTTTTACACCACCGGGTTGATAGTAGTGTGTTATAGCAACCACAGGAAACTAATATACTTTGCTACTTTTTCTTTGCCTGGAATTCACTTCCCAATCCCATTGACTGGCTGAAATCTATTCACCTCAAATGGCCCAGATAACATGTGCTCTCTGATATAGAAACAGATGACCACAAGTCAGATCAGAAAATATTAAGGACATAATTAGTCTCTTCTCCACAGCAGCACCTATTCTTAGCCAACAGCTTCATCTATTTCTGGTTGTCAGCCTCTCTACCACATGGTTCCTTAGCCTTTGCCTAGGTGGGCCAGGAAGCCCATTTGCCACTTGACCTCATTTTCTCAGGGTTTCAGGGGCACAACCCTCTAATCTATCTCCACGTGGCTCCTTTGTTCTGTCTGATGATCTGCAATGCAGCATCTTTGAAGG
>NW_022103912.1:10638640-10641183 GCF_000313985.2 Echinops telfairi | reverse complement strand
TCCGATATTAGCCCCCATGTCTGATATCAATCTATAAAGTCCTCTTCAAACTCATGAAACACATGCAATGACACTGAAGGCAGGAAGATTACAGGCCAGTGGATGGGAAATCTTGCAGATCCAGTGCGTTGTAAGCATCTTAGCACTGACAGAGGTCTCCACGTGGCTTTTCTGGCTCTAGAGGTCTTGCTCCATCAGTTTCTCTCCATGTATCTTCTCCACAGGGATGTCTTGTAGGGACTGAGCAGAGAGAGGGAGTGTCTCCCACCTCCAATAGGAAATACAGGAGTTGCCAGAAACCTCAGGAGAAGCCCATGCCCACACAGAGGCCTCATTGGCTATATCCTGATTGACAGGCTAGACTCCACCCCTACACTCTTAGTCCTCGAATTGACACCAGATTATGTAGCTATCACATGCCTCAAAGTAACATCCTTGCTTTTCAGCACTTCAAAGAGGTCTTGTGCAGCAGATTTATCTAATGCAATACATCCTTCGATCTCTTGACTACTACTTCCAGGAGCATTGATTGTGGATCCAAGAAAGGCAGCTTCAATCTTTTCTCCATTTATCATGTTACCTATTGGCTAAATTGTGAGGATTTTGGTTTTCTTTAGATTGAGTTGTCATCCATACTGAAAGCTGCAATCATTGGTCTTCATCAGCAAATACATCAAATCCTCCTCCTTTTCAGCAAGCAAGGTCGTGTCATCTACATATGGCAGGTTTTTAATAAGCCTTCCTCTAATCCTAGTGCCACATTCTTCTTCATATAGTCCAGCTTCTCTGATTATTTGCTCAGCATACAGACTGAATAAGTATGATATGGTGAGAGGAAGCAACCCTGAGGGATATCTTCCTTGATTTTAAACCATGTAATATGTCTTTGTTCTGTTTGCACAGCTGCCTACTGATCCTCGTACAGGTTCCTCATGAACACAGTCAAGTGTTAGGAAGTTTTTATTCTTCTCAAGGCGATGCAGGTTGTGATGATCCACACAGTTGAATGCTTTTGCATAGTCAATGAAACACAATACCAGAACTATCTTTCTGGTGTTCTCTGCTTTGAACCAAGAGCCATCCAATTTCAGCATTGATAGCCCTTGTTTCCTGTCCTCTTCTGAATTGGGCCTGGCCTCCTGGCAGCTACCTGTTAATGTACTAGTGCAACTGTTGCTGGATCATCGTCAGCAAAAACTGAATTTCAGGTGATATCAATGAAATTGTTCTATAATTTGAGTATTCTGTGGGGTCACCTTTCTTTGGAATGGGTGTAAACTTGGATCTCTTTCGGTGAGTTGGCCAGGTAGCTTTTTTCCAAACTTCTTGACATAGGTGAGTGAGTGCTTCCAGTGCTTCCACGGGCACAGAGGCAAGCATCTACAACACATCACAAAAGGGGTTATGACTACAAGGTCAGATTGCGTAATTCTCTTCATCTCAGATTGTATGTGAGTGCAAGTCTTGGGGCAGGAGTGGGGCAGGAGAGGGGTATGGAATCAACGTGAAAAACCAGGCCAGATGGTCGGCACAGAATACCACCTGCTCGGGGTGCAGCTGGGATGCACTTTGTGTTTGAATCTCAAAGACGCAATCCCGTTCCTGGAAATAGCTCTTTTTCTATTTGTTATTTATCACTGTTCTTGAAGATCAGTTCTAAGTACATAGAGTCTGAAAATGAAATGGCTTGGTTCAAATCCTGCATCTGCCTCTTATTGGCCCAGTAGTCATGGTGAAATGGCTTAGTCATTTTCTGCCTCAATTTCCTTATCAGAAAAATGGAGTCTATAGAGCTTTGTGGGATTCATTCAATGAGTTGTTACAGGCAGTTAGAAACTTAGAACAGGGCCCGGCCCATGAGAAGCATTTATTGAATTTTAGGTAATAACAGCATCATTACTCCCAATCCATGTCTATTAAGAACTGAGCAGGCTCGGTGTTTTTGCGTGTTTGTTTGTTTGTTTTGTTTTAATGGATGTAGCATAGTTCATTGTGAAAATCTGCTTTCTCCGTCCTCCAGTCTTATTTGTCTTTTCCTAATCAACTTCTGTTCTGCCCCTTTAAGATTCATCTCTGTAATTTCAGAGAGAAATTTTAATAGCACATGAAGAGAAAGGAGTGGCTCTTACCACTTAGTGTTCACTTCTAACAAGATGTTCTAGCATGGTAGTATATCTTGGTCTCAGAGAATAAGAAAGTGTTCTTTTGCTTCTGGGCTGTCTTAAAAGCTGCCTGAAAAATTGTATGTGTCATCATTGCTACACTGCACTCTGACTGGCTCGTCTCCTCCCTGCGACCCTTCCGTAAGGGGATGTTCAACTGCCCACAGATGGGCCCTGGGTCCCCACTTTGCAGTCTCCCTCATTCACAATATTTTTGGTTTTTGATGCCTGATACCTGATCCCTTTGGTGCCTCATGATCTCACAGACTGGTGTGCTTCTTCCATGTGGGCATTGTTGTTTCTCTGTTAGATGGCTGCTTGTTTATCTTCAAGCCTATAGGACCCCAGACTCTATATCTTTTGATAGCAGGGCACCATCAT
>NW_022103912.1:10636158-10637629 GCF_000313985.2 Echinops telfairi | reverse complement strand
TTTCTAATTCCCAGTCAGATGATTAGCCAGCAAGCAGAAACCTGGTGAGATTCCTGTTAAGAGAGAGAAGTTACTGCATCAGCACTCTGCACGAAGCCTCCCTCATTCTTCCCCCGACCCTGCCTCAATCCCGCAACATCAGCTTGCTTCCCCGGCAAATGGAATTTTGAAAACATCTTTTTAAATGGCTAGTAAATAATGCCATCAACATGGCATGGAATAAATGAATGCCTACGAGGCTGAAATGAATTAAGGAATTGAGGAAACTTTACTCCGTGCCCTTTTCTCTTTCGGAAACAGGTAGTTTAGTCAGAAGGAAGACCTGGAAGATGTAAGGCTCAGAAAGGATCATATACAGAAAAGTAACTTGTAAAACATAAAGTGTAGTCAAATGACTGTTGAGACCAGAATTACATCGGTCTCGTTGACTGTATGGAGCTTATCTCTTGTGATTTTACTGGTCCATACATGCAAGTATGTTTTAGGTAAGAGACTAGCTATAATGTCTGAGAGAGAACAAAACGAATCTCCAAATGAATCAGAAACTTTGAAGCAGCAAAATAAAACATCAAATGTAAAGAAAGAATGAGACCTTGATTTTGCCTCTGTGAAGTTTAAGTTGAGAAAGAAGCATTACCACCTGTAAGAATTTAGTAAAAGGTAGAGAAGCAAGGGTCAATTCATCGAGGGCCGAGTGTACCTACTGCTGAGGATCTCTGGTTTAAGCTCCTGGCTGCTAACTAAAAGGTCAACAGTTCAAACCCACCAGCCACTCCAGAGAGAGAAAGATGTGGCAACCTTAGAAACCCTATGGGGGCTACTCTTCCCTATAGGGCCACATTGAGCTGGAGTCAACTTGATGGCGAGGGACTTGTTTTGTGATACCTACGGCTGTGGCTGTTACATGCCCTTGAGCCATTTCCAACTCATAGATACGAAGCACAATGTACAACAGCACAAAATACTGCCAGGTCTTGCGCCGTCCTCACAATGGTTGTCGTGTTTGAGCCCATTGCTTCAAGCGTTCTGTCAATCCATCTTATGGAGGCTCTTCACCTTGACCTTACCAAGCATGGTGTTCTCCTTCATAACATGTCTGAAGAAGGTGAGACCAAATTTTGCCTTCCTTGCTTCTAAGAAACTCTCTGACTATACTTCTCCCAAGACAGGTTTATTTGTTCTTGTGGAAGTCCACATTAGGCTCAATATTCTTCACCAACGCCCTAACTCCACTGCACCAAATCTTCTTCAGCAGCCTCCAACATCCATTATCCAGCTTTTTAAAAGAATGTGCATGAGACCATTTGAAATACAATGACTTGGGTCCCCAAGGTGACATCGGTGCTTCAACACATTTTAAAGTGGTTGCTTGAAGCGCACATGCCCAATGCAGTCCAATTGTTTGTTTGCTTGCTGATGGCCTGTTGCAATGATTGAGCCTCCACAGTGGAGTCTAATTTTTGGCCTACTG
>NW_022103912.1:10631597-10634468 GCF_000313985.2 Echinops telfairi | reverse complement strand
AACATGGCACGATGTGACTGCTCCCAGTGCCAGCAGTGTGGGCTGCCAGTCCCAGAAGCCAGATCAATGATCCAATCAAGCAGAGAGGAGAAGGGCAGGAGAGAGAGTGAGGCGTCTCCTCCACTCCATCTCTTGTCAATAGGCCGTACCTCAAGGAGGCATCGTTAGGCTGTGTCCCTGCCGAGAGCTTCTCACAAGTGCACAAAGTTGACATCTAACCGAACTATCACTGCATCCAATGACATCATTGTCAAAGATGTCACAGTCTGGCTGCTGCATGTTTTCTGCACAGTTCAATGTTGTATGGGGTCCCACCCGGCCCCTGTGTGCTGTCAGTGCCCAGTGGGGGAGTGCCCACTGATTTCCATTTGGCTGCTCTTTCAAATATTGCTGCTGGTAGATTTTAAGTCTCTCAGTAGTTGCACTTTTTAATCGTGCACATTCCCCAGGGTTTCTCAATGAAGGGGCAACCTCTGGCATCATGAAATTAGGTTTTAGTCCGGGCTTTGCTTCTCCCTAGGTCTGTACTTGAGTAAGTTATCGGTCTTCCTTGATCCTTAGTGTTTTTATCTTTCAAAGGTTAGAGTAATATCTTCTACCTGAAATTCTTCCTTTTTTCCTTTCCCTTCCTTCTTGTCCACTTTCTCGTCTTCGCGTTGGTTCATTCAATAACTCTGAACATCTTTCTTCAGGTTTAAATTCCATGAAATCTATTTCTGCTTCTACCCTCAATCTCTGAAGAAAAGAAAAATATAAGTTAATTGTAGAAGAGGCTTTTCTTCTATTAAGTCGGCGATGGCTGACTGCTTTCACTTCTTTCTGAAGCTCCCTGTTAGTGTGTTGAGAATCGATAGCAACAGAGTGAGGTCTCTGGATGAGACAACTGGTTAAAGACTCAGCTACTCAAACCCGCTCACTGGCTCCATGGAAGAAAGGCCTGGTTAGCTCCCTCCATAAAATGTACAGCCAAGAAAAGCAAATGGAGCTCAGTTCTACTCTGATCCACATGGGATTGCCTTGGCCTTGGGAGTGAATGCGGAAGAGAGGCCTGTCCTTCACTGCATCTCATAAATAGGCCAAATCCCCAAGGAGGCATCAGTAGGCTGTGTCCTGACTGACAGCTTGGACTCCACCTACACCTTCTCACCGATGTACCAGGTTGACATCGAGTCCTTGATATACTCCTAAGCCCAGAGCAGTAGCAGGCGCTCTGTTTTCCTGATTAGCGAGCCTCTGCCTAGATTGTGCTGTAAACGTGAGTTCTCCTCCGCTCTCCGCTCTTCACGGCTCCATCTTCCAGGGAGAGCACTATTGTGAAGTCTTCCTTTCCTGTGTAAAATCCACGGGAATGTGTCAGAGATTCCAGAATGTCTCAGACTCTTGGAGTGACTGTGCATTCCACAGAGATTCGTGCAGTTGACATTGACTCTGATACTTCTCTGATCCTCTCAATCGGGGGCATGGA
This sequence comes from Echinops telfairi, assembly GCF_000313985.2. Taxonomy (NCBI): domain Eukaryota; kingdom Metazoa; phylum Chordata; class Mammalia; order Afrosoricida; family Tenrecidae; genus Echinops; species Echinops telfairi. The sequence goes on along the minus strand of NW_022103912.1, from coordinate 10,633,003 downwards.
ACCTGCAGTGTCTCCTCATTGTGGGTCAAGTTTTCCTTGTTCTGGCCTCTTTGCTTTAAAAAGTCTGTGGCGCAGGAGGGGAGCCAAACCGTGGGCAGTGTCTGCCAAGGTTGTCAGAAAGCCAACGATGAGCCTTCAAGGTCAAAAACGGATTTTGGCCACAACAGCACCTCTCCAGCAGGGAGAGCAACCCACTGCTCATGAAACCCAGTCAAGAACAAAAAGAGAATTGAATCCAGTCTAACTGTGGGAGTTTCTATAGAGTCTGACAGATAAAGGCTCAGGTTCTAGAATCTTTGGTCTGATTGTTGCCTCAAATCGCAGAAGTGACACTCCCAGGTACTCAGTGACCTTATTTTGTTCCGGAGAGACACGGGTAGGTATCACAAGACTCTCATCTGACCAGGTCTGAATGGCTGCCTCTGTTTCAAGACAGATGTCTGACAGGACAAGCCGGCATGATGTAGGATGTCAGGAGAGCCCTGACAAGGACAAGTGGAGCCACTCAAAACAGTGCCTCCCTCTGTGATGGCTGGCACCCATCGATATGTCTGGAGGCCGGCTTGTTTCACAAGATTCTCATTCACCACACAGCAAAATGGCACAACTGCGATGAATATTCCCAATGAGCAATGAGCATCCTGTCCTGCATACATCCGCCCGAGTTATTTGTGCTTGATTTGGAATATTTGTCACCACTGATCATGCCTAATCCCAATCCATGTCTAAACTCAAGTCTCGATCTGCAATGTTCCAAGTGGTTTGAGACACTGAGGGTAATGCATGGTCAGTGGGGGGAGGGAGCGTTGGGTATGCAGTCCCATAGGACCCAAATGAAAACATGATGTTTAATATTTCTCCAGTGTCCTCTTTCCTCTTGCTTTCAGAACTGTTGCCAAAGCCTTCCATTAGGGCTACTACTGGAATCTTGGCACATCGTCCTGCCTTGTTTAGAATCGTTTGTAACATTATGTTGTGGCAGGGCACTAGAATGATACTAATCATGTCCAAGTCTCTGATTTTGTGCATGCCAGGGACTGTGTCTTGGTAATCAACTCAGGGTCTATCATGAAAAGCAAGTTATTTCTCTCAGTGACTATAGAATGGGATTTCTCCTCTAAAAACCACACATTCTGATCACAGTTGACCCTCCCCAGGCTGGAGAAAATCCCAGAGTAGATACCATCAGTCTGAAAGGTATTTACAAGATCATTTCTTGCATTGAATTTATCTTTATAGAAAGAAATGGGTAGCAGTGGTGTGGGGCGCTAACCCACCCAAGGGGAGGGTATTGTTTATATCTCCACAGGAAAAGAGGGACCAGACTTCAACCCAGTGTTCCAAGGTGTGAATACAACATGCCAGCGCAGAGTAGGGAACCAGTGGAGAGGTCTGGGGGGCTGGCC
>NW_022103912.1:10628421-10629758 GCF_000313985.2 Echinops telfairi | reverse complement strand
AGAATGATGAGGGCAATGAATGTACAAATGAGCTTTACACACTTGATGTGTGTATGGATTGTGATAAGAGTTGTATGAGCCCCTAATAAAATGATTAAAAAAGAGAAAAGAAAGAAAGAACAGAAAGAGTAGGAAAAGTGGAATTGCAGTGCTTTGAAGTAGCTACGTAAGTCTGACATAATACGGCGATTGCTTTTTTCTGATTAATTGTGGTGGTGCTAAATACTCCCACACATGGTCAAAACTTGAAGCAATACCAAAAGACCTGCAGAGTGAAAGCAAAGTGTCAAATCCTTGACCTCAACCCCCCAGTCCACCTGCCCCAAACAGCACTGTCACACGTTCCTTTTTAACCTTCAGTCTGCCAATATAGAATGCATTAGAATGTGAACCCCATGTCCTACATTTTGTCTCATTTATTGCTCTATCTTCCAACTTCCAGAATAGTGCCTAGCATATGGTAGGAGCTCAATAAATATTTGCTGGGTGTATATATGAACAAGCAGGAATGCAAACACACGCGCGTGCGCGCGTGTGCGCGCGCGCGCACACACACACACACACACACGATTGTTGTTAGGTGCATAGAGCTGTCTCTGTGACTCCAATCCACTTTATTTATAACAGAACAAAATGTTGCCTGGTCGTGTACATCCTCACAATAGTATGTTTCCACCTATTGGTGCAGCCACTGTGGCTGCAATCGATCATATTGAAGTTCTCTCTCTTTTTTTTTTGGCTGACCCTCCCCTTGTCCAAGCAAGATGCCCTTCTTCAGGATTCATCCTCCCTGGAAATATGCCCAAAGTTAGCAAAGCAGAATCTTGCCATCCTCTAAAGAGCATTCGGATTGCTCTTCCTCCAAGACAAATATGCTCATTCTTCGGGAAGTCCATGATGCATCCAGTATTCTGCACTTGCACCATAATTCATTTTTCCTGTCTTTATCTTTTCTGTATTGCAAGCAAGTGGCAACGAATATCTTTGACCTATGCCTTTATGTACGTTTTTAGTTAAGATGCATTTCTGGTTAGGTTGTGAGAGTATCTGTAACATAAATGCTTGGTCAAAGGATATGTGTATGAAATTACTATTTTTAAAGTACTAACTGAGTTTTTGTAAGGAGTTATGGTTACATGTTGGGCTGAGAGTCTCAAGGTCAGCAGTTTGAAACTACCAGCTGTTGTTCGGGAGAAAGACAAGGCTTTCTACTCCTGTAAAGAGTTACAGTTTCAGAAATCCACAGGGATGGATCTACCCCATCCTGCTGAGTCACTATGATTTGGAATGAATGAGAATGAACTTGAGTTTTCGAACAGAGCTCTCGGTTCTCATTA
>NW_022103912.1:10625170-10626814 GCF_000313985.2 Echinops telfairi | reverse complement strand
TTGACAGGGAACATGATGAGACTCACCATCTCTGCGCCCTTCAAGTCCTTGACATTGGCAGTTATCTCTGCAACCTCTCCAAGAATGTGTGATTGCTTTAGGGGTACTATGACCCTAGATAGGATGGGTTGTTCTTTTTTAAAATTCATTTTATTGGGGGCTCTCTGGAAAGTTTCTACTTGGGAACTGGGAACCAAATGTTAGTACATTAAAGCCAAGTAATTGGACAGAAACCAGGTGTATGTAGATACAAGCAGGGTATGCAAACCTGCACAATTGCTTAGCAGAAGAAATGGGTTGAAGATGACCAGTCAAGTTGACTACAACTCATGGCAACCCCATGTATGTTAGCCTGTTTCAATGGCTAACTTTTCATGAGTAGATCACTAGACATTTCATCCAAGGTACCTCTGGGGAGAGGGTATCTATTTAATTATGCAGCTGAGTATATTAACCATCCCAATCCTCAGGGATTCTGGGTTAAAATCATGTTAAGGTTTAGGTGGTGGGCACTGTTGGCAAGGAAACTGTTGGGGCAATAAATGAAACAGAGATCATTCAGGAGCCAAGAAAGTTCTATTAACTGTTTATTGCTGTGGAATACATTACCTCAAGCCTAGACCTTAAAACAGTTCTTATTTCACAGTTTCTGCTGGTCAGACATCCAAGAGCAGCTTGATTGGGTGACTTTGGCTCAGCGTTTCTCATGAAGTCACGGCCAAGCTGTTGGTGGGCTACTACCATCTCAACGTTCAGCTAGGGTGGTTTTTGCTCATGCGCATGATCACTGGCAAGTCTTGGTTCCTTGTTCGTTGTTGGCTGGAAACCTCAGGTTCTCCTCCGGTACACCTCCTCACGAGCGGCCCCTGTGTCCGCAAGATGTGGCAGCCGACTTCCTTCAAAATTAGTGATCCAAGAGGAGTAGCCCCTGAGGGAAGTGACAGTTTTTCATAACCAAATCTCAGTTTTGAAAACCCGCATATAGTGTTTTATAACCTCCCCCAGCAGGTTATAAAAGCCTGTTGGGTGGTTCTTCTTCCTTGATCATCTTGGGATTTCCCTTCAGCAAACATTTATCAAGAATGCTTCCTTTTTACTGCGATTCGTCTTTTGTTTGTAACATCCACATTGAAATTACACCCATCATTGACTCATGACTGCAGAAGTTATCTGAAGTTTTCCTTTTTTTTTTTTTTTTTGAAACATCTCTACAAGTGCCCATTTTCTTTGGCCCCACCTCTCATTTTTAATAGGTAACATTTTGGTCTCCTTTACCAAGAAGAGGAGATAGTAAGTAACAGACAGAATCTTGCATCTGGCACAAGAAGACATGGATTTGAATGAGGGCTTGCCACTGGCTGGCTAATAAGTTATCTTCACTGAACTGGTTTTGTCTTCTATAGAATGGCTGCAGTGAAACGTGCCTCACCTCACATAAGAGGCCACAAGGTGTGGTGATTTAAGAACACAGGCCCCGAGCCAGACTATTCAGGTTCATGGTCCAGAACTTCATTTAACTTCTTTGTGCCTTTATAACTTCATCTCTAAATTGGGGATGATCATACTAGCACCTTGCCCATAGAGTTGTGCTGGGAGGGTTCAATAAGCAGATATTAATAAAACAATAGAAAAAGCTGGCAAAGT
>NW_022103912.1:10615408-10624273 GCF_000313985.2 Echinops telfairi | reverse complement strand
CTCCAAAGAGAGGTCTGACAATCTCCTTCCAAACACCAGCCAATGAAAACTCTCTGGATCCATGGTCTGATCCTGAATTTAGCCTGGGTCAGCTATCGCTTCATGAAGTCTCTCCACTCATTGTGCATGGAGTAACATGTGCTGGGAGCTAGCCCACAGCCAGGAACAACCAGCATTGGATGTAGTTTGGGTTCCTGTTTCTAAGACCCAATAATAATATGGTCCTATCACCCTTAAGAGCCCTGGTGGGATCATAGGCAATGCCTTGGGCTACTAACCACACGGTTAGCAGTTCAAAACCTTCACATCGGCATTCCATCTTGAATTCTGTCCTATGCTGCAACCTCTTTTGAAAAATGTGGATCTCACTCTTATTCTCTGTTTGACATATAGATTTTCCCTTTGCTGTATTTTCTTAGATCCCAAGTCTCTCCTCGACGGCCTTCTCATTCAATGTCATCCTTTTTCATGGCTTAGATTTTCATTCTGCGCAAGAAGATTTCATATTTCTAGCTGTATGGCTTCCTTTCTGAGATTTAGACTCAATATTTATGAATGAAAATACATCACCCTCCTTTCGATCGAACTTCTCATGCGTCTTTATGTCTGTGGACAGCATTGCCCTTGGCATGTCACCCGACACTCAGAGTCCCACCTAATGATTCCATGTCTACTGCATGGTTGCTGTTGTTGTTAGCTGTTCTGCAGCTGATGGCAGCCCATGAATACAAGTATGTAGATCGCAGAAGCTGTGGGTTTAAGGACTAGGAAGAGATAGACTTGGTTCATAGTAGAGCATGGACACTGTTGATTGGGTGATCAGCTATACAATGGGTGGGTTTCAAAGTGAGAGGCTTCTCAAAAAGAGGAAAAACCAAAACCCCCCAAAGAAACGCAGTGCCATGGAGTAGATGCCAACTCCAGTGGCCCTGTAAGACAGAGTAGAAGCATCACTGGGGGTTTCGGAGGCTGGGACTACTTCTGGGAGTAGAAAGCTCCATCTTTCTCCCAAGGAGAGGCTGATGGATTCAAACGGTTGACCTTGAAGATTGCAGCCCAACTCATAACCACTACACCACCAGGGCTCCTCAAAAGGGCAAAGGAGAGATTGAGCCAAGGTAAAATGAGAGAAACAGCCCAGAGCTGTGAGTGAACCCAAGAGTCTTCCCAGCAGGCAATCTGCCAGGCGCAGGCTCCCCCAGGGCTTACAAAACAACATCTCTGTCATTTCTCCTCTTTGCATTCCCCGCTTCCTAACTCAAGGATCCATTGCTTTGCTTTAGTTTTGATGCTATTATTAATTTTTTAATTTGGAAACACTTAATACTTATGTGAAAAAGAATACCAAAATGAACTCCCGTAGATTCATTTCCACTCCAACAGTAATCCACTCTCTATCCTCACCCACATCTCTCCCTACACATTGTGGTCATCCCACAGTCATTTTCTACCAACCTCCCCCCAACAAATCCTAAAAGATAAAGATCTTTTTAAAACCATAACCTTCATTAAAAAAAATAATAGTTTCTTTATACCCAAATGTATAAAGAATACATTCAATGTTTTCATTCCACAAATTATTTGCTTCCAAATAAAGTTCCTATGTGCAATTAGTTACTCACATTTTTAACTGCCTTTTAATCTAGAAGTGTTCGATTCATCTTGGTTTTCTTGCCTTGTATTTCTTAGAGAAAATAAATCTTTTGTCTTGAGTTTCCCTGTAGCCTAGCATTTTCTCATTGTGTTCCTGTGGTGTCCTCATGCATCTTGCTTTACCCCTTGCATTTCCTATACATCAGTTGGTGGATTTCTGGATTTGCTCAAATGTAAAATTACTTTATTTAGTCAGGTCTATCTCATAGTGGCATTGCAATTTTTTGCATCAGGAGGTACGCAATATCTGACCAGTCTCTCTCTTCATGATATGAACAGCCATGGAGGCTTAGAATGATTCATTTATTCTAGTGGGAAAGGATGATACTCTAATCCTATTGTTCCTTATTCATTTCTGTCGTGACGAATCCTTCTATGAAGATACACTCCCCTTCATTTTAAATCTTTTAGAAAAAGGAAGATAAATAAATGATCTCCCCACCCCCCCACCCCCCACCAGTTTACTTATCAATTAGTTTTCTAGCATCTCGAAACAGTGACAAGTTTGCTTTTGCCCATTGAATATCATTATGAAATAATGACTTTAGTATGTGTGGAATGTTTCGTCCTCTGGTGTCCTGTGTTCCAAATTGACTTTAAACTCTTTTTATCCAACTCGGTAGTCTTCAATATCATCCTTCTGATATAGCTTACAAAGACATCCCAAGTTCATGATGTGTATTGGAGCCAGCCATGTCTCCAAGGACTGCTGGTTCCTTTTTGTGAGAAATGTTTCTCAAGGCCGCAGGGTGGGCTTTAGGAGTCTCCATGGAGCTTGGCTCTTGTAGCAAAGAATCCCCAGCTTCCAATTCCGAATACTTCAATGGTGTTGTAATTTTGCCTCCAGCTCCTGCTGAAGCTCAGAATAGTCTCCTTCGGTGTATCCCCCTGGCTTCGCTGTCTATCAGGTCAATGAGCTAAGCATTCTAGCACACTTCCCAGCATGGCCCCCTCTGATTTCTAGCTGGCTCTGGCACTGCTTCTCCCTTGCATATTCCAACCCAGGATCAGCCCAACACACCAACTTGCTGTTTCATGAACTTGCCTCCTATTTTCCTATAGAAGAAACCTTCGTGGCACTGTGAGTTAGGTACTGGGCTGCTAACCTGTCATGCCAACACATCCACCACCCCTGGGGAAGCAGATGAGGCTGTCTGTTCCTGTAGAGATTTATGGTTTCAGAAACGCCCCTGTAGACTTGTTATGAGTTGGAATCTACTCAATGGCAGTGGGATTTTGGCATGGTGTATTTGTTCATGCTGTTGATTCACTTGGGACACCCTCCCTCTGTACCTCTGCTTTTAATGTCGGTGGAGACATTGCAGGGGGGGGGGGGTGCAGGACGCGTTCCAGTCCTTCATCCGTGTCACTTCTGTTTGGAAACAGACAGTTCACCGACAGTTTTTCTGTCATCGATGCCAGTTTTCCTCTCTTCTCTGAACTCTGTCTTCTGGTCCTGGACTTTGCCATCTCCTTGACGACACCATGCGTTCTTAGAAGAGTCGGCTAGTGGATTATTTATTTTTTTATGTCTAGGGGTGCCTCAGGAGAAAGGCCTGGTAAGCGATTTTTGATAAACCAGTCATCGAAAACCCATGGGGCTGCCACGAGCCAAAGTTGATGGCAAGGATAAAAGAAAGTCTCGAGAGCTAAGCCTAGTGTCTGACACCTACTGCAAGAAATGTCTACAGAACTGAAAACCAGTGGACAGAATGAATGGCTAGGCTCTGCGTTTCTTGGTGTTACGGTTGTGTGTTCTTTGTCTTGATTTTTTCTTCTCTCGGTCCCACCGGGCCCCAAACTCTTTGAATGCCCGGATGGAGCTTCCCTCATCTCCATCTCTCCTGCAGCTCTTAACACAGTGCCTACCAGGCATGGCTTAGAGTAGTCACTCGCTACGTCCCAGGTGAGGTGGCTGTATGGCAACGAAGAGGACAGTTTGAAATCCAAAGACTCTCTTGCCTCAGCCAACAAAACTTGGAGCCTTTCCTCCACTCTGTACTGCCTGAGTGGCAAAAGATGTGAGAGCCGAGGAAAGCCACAATTCAAAGTTGCCCAGTGCGGCCACTGAACAGCTTGGGATAGGTCAGCTTACCATGGCCATTAGGTTTGCCTTCTTGCCTTTCATGTCTTTCCATGGGGCAGCCTCTGTGATTGAGGGCTCCTAAGCCTGTAGCGGCTCAGCCCTGCCAGTAAAAAGAGCATCCCGGCATCCAGCCCAAGAGCAAACAGCCAGTGACCCTGAGGATGACAGCACAGAAATGCTATTGACAAAAGATAGTCTGAGAACAGTTGCCTTTATTTGGACAGAATGAGGGAAAGGACATGAAGGGAGTCTGTTAGCCAAGAGCACCCTGGGTGTTCTATTGCTCATCTGGGGGACTGTCACGTGCCAGTACCCTCTGGGGCTGTGGGAGGGCTGCGGACCTCACAGCGGCTATCCACAGATTTCTGATTGCAGATGTAGAAAGGGGGGGTGGCTGGAGTTGGGGCTCAGACCTTATCGGCTGATGTTAAATTCATGCTCTTATTCATACACCAATCTCCCTTCTCTTCAGTGAGGAAGCTCATGGTGGCTGCCCCAGACCCCCCACCCAGCCTAGGGTGATGTTAGAGCCAGCAGGCTCTATGGATCCTGGGTGTCCTGAGATCTCTTTTGTGGCTCCAATTTTCATTGCGATTAGCTATGAGACATTGACACAATCCTATCATCCATTGGGACCTTTGTTTCATTTTCTACAAAGCATCCAGACTTAGTTATTGTTCATGTCCCTTCTTATGCTAAATATTTTAAAGTTAAATTCTCAACATTTTTGCTGCTGGAAATTCTGTTGGTTCAAGTCAATTCAAAAGGAGCCTTTGCAATCTGGTGGTTGTTGGTTTTAAAGGACTCCACTCATATGCGTAGGGCTGTTCTTGAAATAGGAGCCCTGGTGGCATTATGGTCAGGTATCGGACTGGGAACCTCAAGGTCTGCAGTTTGAAACCACCAGCCGCTCCATGGGAGAAAGATGGGGCTTCCTACTCTCACACACTCACAGGGCAGTTCTACCCGGTCCTGTAGGTTCACTATGAGTCAGCATTGACTCGGGGGCAATAGGTGAGTTCTTAAAATGTAAACTTATAAACTTAGAAAGCACATGGAAGAAAACTTCCTCTGCTCTAAACAATGATAAATGGCCATAGCCCTTGGTCTCGTGGCTGCCTTATAGTTTCAGACCTTTCGTCTCTCGTTCACAGCTAGAAAGAACACTCATTTATCTGAAGGAGATTCAAGTAACCTAGCTGAGGAGACTGTCATCCATTCATCTGTCACTTTGTCGTACTCTGATGGCTTATTTGTTGCTATAGGATGCTGGAAAATATGTCCATGGTATTTCAAATGCCAACAGGTTCACCCGTCATGGACATGCTTCAGTGGAATTTTCAGACTAAGACATATTAGGAAGAATTAAAATTAGTCAAAGAAGAACAGTGAGTCGGTATAGATACTGACCAGTACAATGTTGGAAAATGGGAGGTAATACACAATAGCTGTCCCAACAGACTTATGCATCAAGTCTTTTACACATTAGGTCACTGTGAGCCAAAGTAAATTCAATGGCTACTCACAACAGCAACAGCTTATGGAAAGAGAGGCCTGATCACCAGTATGGGAAATTATCTCTTTCTTTAACTCCTTGACAATGCACCTCACTGGCACTGTTATACTGAGAAGGTTGGAAATTACAATTTCTAGAATGTTCCTCTTTGCTAGGTCTGGTACTAAATGCTGCATGTATAGAAACCGATTCAACTCTTAAGGTAGTTTCAATTTTCTTCACTTTACACAAAAATTTAGTAGCGAGAAAGTTGCTCAATGAAATATGATCATTAATAATAATAATAATAAAAACCAAGGGGGTGGAGAAGAGGACAGAAAACAGATATAAAGAAAAGTAATTTGCTTGTCTGCTACTAAAGCTTGTATCTTATGTTTTCCTAACTTATACATAAAACCCCATAGCTCTTGAGCTGATTTTGACTATTTATAGGGACCAGTTGTAGTGCCCCCACAGCTGTACGAGTCCCCTGGAGAAGAGAGCTCCCCTTTCTCCCTCCAAGCAGCTCATGAGCTTGAAATGCAGTTTGAAGTCCAATATTTACTCAGCATTGTCACCGGGGCACTCGTTATACTTTCAGAGAAGAAAACAAAAATCACTGCCACTCAGTCAATTTTGACTCATAGTGACCCTATAGAACAGGGGTGTCAAACGCAATTAAAACACGGGCCATTTGGTGGAACAGGCAAGATTCATGCAGGCCGCATCACACTTACAAATTTTGTTAAATTTATATTTTGAAGTGAGAATTCAGGAATATGGATAGGATAATTAAACCACAACATAATTGCTTTTATTTTAACATTTATTTTATTTAATGTCTTTATAAAACTAAAATTATTCTTTTTTACCAGAAACTTGCCAGCGCTTTCTTCCAACTAGTTTTCAATCACCTCTTATGTTGTGACCGGAAAATATAACAAAGTAACTAATAAAAGACACAAAATGTTGGACAGCTGACAAACGTGATGCACAATAGTAATGGCTTCCTTCTAAAAATGTTAACTAGCCCTGCTGCTAGTTATGATTCATAACAGCACAACCCAGAGTGCTATTTTTAGCCTTCTCGCTATTGGGATCTGTTTGCATTACGTGACACTGAGAGTGGCAGACATATCGCTTCCAAACGTTGCCGGAATTGAGTCAGCACGTTTATACACGTCCACAGCCCCCGCAGGAAAGGCACTGGGCCATGTGTATCCTCGTCTTCAGTAGTTAAAGGGTTAACGAGGGAATTGCGTCTAAGGTATTGCCTCAATCTCCCCTACGCGCTATTTTCTTCATAACAATTTTTTTCTATTTTCATTTTATTTCAGAGTATCGCAGGCCACATAAAATTACCTCGGGGGCCGCATGCAACCCGTGGGCCACCAGTTTGACACCTCTGCTATAGAACATGGTAGAACTGCCCCTTGTGACCTTCTGAGACAGTAACTTGTCACGGGAGTAGAAAGCCCCATCTTTCTCCCTCCGTTGGTTTCGAACTGCCAGCCTATGGGAATGCAGCTCAATGCATAACCACCACACCACGGGGGCTCCTTATGCGTAAACAACACCTTCAGAAAGCTCCCTTCTTCCACTTTGCATTCTTTGAGTGAAGTCCCTGATTGTTGCTAAGGCTGTTTGCCAAGCTGATTCTCATTGGCAGCGACCCCATAGGACAGAGAGGAACTGCCAGCTGGGATTTTCCCTCAGCTGAAATCTGCACAGGAGCAAATTGCCAGGCTTGCATTCCTCCCCACATGGAGTTGTTCTGGGTTTAAACCACCGAGTTTTAGCTCAGTAGCTGAGCACTTGAGCACTGTACCAGCAGGGCTTCCTCAGTCACTGAAGCCCAATGCACACTCACTGCCATCAAGTTCATATTGACTCGCAGCAACTCTAATTAGAGTTTTCTGAGATTACTTTTCTTTTCTTTTTATAGATTAATTCTTTACAGAAGCAGACAGCCTCATCTTTTACCCTGGAAGCGGCTGGTGGCTTTGAACTGCTCCCTTCAAAGTTAGCAGCCCAAGGCCTAGCCCACAGCACCAAGGCTGTGCAAAAAAGGTCATCGTTTCCTGTGGAAGGAATGTCATTACCTGCCTTCCACTTCACGTTGAATTACTGGATCAGATTTGCTTCACCTTCCGGGAGGATCAAAGGCCAAGGCGCTCTTAGAACAGGCAAGTACTGCAGTGAGATTCATCTCTGAACAGAGGTGTGGCGTCTCTGAGCCATTTCTGCTAGTCTGTATCCCCCTTTGGTGTGCTGTGCTATATATATGTTCTGTGCTAGTAACCAGCTGTACTCAGCTCGGGTCTGTGATCCAATCTGCTCATTAGAGCAGGATGATTCTGATTTATAAGGTCAGGCTGTGTTCTAGGAATCCTGCCCCTTCAGTGCAGTCATCAGTTTGCTTGTAACAATAACAACAAAACCATTCCTCCTGACTCAATTCAGATGTATGCAGCCCATGGGTTACAGAGTCAGCTGGCTTTCTTGACGGTAATGGTTATGAAACCAGATCCACAAGCTTTTTCTTCCTGAATACCGCTAGCGGTCTTGAACCACAAATCACCAACCTTTCAATTTCAATTGGCCAAAACTCAAACGCACTATCATCAATTCAATGATTCCAACTCAAAGTGACACGATAGGAGAGAGTGTAACTCTCCCTTTAGGTTTCCAGGATTGTAAATCTTTAGGGGAGCCGACAGCCTCATTGTTCTATCACTGAGCCTCTGGTGGGTTTGAACCACTGACATTGCAGTTTACAGCTCAGTGCATAGTCCATTACCCCACTAGAACTACTGTTGGTTAGTAGCCAAATGAGAACTATTTCCACCACTGTAGGACCTTCTACCCTATAGGAGCCCTGGTGGTGCAGTGGGATACACACAGGGCTGCTAACCACAGGCACAGCAGTTCAAAACCACTAGCCACTCCACTGATGAAAGGTGAAGCTTTCTTCTCTCATAAAGTGTTAGTCTCAGAAACCCACATGGCCAGTACTACTTTGTCTTATAGTGGTACGTCAAGTTGTTGACCTGATCTTCACCCCCACCCCACACATACACACACTCAAATAAACCCGAGTGGCAGAAAAGGAGGTAGTCACTCCATTTTAGTGCATGGAATGAGAAGATTGTGTTAAAGAGCCAACTTCAGCTATTGGGGCTCACTGGTGTTTGCCAGAGCTTGGAGGCTTGATTTTATTGGGAGTTGGTAATATTTTGTTCATGGCTCTGGGCTTTGCTTTTAACTCCTCCAGCCAGTTTACAGCACTAAGGGATTTGCAAGGGGCCAGAAAGTTGATGACACGTGGCAAACTCTATCTCCAGGTGTTACCATTTATTTCACATGCTTACCTGACAAAAGGCTCTCCACTCCATATTCCTCCTGCACTGATGGAGCTCTGGGGGAAACCTCTTCTTCCCTCGAGAGAAACTTGAGTGTTCTCTAGTTAGCACTAGACTAGAGGGCCTAGTGGGGACTCTGTGGGGCCACAGGACCACCACATAGTCTAGTGGGGACTCAGGGGCCACAGGAGCACCACATAGTCTAGTGGGGACTCAGGGGCCACAGGACCACCACATAGTCTAGTGGGGACTCAGGGACCACAGGACCA
>NW_022103912.1:10599255-10614415 GCF_000313985.2 Echinops telfairi | reverse complement strand
AAATCGCTATCCTTTCATGTCTCTGCATTTGCAGAAACAAAAAGATGTTGTGCAGAGTGAGGTCAGGTAAGGTGTGTGGGATAAGAGAGGCATGCCGGTTTTGCCCAAAACTGGGGCACTGAGATGGCTGCATGAGCAGGTGCATTGTCATGGTGGCAAGACCAGTCCCCTGTCTGCCACAAATCAGATCCTTTTTTTTATCACACACCGTTACACAATCTTTATAGAACCTCTACATAGAAAGCTTGAGTAACATTCTGACCTGGTGGGATGAACTCCAAATGCACTATCCCCCTCACATAAAATAAACAAACAAACAAACCCAGAAATGAGCATCACCTTAATCTTTGATGTTACTTGAGCTTTTTTTTTTTGGGTGAGGTGACAATGGTGTCTTCCATGGGCTTGACTGATGTTTGTTTTTGGGGTCATAAGAATGGCAACCTGTCTCATCATCAATAATGACCTTGGGGGGAAAAAGTCTGGGTCGCTTCAGAGCTGTTCTTTCAAAGAACATCATGTTTCTACTCAAAGCTCTTTTTCCTGGTCAGTCAGAACCCCAGGCACAGATTTCCCAGTGACCCTGCTCATTCCCAAATCTTCCGTTAAAATGAGCTGAACCGAGCTCCAAGATAATCCAGTTAACTTCACCATCTCTTCAATGGTCCATCGTCTGTCTTTCAACACAAGTGCACCACTTTTGTCGACCTTTTTGTATATTTGGGAAGTTGATGGTGGTCCAGAATGAAGTTTGCCATCAATTGACATTTCACCTTTTTTGAAATGAGAAAATTTTCGTACAGCTGAGTTTTTCCTATAGCATTGTCCTTGTAAGCTGTGTTCAACATGACAAAAGTTTCTGCAATATTTCACAAAATTTCACTGCTTCACGCTGTTCTCTTAAATCAACCATCATAAAAAATGAGATTTGAGCAAAACTTTTTTTATGAAAAAATTCACTGTGACTAGAGAGGACCTTCCCAGGCGATGCCATTGGGTGCACTAACTCAGAGCAAGTTGCTGGACGCTCGCCTAGTGGGAAAAATGAGTGTTATGAAAGCTCCACCTAGTGCAGTTTTTTCCTATGTTCTTTAGGTACCACCTTGTATAACTCTTTATAGGAGTATAAATCCCTGTCTTTCTCCTGTGGAGTGGTTGGTGGTTTTGAACTTTTGACCTTGCAGATAGCAGCCCAACTTGTAACCACTATGGCTCCCCTGCCACCCCCCACCTGCCAAGGGCAGCTAAAAGCAAATTCCTAGCCCTTTGCTTGTGACTGCAGTTTGATACTCCAAAATCTTCCTGATTTGTGGAGAAGGTGAATGGCAGGTGCCCAATTAGAGCAACTCTGACTGGTCTGCAGGCCAACTGATGATTCCATGGACTTTGCTGCTACCAGGTCACCATAGTTGGTTTTCCAGCCACAATATGCACACTTTCAGCGTTATTTTCCATGATTTCCTTTGAAGGTATCCCAGCCCTCGTTTCTGGTCTTGATGTCACCTTGTAGAATTGAGTTCAACTATAAGAGTCCTGGTGGCTCTGGTGAGCACTGAACTGTTAACCTCAAGGTTGGTAGTTTAAATCCATCAGCCATAACTAATTTGACTTTTTAAACTTGTCCTGCCATGGGAGAAATGAAGCTGTATGTTCCCACAAATATTTAAAGCCTCGATAACCATATATAGGGTTGCAATATGTCGTTATCAACTCCATGACCTTGATTGGGCATGAGGGCAGGAACAGTCCAGTGGAGGAATTCCTAACCCCCACCCCCAGCCCCGCCCACCACCACGTGGAAAACTAGCGTTGCTTTTCAGCCAATGCGCTTCAAGCACAGCCAGCATTGGTCTCAGTGGTGGCGTGAGTATGGTGATGCTGAACAGGGTTCAGCGGAGCTTCAGACGAAGGTAGAGTAAGAAGAAAGGACTGGCAATCTACTTCCAATAACCAGTCACTTAAAACCCTATGGGCCAGGGAGGGAACTGTTTTATGCATGAGGCTTCCCTACATGCATTGGGAGCCAACTTTACAAGAGCTAAGATCAACTATGAAATGTCTCAAATTTCCACTCATTTCTTGTTCCTGTATTTGAAACCCAGTTCTTGCCACGGGGAGACTGCAAGATGTACCCAGCTGACCCAACTCTGCGGGGATTGGGTTGAAGAGTTAAAGGACTTCTTATCCACAATTGTGGCTGATAGTGTCAGAGAGTGACACTATCACTCTCATTATCGCACCTATGATAATAGATGCAAGGAGATATGGTGCAGATTTCTGGAGCCACGGAATAGTGCCAGACTGGGTGGGCACCTCCATAGTAGAAAGATAAAAATGAGAAACAGTGTAGGTGGCATAGTCCTTAAGCACTGGATGTGTGTTTTAACTACTCACTTTTGGTGGTGTGGACGGGGCTAATCCATGAGCAAATCCTGGGGTTGATAAACCCATGCTTTGGAGTCAGGTCTCAGCTGAACTTGGTTTTGACACTGTGGTTTAAAAATGGAAAGAGTGAAATAATAATGAAAGTCTACACAACCACGCGTTATTTCTGTTTTCTTATTCTGGGAACCTCAAAGAACTGTATGAGAAGAATATCTTTTCGCTCTTTTCTAGATACCAAAAGCCTGGCTCTTGTTTTCTTTCGCAGTGGATTTTGTCAAGATTACTCCAACAGAGCAGGCTTTGTGTATTTGTTTTCTGCCAAATCCCCTTGGCCTCTGAACTAAAGCAAACCTCACTGAATGTTATTGCTGAATAGCTCACATCATGTTTACGTGATGTGTGACTCTCCCTGGCTGACCTCACTGGAGGGGCTGCTCCGCGGCCAGGGGCCTATTTAGAATGGCAGGGGATGAGAAATTAAGCCATCCAGCCTAACCTCGGAGGCAGGCAGATCTGAGAGAAGGAATGAGATCACAAAACATCTGGAGAAATATGAACGGACAAAAACAAGCCATTGTGGTTTCCTACAGGGTAAATCTTGTTTGACGAATGTGGTAGGGAAAAAGACGAGAGAATGTGGAAAGCAGAGGAATATTAGACAGTGGACATAAATGATTAGGGTTTCCAAAAAACAGTGGGACAGGGCATTGCTAAATGGGCACAGACATTGGATGGTGCCTTTACACTTCCCAAAGGGGGGGCACCTCCATCCTTGCAGTAAAAAGCTCAGGTCAAACTGTAATTATTCTCTTTCTTTTCCTCATAGGCTCTCTCTTACATCCTTAGTTATTGTCCACATGGGTAGTGAGGCTTGAGCTAAGTAAGACTGTGGATTTAAGACCTCCAACTCTCTTTGCAAGATGATTAAAGTAATAGGTTGGTGTTGGTGTGTCCACAAAAACTGTTTCTTAAAGCCTGGCTGGGGTGCTTGGGTAGGACGATTAAGCCATCCGTGAAATAGACTTCTGGTTCAGGAACCAGCAAACCATGGCCCTATAATCTGTATGTACTTGCTTTTGTAAATAAAGTTTTATTGGAACACGACACCTATCTGTTTGGCTGCTTTCATGCTACAATGGTAGAATTGAGTCACCACTATTATATTGTCCACAAAATTTCAAATATTTACTATCTAGACATACAAAGAAAATGTTTATCAATCCCTGGGATGGGTCCCTATAAGGAGGCTTGGTGATATAGTGGGTTATGCCTCAGGCTGTTATTCACAAGGTTAGCAGTTTGAAAACGTCAGCCACTTTCTGCGGAAAGATGAGGCTTTCTACTCACTTAAAGATTTGCTGTCTCAGAAACCCAAGGGGGAAGTTCTACCCTGTCTTATAGCATGCCCAAACTCCCCCAAAATACTGCCATCGAGTCCACACTGACCCATGACCACCCTCAAGGGTGGGTTAGAACTGCTTCTTTGGATTTCTGAGTCATGAAATATCTAAAGGAAAGCAGTGGCAGGGTTTGAACCACCTACCTTGTGGTCAGCAGCTCAATGCATGGCCTCAGTGCCACCAGAGCTTCTGAATCAGAATCAATTTGGTGGCAGCAGGTTTATGATAGCTTAATCTGAACCTCTCCATATCCGGTCACTTTTTTCATTTCTATCACTTCATTCTGTTTTATTTTCCTTGTAGAACTAGTCATTCTTTGAAATTACCACACTTAATTATTACATTGTGATAGTTTTCTCCAACCAGGGGGCAACAAAAAACCTCCTGGAGGCAAGAGTCTTGGTCTATCCATGAGGGCAATAGCCCAAGTTCCTGGATTATAGAATTTATTTAATCATAGTTATTGCATGAATGAATGAATGAATGAGATGCTAGAGGTAATCTCTAGGATCAAAAGTTTCAAAAAACTTTTGAAGCAAGCGAGTGAGAAGATGTTAATGAAAATTCTTTGTAGAAACAGAAAGATTATATATTTGTGTTTTATGGTTAACTGAGTTGGAAGAAATATTTAGAATTAGTTACAGAGTTGGAAGAAATATTTAGAATTAGTTACAGAGTTGGAAGAAATATTTAGAATTGTTCTACCCTCTCATATCTCAATATAACCACCCTCCCTAAGTCATCCAAGACACGTGTTTCTCTTTAGAGAAGAAACGTGAAGGAATCAGTATTCTATAGCAGTCTTGTCCTCCTGTTGCTGTCTCATTGTTGGGCCAGATGCCAAGATCAGGAATACACCTGTAGCTCCTACTGTCTGGACTACGTTTCAGAAACGGTAAGCTCAACCACGGCTACATGGGAGAGACATAGACACGCCCCGTCTGTGGAAACCTCCTTCACTAGTTCACAAGGTTCATTATTCTGTTTGTTGTTTGGAGTGTGGCTATTATCTATATTAGACTGTTACTGACAGGTGAAATCATTAGCAAAGTGAGTGCTGCCATTACATCCTTGTGCAATCCAATCATCAAGTCAAAAGAAGCCTTATGGTTATAAGGAAACAATGATATCCCTCCTTCCGTATCCTTTGTTCATGGAGTCAGCCCTGATTCACAGAGACCCACATGCACATCACTCTCTTATCTTGAGCCATCCTCACAATCATTTCTCTTATTGATCGCCTTACTGCAGCCACAATGTCAATCCATCTCCTTGAGGGTGTTCCTCATTGTCATGGGCCCTCGAATTTACCAAGCATAATGTCTTAGTCTGAAGAGTTGTCCCGTCCCTATCATGCCCAAAGTACTTGAGATTAAGTCTCACCGTCCTTCCTTATAAGAAGTATACCGGGTGTACTCCTTTCAAAACAGAAACTGGTTCTTCTGGTAGTCCACTGTATATTCAATATCCTTTTCTGACGATGTGTTTCCAAGATACCAATTCTTCAGTCTTCCTTAGGTATTGCTCGGCTTTCACTTGCATCTGGGACATCTCGCGTTGACTGAGGCACAACTTAGTCCTCAAAGTGATGTTGCTTTTTGATATTTTCAATGGCTCTCTTTGTGGTAGAATTGCCCGCTTTTCCCAATGCAATCTGTCATTTGATTTCTGGAGGGTTGCTTCCATGGGAATTGGTTGTGAATCCACAAATTTCTGACAATGTCAATACAAAGTGTTCTCAAAAATTCATGGAAAAATGTAATTAAAACATAATGGCATTCTTCTACACATTTTTGTAGCTTCCTCATCTTTCTGTTTATTTACAGAGGGTTTTTTGGTCCAATTATGAAAGTTTTCGTCTTCCTTATGTTGAGGTGTGAGCCATACTGAACGCTATCGTATTTGATCTTCATTAGTAAATGCTTCATGTCCTCCTTTCTTCCAGCCAGCAAGGTTGTGCCATCTACATATCACTGGCTATTAATAAGTCTTTCTCTATTCCTGATGATGCATTCTTCTTCATAAAAAATCCAGTCTTGTAGATGATTTGCTCATAATGCAGATTGCATACGTGCTGTCAAAGTATAAAACTCTGATTCACGCATTTCCTGATTTCAAACCACGTAATATCCTCATATTCTGTTCAAATAACTACCTCGTGGTGAATGTACAGGTTCTGCATGACCACAATGAAGTGTTCTGGAATATTCCCATCTTTTACAATGTTGTACCTAATTTGTTACGATTCACACAACTGAATTCCTTTGCATAGGCAATAAAACACAAGCAAACATCTTTCTGGGATGCTTTCAGCCACGATTCCTCTGATATCAGAAATAATATCTTTCCTTCCATATCCTTTTCTGAATCTGGTTTTACTTTCTGGTAGTGCTGCAGTTAGTTTTAAATTATGTCAACAAAATTTTACTTTTACAAGTGATCCTAATGCTATTTTTTGATAACGTCTGTGCTCTGTTGGGTCACATTTCTGTGGAATGGGCACAAATATGACATTTAGCTGGGTAGCTGTCTTCCAAATTTCTTGGCATAGGCAGGTAAGTTCTTCCAGTCTGTTGGAGCATGTCAACTTGTATTCCATCCGTTCTCGGAGCCTGGTATTCCAATGCCTTTAGTGCAGTTTGGACTTACTCCTTTAAGACTGTCTGTTCTTCAACGTTTGATGGTTCCTGAGGCATTTAATAGTTCTTTC
Source organism: Echinops telfairi (assembly GCF_000313985.2). Lineage (NCBI taxonomy): Eukaryota > Metazoa > Chordata > Mammalia > Afrosoricida > Tenrecidae > Echinops > Echinops telfairi. The sequence continues at coordinate 10,607,920 of NW_022103912.1, read as the reverse complement.
AAAGAATCCTTCAATATTAAAACTCCAGGCTTGAAATGTTCTTCATTTATTTCAGCAGGCGAAATGCCAAGGGTATTTTTTACCTCTTGATTTTCTAATTCCAGGCCTTTGCATATTAAAACATAATACTTTGTCTTCTTGAGCCACGTTTTTGAACACTTCTCTTCCGCTCTTTTAATTCATGATTACTTTTTTTTAACATTTTATTAGGGGCTCATACAACTGTTATCCCAATCCATACACACATCAATTGTGTAAAGCGCATTTGTACATCGTTTCTCAAAACATTTTCTCTCCATTTAAACCCCCGACATTGGGTCCTCATTTTTCCCCTCCCTCCCCGCTCCCCCCTCCCTCATGAGCCCCCGATAGATTATAAATTGGTATTTTGTCATATCTTGCCCTGTCCGACGTCTCCCTTCACCCACTTTTCTGTTGTCCATCCCCAGGGAGGAGGTCACATATAGTTCCTTGTAATTGGTTCCCTCTTTCCTACCCATTCTCCCTTTACCCTCCCTGTTTCGCCACTCACACCACTGGTCCTGTAGGGCTCATCCGCCCTGGATTCCCTGGATTTTCAGTTCCTATCTGTACCAGTGTACCTCCTCTGGTCTAGCCAGACTTGCAAGGTTGAATTCGAGTCATGGTAGCGGGAGCGGGGAGGAAACATTTAGGAACTAGAGGAAAGTTGTATTTCTCATCGTTGTTACATCACACCCTGACTGGCTCATCTCCTCCCTGAGACCCCTCTGCAAGGGGATCTCCAGTGGCCTACTAATGGGCTTTGGATCTCTACTCCGCACTCCCCCCATCATTCACTATGGTAAGATTTTTTGTTCTGATGATGCCTTATACCTGATCCCTTCGACACCTCGTGGTTGCATAGGCTGGTGTGCTTCTTCCATGTGGGCTTTGTTGCTTCTGAGCTTGATGGCCGCTTGATTACCTTCAAGCCTTTAAGACCCCAGATGCTATACTTTTTGATAGCCGGGCACCATCAGCTTTCTTCACCACATTTGCTTATGCACCCATTTGTCTTCAGTGATCCGTTTGACACCTCGTGATCACACAGATTTCTTTTTTGTCTCTTTATGACATTTTACTTTGTGTCTAGTGTTGTTGATGTCATCCCAAAGGTCCCCTTGCCTTCCATCATTAGCGTTCAATGGGGACAATCTATTCTTGATCTGGCCTGTAAATTCAGGTGGGATATCCTCATGGTAATACTTTGGCACTGATGGACTTGTTTTAATTTTCTCTACTTTCAGCTTGAACTTGCACATGAGCAATTGAAGGTCTGTTCCACATTCAATCCTTGGTCTCATTCTGACTGATGATATTCAGATTTTTTAATATCTCTTTTCATGGAGGTAGTTGATTTGATGTCTGTGTATTTCATCTGGTGAGCTTCACAGGTATAGTTGTTGTTGACATTGTTAAAGATTATATCCTTGAGATTTTTCAATAATCCTAATATGGATGCATGCTTGTAGAATAATATGCTTGATAAATAGTACAAGGCTATACACCATGGATTTTCTGTTCCTTTGAATGTTTTTCCTGAGAATCCTGAAACCAGCAGAGTTCTTCAGGAGAGATGTTTTATCTGGAGAGATGACAGTGTTTACCTTCATGAAGTCTCTTTTTTCTTTTAGGATGTTTTAGTTTGTCTTAAAATGAAGGACCAATTTGAGCATCGGCTAAGGGTAATGACTGTCATGTTGTGTTGTTGTTGTTCACTGCAGTTTAGTTAACTCATTATGATCTCACATAAAACAATAGAACTGCTAGTTCTCTGTAATCTTTACAATATTTTAAATCTATTGTTGTGGCTCTATTGTCAATAAATCTCACTGAGAGTTTTTCCCATTTTCCTTGATTCGTTAATTTACTATATATGTTTTTTTCTAGTATTTATACCCATGTAATACAAAGGAAATAGAAACTTTCTTAGAAAATATCTATTAACTTTTAATTTCATTTTCCCACAAACTTTTTGAAGACCCCTTGTACATTCAGATCCTTGAGTTCTAATGACATTGGGGTTGAAGCAAGGACCTAAAACAAGAATTTCTCAGCAATGGATAAGGAGACACCTCATTATATTAGACACTGTTGAACACAGGGAAGGAGTGAAGTATTTATTTCGCCTTTCCTACACCAAGTGTATACTGGAAATGAAGTAGTAGATAATGGGAAATTTATATTTATCAAAGTATCTTTAGCTAGTAAGTGAAGAATTGGTGATAAATTGGAATCATTATTATAAAACCGCTAATGAATTAGTAGATTAGGTTCTTGAGTCTTATTTGCTAACATCACAAAAAGAGAGACAACTAGAAATCATGTGTTTCATGATCTAAGAACAAGCCATCTTGAAGTAGTCTTGCCAATAGAAGAAATAAAAATCTAAGTCTCTATATGCAACTACCTATTTATAGTAAATGCAGAGGACAGAGTGATGTTAAATGACATCACACAAAAGCAATCAGCAAATCTGAGATTATGGGAAGTACTATAGTATAAATGACCTCTGTATTAGTCTGGGTACTTTGGAGAAACAAATTCACCGCAACTCATGTATAAGAGAGTTTTATGTAAAGAAAATGTGCATCACAAAATCATCCCAACCCAATGCTGCCCAAGCCCACAAGTCCAACATTAACTCATTTACCCAACACCAGTCCACAAAGTCCTCCACCTCACAAAACAGGCAATGATGCCGACTGCAGGAGGAAAGCTGAGTCAGTGAATGAATAAGCATCTCAGCACTAGCAGGGGTCTCGACATGGCTGCTCCAGCACCCAGGGCTGCATCGGGATAGGTCCATGTGGCTTCTCCTTGGGGATGTCTTGTAGGAAGTCAATCTTGCAAGCTGAAGCTGGGAACTGCTAAGGCAGCTGCACCCGGTGCAACCATCATAAAACAAGAGACCCGAGAACTAGAAAGGCGAGGCTCACCACCCATTTATCCCTCCGCCTTTCAATTAGCCCCACATGTGATTATTGGCCAGGCTGGCACAATTAACTAACTCAACCTCATTTCATTAACAAATACATTTTAAAAATTTTGTTGAGCCATAATTCACATGCCATACAATTCAATAGTACAATCACATTAAGAAGAGGTGTGCTATTATAACCATGATCAATTTTAGAACATCTTCTTTCTCATACTCATTGATGTTAGCCCATCCTTTCCCCCCAACCTCCCTAGCCATTTCCCTATTATTATTAATAATAATTATTAATCCAGTTACTGAGTCTAGAGCTTTACCTATCCTGGATTTCATATACAGAAAAAAACATACAAAACAAAATCAAGAGAAAAAGAAAAAACACAACAACCCAAATAGCAACGACAAAACAAAGGAGAAAAACCTCAATTGAAAAGAAAGCCTAAAATATTAAAACTGAAACAAATTTGAAATGGGTCAAAAAGGAGACCAAATGATAAGGTGCTACTTTGTAAACTAACTAGATCTGCCGTAATTGGCTCTACAATGTTCTCCTTCTGATAGCAAAATTATTTTTATTTTTTATTAAAAGATCATTTTCATGGGGTCTCTTACAACTCTTACTACAATCCATACATCAATTGAATCAGGCATGTTTGTACATATGTTGCCATCATTCTTTTCTAGACATTTACTTTCTAGTGAGCCCTTGATATCAGCTTCACTTTTTTTCCCTCCCTCCCCTATGAACCCTTGATAGAGTATAAATTATTTTTGTTTTCCTATCTCACACCGACCACTGTCTTCCCCCATGTTTGCCATTGTTCTCCCCACTGGAGGCAGGGTGTATGGTTATGTGTCCATCATTGTGATCAGTTCTACCTTTCTTCAATCCTCTCCCCACCTTCCCCCTACCCTTCTGGTATCGCTATTCCCACTCCTGTTTCTGGATTCCATGTGTCGTGAGTCCCCATCTCTTATCTATACCTGTGTACATGCTCCAGTCTGGTCTGAATTGAGAAGCAGCACTGGGGTCATGATAGTGGGGGGTGAGGAAGCATCAAGGAACCAGAGGAATATTGTGTGTTTCGTCCATGCTTTACTGCACCCTGGTTGACTCATCCCTTCCCTGTGACCCCTCTGTGGGGGAGTGCTCCATTGTCTACAGATGGACTTTGGGTCTCTGCTCCATCCCCACACCCCCTTCATTATCAACAATATGTTTTTGTTTGCTGTTTTGTGTCTTCTGATGCCCGTTACCCGGTTTGATGACTCCTCATGATGGCACCGGCGGTTGTGCGTCTTCCATGTGGGCTTGTTACTTCTTGAATTGATAGCAAATTATTCAGTTCACTGGATAATGGTCAGAGGCTTAATCCTCACGGGGACCCTGTAAATGTAGTGTGAGCTTCCTCTATCATCCATAGCCTTCTGCAAACTGGGTGTTCAGAATTTGAGCTTTGATCCCCTTCCCTCTTCCACATTTGGATTATATTATTTATAATCCTTGGATTGCACATGCTAGTGTGCTTCTTCCATGTGGACTTCATTAATACTTTGCCTATTTTAAGACAAGCTTTTGAGACGCTAGGCCCTTTTTTTCCCCCTGATAGCCAGGCACTATCTGATTTCTTCAAAACACTTCCCTATAGTTCAGTGATCTCTCCATTGTGGCAACTATTAAAAGACCATCTCCTAAGTACGAGTTATTCTTAGATTAGGGCTATGTTTAAGTATGATCCCAAAGTCCATTCACATAGCTATGGATTATGTATGTTCTTGGTTCATTTTAGAGACAGCACTATCATTTTATTGAACACTATATATCATCCCCATGGGCAAAAAAAAATTCTATTGATAGCATCAGTAGTTTAGCAAGTGGCATAAAATTCAGAACATTGTGGAGAAAAGGAAATTATTCACTCATAGGTCAGCTTTTCGGTGACTAGACACCATTTATACAAACAGGGATAAGGCAAAATTTCCATAACACGCATTTACAAAGGGCAAAGGGTGTCCTTTGTAATATAAATATAAAAAAAGTAAAGAAAGCATGAAAATTTTATTTATATATATATATAAATAAAAATTTATATATATATATAGTATTCCCAGATTACCATACTTTGGGTACCTTCAAAGGAACAGATTCCAAGCAAATTTCAATAACAACTAATCCCATAGCCTTAGATAGCAACCATCTACTTCTTCTCACACTAGGGTCTTTCACTCAAGTCCAAAGGAATATTTCAGTCCCTTAAATCTGCTACAGGTGAGTTTCAGATAAAGCATAGTTCAATTAGAGAAGTGTCCAAATCGGAGTCTTGTGGTGTGGCCTGTGATGGGTGTTGTGGAGCTCAAAAGGACAGTCTAAAGTCCCAGTTGTTAACAGCCAGAGGCCTGGGCCACAAAGGTTTGCATAGACACTAGGTCAAAAGCTTCCAATTAGGAACATAATATTGGGGACATTCTTTCCTTGAGGCCTATGTAAGTCATACTAAGTATTTTTCTCAATGATAGATTATCCCACCTGGTTGACCCACCCACAGAAGGGTAATCGCCTTATTTGAGACAAGCACACCCCACCCTAAATACCGTTTGACTTGAATTTTCAATGTGGATCACTAAGGAAAAGAAGATGTATTGATAGAAACTGATTAAATCTTTCACCAACCCAAAATAAATGAACCATATTTGCACCCTGATTTCATAAACCAACTATAAACATTTGTTAGCATTTATGATTTAACTGGAAATCTGAAAATTGGCTATATATTTGATATATTAAGGGACTGCAAGTTCATTGTTTAGGTATGATAATAATGTCATCATATTTCTTTTAAAAAATCATTTTATTGAGGGCTCATACCACTCTTATCACAATCCATCCATCCATCCATCCATCCATCCATCCATCCATCCATCCATCCATCCATTGTATCAAGCACAGTTGTACATTTGTTGCCCTCATCATTCTGAAAACATTTGCTTTCTACTTGAGCCCTTGGTATCAGTTTATCATATTTCTAAACAGTCTTGCCTTTTCAGATACATACTGAAATATTTATGGATGAAATGACATGATATCCGGGATTGGTTTTACAATGATACTGAGTCCAGAGTTGGGAGAGAACATAGTTGAAGCAACATTAGCTGTAAGTTGAAAAAACTAATTGATGGGTTCATAAAGTCTTCTCTACTCTTATATATATATAACTAATACTTGCATTATGAAATTAAAAATATGTCTTAGTAAAAAGAGTAGAGGTTTTTCAACTACGTAGTTCTTTTGATGGTAGATAAGGGATCATTCATTGTAAAACTTACTTGTGTGAACCTATACTATATAAATAAATATAAAACATATGCTTTATATATAATGTAATTAGAAGGGTTATATGTATAGATGTACACATACACACGAGGGGGCTTCAAAAGTTCATGAAAAATTCCATTATCTTTATTTTTTAAAGTGTTTTATAAATAATTTTATTGGGTGCTCTTACAACAATCCATAAACCAATTGTATCAAGCACATTTGTACATATGTTGCCATAATCATTTTCAAAACATTTTCTTCTACTTGGGCTCTTGGTATCAGCTCCTCTTTTTTCCTCCCTACCCCACCCACCCACCCTCATGAGTCCTTGATAAATTATAAATTATTATTTTCATATCTTACACTGTCTGCTGTCTCCCATCACCCAAGTTTCTGGTTTTTGTCCCCCTGGGGGGGGGGCGATTTATATGTAGATCCTTGTAATCTGTTCCCACTTACTCTCATTTCTCCCCATACCTTCCCCTTACCCTCATGGTATCGCTACTTGATTACTGTTCCTAGGGGTTTATCTGTCCTGTATTTCTTGTGTTGAGAGCTCTTTTCTGTACCAGTGTACATGCTCTGATCTAACCAGATTTGTAAGGTAGAACTGGGGTCTTGATAGTTGGGGAGGGGGAGAGCATGAAAGAACTAGAGGAATGCTGTGTGTCTTGTTGGTGCTATACTGCACCTTGCCTGACTCATCCCTTCCTTGTGACGCTTCTGTGAGGGGGTGTCCAATTGTCTATAGATGGGCTTTGGGTCTCCACTCCAGCTCCACTCATTCGCGGCGATATGATTGTTGGTTTTTGGTCTTCAGATGCCTGATACTTGAGCCTGTCGACACCTCGTGATCACACAGGCTGGTGTGCATCTTTCATGTGAGCTTTGTTGCTTCCCTGCTAGATGGCTGCTTGTTTATCTTCAAGCCTTTAAGACCCCAGACGCTATATGTTTTAATAGCCAGGCACCATCAACTTTCTTCACCACATTTGCTTATGCAACCATTTTGTCTTCAGCAATCCTGTTGGAAAGCTGAGCATCACAGAATGCCAGGTTATTAGAACAAAGTGTTGTTGTGATGAGAGAGTACTTGAGTAGAGGCTCAATGTCCATCTGCTACTTTAATACAGAACATATAAATATATGTACATAGACCTATATCTCTGTCTTTATTGATAAATATATTTACATATGTGCATACCTGTATTTATACCTCTACAAATATCTTTTGCCTACTAGTTCTTTCTTCTATTTCCTTTTACTTTCCTCCTGTCCCACTATTATGTTCAACGTTCATTCAGTTAATGTGTTTATCCACAAACTGTTTTTGTGGAGAGTTGGTGGTATGGGTGTATTAACCAAAAAAATCAGTGGTTTGAATGCATTAGTCATTCAAGGGAGAATGATGAGGCAATATTTCTTTAAAGGTTTACAGCAGCGGTTCTCAACCTGTGGGTCGTGACCCCTTTGGGGGTCAAACGACCCTTTCACAGGGGTCGCCTAAGATCATCGGAAGACACATAAATATTTCACAATATATAATTACATATTGATTTGTGATTGATCACTATGCTGTAATGATGTTTGATTATGTTCAATTTGTAACAATGAAAATACATTGTGCAGATCAGATACGCATTACGATTCATAACAGTAGCAACATTACAGTTATGAAATTGCAACGAAATATAATGTTATGGATGGAGGTCACCACCACATGAGTAACTGTATTAAAGGGTCGCGGCATGAGGACGGTTGAGAACCACTGGGTTACAGTCTTGGAAACCTTATTGAGCAGTTCTACTCTGTGCTACAGGGTCAAAGAGTCAGAACCAAGTCGATGGCTGTGGTTTGATGTGGTTATAGATATCGCCACTGTTATTGAGTCAATTCTGACTCATAGTGACGCCAGAGGAGGCAGTCGAGCCTCTCTGTTGGGTTTCCGAGACTGTATATATTTATCGGAACAGAAAACTTCATCTTTCCCCAGTGGCGTGGCTGATGAATTCAAACTTCAGACCTTGTGGTTACCAGCTCAAAATGTAACTCACACCATCTATATGTGTATGCATGCATAGATTCTTGTATAAGGCCTGGTGGGATAGTGAGTTGCATGCTGGATTGCTAACTGCAAGGTCAGCAGCTCAAATCCACCAATTACTCGGAGGGAGAAAAATGAGGTTGGCTGCTCCCATTAAGATTTACAGACTTGGGATGTATGTATGGACTGTGATAAGAATTGTACGAGCCCTCAATAAAATAATTTTTTTTAAAAGAATAATGAGGGTAACAAATGTACAAATGTGCTTTATACAATTGATGTATGTATGGATTGTGATGAGTTGTATGAGCCCCCAATAAAATGACTTAAAGAAAAAAAGATTTAC
>NW_022103912.1:10597247-10599079 GCF_000313985.2 Echinops telfairi | reverse complement strand
AGGAGGGAGGGGGGAAAAAGAGGATCTGATGCCAGGGGCTTAAGTGGAGAGCAGATGTTTTGAGAATGATGGGGGCAATGAATGTACAGATGTGCTTTGCACAGTTGATGTATGTATGGATTGTGATGGAAGTTGTATGAGCCCCTAATAAAATGATTGGAAAAAAAAGATTTACAGCCTTGGAAACCCACAAGGGCAGTTCTACCTGTCCTATAGGTTGCTAAGAGCTGGAATTGGCTTGATAACAGTGAGTGTGGTACACACAAACACACATATATATGCATTGGTGCTAGGGTTCCAGTTTATACATGCATGGGTTTATGCCAAACAAAATGTGTTTAATATATCTCTTGTTAGCAATGGCACCCTGGTGGCAGTGTTTACCTACAGGGCTGTTAACTGCAATGCCAGAGGAAAACAGAGCTTTCTACTCTTGAAAAGATTCCTGAAAACTCACAGGGGCAGTTCTGCCCTGTCCTTATAGGGTCCCTATGAGTTGGCAATGACTATGGCAGTGAGTTTGTTTCTTTGTTATCAATGGATGTCTGTAGAGATGTTTTCTCAGTAACTCACTTATCTTAGTCTCATTGATAAACCCTGGTGGTGTAGAAGTTACGTGTGAGGCTACTAACTGGAAAGTCAGCAGTTCGAAACCACCCGTCACTCTATGGGAGAAAGATGACATTTTCCACTCCCATAAATAGTACAGCTTCAGAAACCCACAGGGCTAGTTCTTGCCTTTTCTACACAGTAGCTATGAATCAGAATCAATTCAATAACAGTGAGTTTTACTCTCATGAAGGTGCCTTCAAGGAGGAAAGGCTATATTTTGTGACATGGGGACATACAAATGTGAAGTCTTGGTTAATATCAAATTTGAAACAAAACTCAAGTGGACATCTTACCACTTTATTGAAGCTTTGCAGCAAGTTTAAGAAAAAACTTCCCTACATATCTGCAAGGTCAGCAGCTCAAATCCACCAGTTGCTTGGAGGGAGAAAAATGAGGTTGGCTGCTCCCATTAAGATTTACAGACTTGGAACCGATTGCAGGGATCTGCATGTGGCCTCTTCCCTGGGGGATGGACAGCGGAGGAGTGGGTGGGGGGAGACGTCAGTCAGGTTATTGAAGGAAGGCTAGGAAAGCCTCAAAGATAAGCCATCAACCTCAACAAGTGCAGAAACGGTGGCTTACAGCCAGAATTGTGTAGATAAAAGCCCACAGAACTCTCAGTTCTTTCATGGCAACTGAAGTGGGCTCTCACATGGTGCAGCATGTTCGATTTTCAGGGACGGTGTTGGCTTTAGCAAGCCAAGATGGTGCCCAAAACGGTGCATGAACATCAGCTAGCTCAAAGAATTAATGTCTCCATTAGTCTCTTGAACAAGATGGAAGCTGATGAAGACAGTTTCCTGGAGCAAATCAGAATTAGGCTCTAGTCTTGGACTGACCAGTCAGATGTGGAGAAGAGGTTCCCATCCAAACAGTAACTTCTGAGAGTATCTGCAGGTCCAGTTACATTCAAAGCAGAGAGAGTGGCTCCGAAGGTTATAGAGACATCTTTGGGATCCAACGTGGGGCTCTTGATTTTCTCCAAGGAAATCGGATGATCGCGGGGGCTTATTTTGAAGTTTTAAGCAAATTTAAAATTGCATTGGTGAAGAAAAAATACCAGGAAAGTTGCCCTGAGGATTTTTTTTTAATTGTTTTATTAGGGGCTCATATAACTCTTTTCACAATCCATACACACATCAATTGTGTAAAGCGCATTTGTACATTCATTGCCCTCATCATTCTCAAAACATTTTCTCTCCACTTAAACCCCCGGCATT
>NW_022103912.1:10586992-10596515 GCF_000313985.2 Echinops telfairi | reverse complement strand
CCACATTTGCTTATGCACCCATTTGGAATTATTATTCACAATGCACCTGCTCATTCTTTGAGGGTAGCAAGGGCTGCCTGATAATACTATCCTTGGGAAATCTGCACTATTCAACCTGCAACTCTGGCCTTGCCCCAGCCTTTGATCCTCAAACCCAAAGAACCTGGGAAAGAAACACGATTGAGTCCCTTTAAGGTATGAAAACTGCTGTTTTGCCGTGGTATGAAATGAAGAGCACAGAGTGGAAGGAAGCAGAATTTTTCAGGGAACGTTTTAGAGGTGGAAAGACCATCTTCAAAAGTGGGTACACCTAGATGGAGGATATGTTGAGAAACAATCGTTTCACATCTTGATTTTTTTTGGTTTATTTGACAATGGTTTCTGTGATTGTGTAACACTGTTTATGACTTACCATCATCTCTCTGTGTGTGAGTATGATAGGTATACATATATGTATATGCATATATATATATTCTATTTTAGTGGAAGTAAAATATAGGGTCAAGACATTTGTGCTTGAAGTCCACATGATATATTTTAGGTTATTTGAAATAGCATATAGAGTTTCAGAAATATTCAGAAAATAATTATTATAAATGTTTTTTTTAATTTAGCTCACAATTTTTATTCAATGAAAGAAATGTCTCTATGTTATCCTAGTGATTAAAAATATTTAAATTATGGGCCCAAATGACTTGTTTAATGTAGTGTGCATTATCATTTCATTCTAGAGTACACATATAGAATGACAGTTACAATTGTGGAAACACAAATCTCATTAACTCAACCCTTATTTCTTTCTAAATAGATTTCTCAAAACATTTCTCTAGTGTGCCCGTACTAGACAAGTCTCTGAGATTAAAAATGGTCTATTACTCAGCCGTAAAAAGAAATGAAGTCCTGATACATGCTACAACTTTGATGAACCTTGAACATATTATGCCAAATGAAATAAGTCCGCTACAAAAGAAAATCATATTGTATGATCTCATTCATGTGAAATATTTCAAACTGCTTCACTGCCGTTGGGGCAATTCTGACTTGACTCAAAGCAACCCTACATGACTGAGTGGGACTGCCTGTGGTTTTCCAAGACGGCACCTCTTTACGGGGGTAGAAAACCTCACCTTTCTCCCTCAGAGCAGTGTGGGTTTGAACTACTGACCTGATGGTTGGTAGCCCAACATGTAATCCCCTATGCCACCAGGAATCAATGAAATATCTAGAATAGATATATGCCCTGGGGAAAATCTAACATTATGTTTACTCTTTGGGATGGACTTAAAGCAAGGGAATAGTCTTCCTTCAGTTCAAGTATGAGCAGGTTAATGGATTGCAATATTAAGCAATTGGTGTATTAAGCCATTGGTGTTCTTTATACCATCCAGAACCCAAAGATTTCTCATTTCCCCCTTTATTCTGTTTTCCCCCAAACTGCATTTTCCAGTGAGTCAGGGAAGTCACCGTGAGCCCCATCATTCTGATACCAATTGTGGTGATAATCTCTTTTAGAAGAATGAATACCAGACTGGTCCCAAGGAGTTGACGATTAATGATGCCCCAAATGGTCAACTCTTCCATGAGACTGCTAATCAGCTCCATTTCCCTCGCCCGCCCCCTCCCCGCCCCACTCCTCCCTTGAGTATATTCCCCCACGTTTCTGGGTTTTGTGAATTGCTGCAACATCCCACAGAACCTCACAAGAATTTGGGGAAGTGTCTCACATGGTGGTGGGTGCTTTTCAGACCAAAGGACAGGCCGGGGTCAGGCAGATGCAGGATCCAGAGGATGCACACCTCTCTTGGCTCTCGCTGCCAATGAAATCCCTCCTCCTGCTTTTCAGAGGGCTCATTTTAAACACAGCGAAATGGCACTCCAGGACCTCCTGTTCACAATTCCTCCCAGGCGAACCCTATCCGTCTCTTTCCATGCAGGACAAGGTCAGCTGGTGGGAGTGAGAGACTTTGGCTCGCAGAGTCACATTACATAATTTACCTCTCCTGTAGTTACCAGTGGCAGGAGGGAGGAGGAGAGGGGTGGTCATTGACTTGGAAGCATCATTTCTCTTTTGGGTGGTAGAAAATGTGGTACCAGGTATTGGTGATGGTTGAGCAGCTTGATTAATGATATTCATGTCACCCAATTGTACATGTGAAATTGACAACATAAATTGATATTAAATTGGCAAATATTATTATATGAGTTCCAAAAAAGTTTATGGAAAAATTCCCTTGACTTTTAATTCTATGTTTTGATGAATTTTTTTGAAGTCCTTCATCTTTAATTTTTACAACAATAAAAAAAATAGAAAGAAAAAATTCTAAAAGGTATGGCCATACCCTGAAGAAGTTTGGATTCTAGTAGGAGATCCTGGTAGGCAAAAGTTCCAGACAGTGACTAGGAGCCATACATGCACATGGCCAGCGAGCTATCCACACAGACTGCACAGGGGGCCAGCCCTCCGGAAGGAAGGCTGAGGAGGAGTTAAGTTAGAGAACAGGGGAGTGGGTTAGGGCACGGGGGAAGGCAGTGCCAATGATAAGGTACTCGGGGAAGGTATTTACCCAGCTTCTGCCCACTGGGAAATAGCTGGGTTACTGAGTGCAAGCCGGCTATTGAAGAGAGATGGGTCTGTTTGCTGAGCATTTTGCCCTGGAAACTTTGCAAGCTGCAGAAACAAAAGGCGTAACTCTCTGTGAGGTACTTGGGGTCACTATGCGCAGAATTCCTACAACTGTCCTTGGCTGTGGCAATGGATGAGAAGAAAAGCACGCTGGCAGAAGCTGCCCTAGGAATTCCAGCCTGAGGGAAGCACCCCTTGGGCCCTTTTCTTGCAGCACCTCCTCCTTTGCAGTCTTTTCTTCCCAGACTCCTGCCTGCCGGGTCTCCTTGCCCAGGCTTCCATTTCTTCCTTTACGGAGTCTCAGGGGCACTGGCTCTGTCTTTCTCAGTAGCACAGTGAGCCTTACACGGGGCTATGAACCCCGAGGTCAAGGTCGCAGTCTGAGTGGCTAACCAGCCATTCCGTGGGAGAAAGTGGAGGCTTTTTACTCCCATAAAAATGGACAGTCTTGAAAACCCACTGGGGCAGTTCCACTTTGTCCTATGGGGCCACGATGACTCAGAATTTACTGGAGAGCAGCAAGCTTGGGGTGGGGCCCTGTCTGCATTACATGCGCGTCAACTATCCTCATGGCCTTTGTTCCGTTGAGTTTGTCAATTAGAAAGAACTTGGGCGATGAAACAATCTGAATACACGTTTTTAACTTGAATTATGATCGAAAGTGGTAGCATGTAGTCTTTGTTCATGATCTCTGTGGCCTTTTGCTTAGGTCAGCGGTTCTCAACCTATGGGTCGCGCGACCCCTTTGGGAATTGAATGACCCTTTCACAGGGGTCGCCTGATTCACAACAGTCGCAAAATTACAGTTATGAAGTAGCAACAACAATAATGTTATGGTTCGGGGGGTCACCACCACATGAACGGTATTAAAGGGTCACGGCATTAGGAAGGTTGAGAACACTGGCTTCGGTTTCACTGACCCGGTATGAAAAAGTTCATAATCCAATGAGGGCTATTTCTTGTCGTACATTTAGAGCTTTTCCTTGGCCAAAGCCAAACATTAGCATTCTTAGCTGTTCACTTATTTATACTCCAGGAAAGCAACAGTTGTGCAAAAGGATTGCCAACAGAATCCCGAGCTGCTGCGTGGAGACTTAAGTACCTCATGGAAAAATACCTCTCAATTGGAATTCCTCCCCAAAGCCAGCTTCGTTAGTGCTTCGATAACTGAGGTAGGGGGAATAAAAGAGAGTCTAAGCAAGCAGTTACAAATATGAATAGTTGTTACACCTTTCAGCAGGGTGAGTTAGTGTAAAGAATGTAAGATATTAGTACAGAGGCTCTTCCCAGCATACACCGGCTGTGTCGTGTCTTTAATTGACCGAGAATTAATTGCAGGTTTCAAATGCTTTGTAGTTTAATGAACAAACAGAACAGAGCCTCGGGTATGTTTTATTAACCTGACTGTGCCTTGTATTTCAAAACCGTCTTAGAAAATACAGGAGACAAGCTTTGTGTATGTATGTGTGCGTGTGCGGATACACGTGGGTGTACCTGCAAGCAGAAGCAATGGCCAGCAGGGCGGAAGGGCATAGCCGCAGAGGTTGTGAGTTATTGACACAACTGTCCGAACATTATTCATTTCAATCGTATGACAATGGAGCTGTGGCTAAGCATGTTCAGAACTCTTGTCTCTAGAAAGAGGGCTTCTTTTTCCCTTTGTTTTTTAAAACTTGGTTCTTCCATGAGCACATTTCTAAACATACGTTTATTTTTTTATTTCCAGTTAAAGGAAGGAGTTTTGAGCTAAGAACTTTGGAAATTCTTACTGCTATTGAGCCAATTCTAGCTCACAGTGACCACATAGAACAGAGTGGAACTGACTCTTGGTTTTCTGTGTACATATCTATGGGGGTAGAAAGCTTCATCTTTCTCTCACAGAATGGCTGATAGGTTCAAAGTGACAATTGGTGGTTAGCAAGTCAACACACGATCCACCAAGGAAATCTCTAGTTACTTGTCCATCACCTGTCTTTTATAACCATAGCTCCTATTTAGCCCCATAAGTCAAGTGTCTGTGTCTTTTGGCAGCGTCAGGTAGTTTTTTGACCAATTTAAAACCTTGTGTCTGAGGTGCTAGAGGGAGGCGATGAGAGTTCGACATGGCAGTGATGAACATGGTAGCCAGTGTTTATTGAAACCAATAATGTATGATTGTATAAGTCCATAACGCTGATGCTACTTGAGAGATAAAAATCTGCTTTGCTCCTGGATCCAGAACCAAGCAAACTTGCCCTTCCACCTCCCAGAGTAGCTTGCCCCTCCTCTGCCTAGAATCGCCCAACAGAAGCAAAAATTCCTTTACTCTTTGGACAGCGCCAAAACCTGACCCTCCTTTGTCCTCTCACACCCTGCTGAGTTTTGTTTTTCTTAGACTCACCCAGTGCCAAGCCTCAGCACCAATGGGTCCTAGGCCCCTAGGTCCTCAGTCAACTGGGATATGAGGGACACCTCCCTCCTCATCAGTGGTCTCTGTTGGGTTTGCTTTGATGTCTATCTGAAGGGGACCAGCAAGCCACCCCCACATTTCTTCTTCCTGAATTAACTGGAGCCCAGGGAATCAGCCATGTCAATGTACCCTTTTACCTTGAACATCTCTCTCAAATAGAGAAGAGACTAGGTCCTTTCTCCACTGACCCTACACATTTACATGAAAGCATTTAAATATTTGTACAGTCCTATGATATTACATGGCAAGACCTCCACCTTATTTTAACTACCATTCTATTACCAGGAGAGGGTGACTGGGTCTGGGCGGCTGCCTGTCAACACTCAGATACAGATAATACCCCTCCCTTGGACCTGGGACCTAGCTTCCTAACCAAGTAGCTCCAACTTCTAATAGGTGGCCTTCTGAGCAGTGGCAGTTGTGGCAGCAGCCCATTTAGTCCAAGAGAGCCAAGGGGTCACGGAGCCCCATCTCACACACTGGTCCTCCATGTCTGCCACCCACACAAAAAATTGGAGCACGCTATTTTGTCAAGGTCATCCCCTATTCTTGTAAATTTCCTCACATGGCTCCCACCTAATGGAGAAACCACTAGTAACTGCCTACATTTTCTAGAATGACATTTCTTAGACATCCAGGAATTCCATCTTTTCAATCAACTTTCATCCAACACCCCTTGTGGTTCAATCCTCATTGGGGCCACTATAGTAGGAACTCCCCCACCCCCAATCCCGGGACCCTGAGTCTTCCCCTGAAAAGTATTCAGGGACTTTAGCATTTCCTCTTCTCTATTAATTTCGTTGCCCACATAGATCAGACAGACGCTGGAGCCCTGATAGCAGAGTGGTTCTACATTGGGCTGCTATCTGAGATGCCCGAAGTTCAAAACCACCAGCTAGTAAGAATGAATGGTTTTGGAAATTCACAGGGTAGTTCTACCCTGTTGTATAGAGTCACCATGCATCAATTACATCCTTGGTATCAAGTAGAAGGTTTTTGGTAGCTCAGACAGGCTAGTCCTTTCTGTATGTGTCCTCTTCCTATTATGCCCCTTAGTCTGTCTTTCCCCAGGTATATCCCTAATTTCAGGTGATACCCCATCCTGGTGCCTCTGTCAGTCCCTCTCTACCAAACCTGATCCCTACAGCTAAGTCCCCACTCCCCGTTGCTCCCCATAGTTAAACTAGGTCTTACTGCTGGAATTGGAACAGGTACAGCAGACATAGGCCCAGCATCCCATAATTTCATGCTTTGATCAAAATAGCTAGCTGATGACTTAGCTCCCTTATTTGACCAACTAATTGCATTAGCATACAAGACCCCATCAACTCCTTAGGCAAAAGAGTTCTCCACAACAGAAGAGGGTTAGGTAACCTCTCTTTGGGGGAAGGAGCTCTTTGTGCTTTCTTTTTTTTTTTTTTGAGTGTTAAAATTTTTTTTTTAATTTTTAATCATTTTATTAGGGGCTCATACAACTCTTATCACAATCCATACCTACCTCAATTGTGTAAAGCACATTTGTACATTCCTTGCCCTTATCATTCTCAAAACATTTGCTCTCCACTTAAGCCCCCATAATCAGCGCCTCATTTTCCCCCTCCCTCCCTGCTCCCCCCTCCCCCACGAACCCTTGATAATTTATAAATTATTATTTTGTCATATCTTGCCCTGTCCAACGTCTCCCTTCAGGAAACCTGTTGCTTCGATAACATGTCAGGACTTGTACGAGAAGGAATTACCCAACTGCAAGCAAAAGCCAGCGGCCTTCCAGAACTCCAGACCCCTCCATGGGTCAGCTCTCCATGGGGATGTTGGCTTGTGTCCATCTTCGATCCCCTCATAACCTTCTATGTACTCCAGCTACCCCCTGCGTGATACCACGCCTCTCCTCTCTCATAACCAACCACTTAAAGGCACCGCTACTTACTTAGCTTCTCAAATACTTCTACTCAAGAGAGGTTAATATCTCTCCTGCCCCCTAGCATCGATGGTGCCACAAGTCAGCCAGAAGCAGCTAGCGCTTGATGGTACATTTTTCCCTTACATCATTAAGTAGCAAGAATGACAGATAAAAATCTGTTTGGCTCATGAATCCAGAACTAACCAAACTCGCCCCTCTAGAACAGACCAACAGAACCAACATACGCTCCTGTCCTGTGACTTCCCAAAGCCCCTCCGGCTGCAGCTTGTACAGAGACCCTGTGAAGCACGAGCCTTTGTGCCTGTCGATGCGCAGGGGCACGGTGTCTCATTCCCAAAGACAGGGATACTTAATGAGGAATTCCACTGGAACTCAGCCCCAGGTCCCAGGGTGTCTCTCACCAAGCCCCCTCTCATCACTCAGAACTCATCAGGAGTCTAGGCAATAAAACGAGTTGTTCCTTCTTCCAGGTGAGGAAATTTGAGCTTAGTGGAGTCAAGTCACTGCCCAAACACAAAAACAAAGAAGTGGCTGAACAGGGCTTCTGGAGTAAGGTGCTTGGAGTGCTTGGCTCTCTGCCAATGTACTCTGAGCTGTTCCCTGACACCCAGGGACGCCCTGCCACTCACACACAGCCTCTGCCTTTGCATGCAGAGGCGTGATTTCTCTCTAGCATATTCGGTAAAGTCTTCACGTTTTCATGAATCACATTTATAGTCTTTTAGTTTTGAAGAGGATCAGCAATAATTCTGAACCCTTTAGAGGAAATGAGATAGAATCTTTTTTCCAGATTTAAATTTTTTATTGCAAAATGATCACGCTTATCATAAAAATGCGAACAGCACAAAACTAATAAGTGAATATATGCTCTCTTGCTTCCTTAAAAAAAACAAAACTACCTTGTCATACCCATCCTCACCCATCCACCTCTAAATGCCATTTTACTTTCTAGAGGTACCCAAGCTTAACATTTAGAATGTCTATCTGTGTTTCTATCTGCACCTATGCACATACATCCACACATAGTGGACAGGTGGTGTGTGGAGCTAGGCTCCTTGGATTAAAATGCTGATTCTGATGTTTATTAAAATGCCTTGTTCCAGTAATCTCTGTGCTTCAGTTTCCTAATTAGTCAAGTAAAGATAGTAATATTTCCTATAACATTTATGTATTAAAAATTGTGAGCTACTATAGACAGTAGTAGATAAAAAAATTAGACTGTGATACCTTAAATAAGTCATCATATCTAGCTATACCTATGTGTGTATATATGGCTATTTAATACACATGAAGGTGATAGCATATGAAGTATGCTGGCTGTGGTAAATTTTAGTGACTAATATACTACTTCAGTAACATAAAACCCTTCTTTTAAAAAATAGTTATATAATATCCCATTGGATGTAAGAAAACTATTGGTAAGTTTTAAAGATTTCTAGTCTTCACTCTTATAAACAATGGTGTAATAAAGTTTGGGGGTGTGCATCACTGTATTTTTGAGTACTGCTGCAGGTTAAATTTCCAGAAATGGAACTGCTGATGTAATGGGTTCACATTTAAAATTCTGATTGAAACTGCCAAAGCACCCTCCTCCAGGGCCAATTCAACTTACTCTTCAAAGCACTGAGTGGATTAGCTTATTTCCCTATAACCTGGCCACAGATGGGCTAATTATAAATGCTTTTTTAATGTTTTTGTCAGCTCGCATGTCTACATCATTGTTCTCCTGCAGAACATCATTTTAGGTAATGTATGGCTACCTGGATATCCACAGTCCCACACAGTCCCAAACTCAAAAATTCAAACTTGCGGCCCTCGAGTCAATGCCAGCTTATAGAGACCCTACTGGACAGGGCACTACTCCATTAGCAAAATGTAAGAGGGATCTGTATTAGGTATGGAGAAATGGCTATTGGACGGGTTTGAGGACCAAACACAAAAGCCAATCCCTCTTGTACTTTTGACACTCACTGCTAAGGCATGGAGCTTGTTTGAAGTGTCTCAAAGAAAAGGCAGGATCAGACTGGAACATAGGGTTCAGAGTTAGCCTTGGGTAATTAAATGTGTGCCATGGTTTTTGCTGCGTGATGTGAAAGTACTAAGTCTGTACGCGTGGATGTGAAGGGAGGGGCAGACTGTTGAAACCAGAGATCACATAAGGGTTATCTATCTATCTATGATAGATAGAACAGCATCATGGACATTAAATAACCCGAGACTGCCTTTTTTTAGTCACTTTTTGTTTTTTAAAATATTGAAGTGTATGCCTAAGACAGTTTGATGAATAATATGGTGTGTGGTGTGTAAATTAACTTCCCTGGATAAAACAGATAACTCTTTGAGGGTTGGAAGAAAGGCAAGAGGAAAAATATATATTTGCAAAACCAGTATATGCTCATTCATTCAACCAATTAGCACATACCTTTGTCTTTTAGTACATGCTTTTAATTAATTTAACTTGAATAAAGAGTTACTTGTGACTATGGGCTGTTATATTTGACAGTGTAGCTATAGAGCAGTGGTTCTCAAC
>NW_022103912.1:10579938-10585628 GCF_000313985.2 Echinops telfairi | reverse complement strand
CTTCACCAGTACCAATTCTTCTGTGGTCTTTATTCATTGGATAGCTTTCACGTGTGTGTGTGTGTGTGTGTGTGTGTGTGTGTGTGTGTGTGTGTGTGTGTAAGTATCATGGCTTAGGTCATCCAGATCCTAATCTTCAAAGTAACATCTTTGATACTTTAAAGAGGTCTTGTATAACAGATTTGTCCACTATAATGTATCACTCACTACTTGATTGCAGCTCTCAAGACCATTGATGTTGGATCCAAATAACATGAAATGATGGATTTCCTTTAAAAGGGGAACCATGAACATGCCAATATTGACATTCAGGATATGAATTATGAAATCTCATTGATCTTCCCTGTAGGTGTCCATTAGTGTTCCAAAATTTGAGATCATGGCTGTTAAATCATTTGATACGGAATTGTACAGAGGCCCAGTGAATACATGCTTGATGTTTTTAGCCTGCAGGTGTATTTGCCTGCTGGTAGGCTTTGCAGCTTCTAGGCAGGACATCTCTATTTCCATGTTCAAACTGAAATCTATTCCTCTCTTGCTTACCAACAGGACTGAAGCTGGTAAGAACCTAGCAGGGTTGTTCTTCTGGGTCTGGAGGTAAAAGTTAACAGGATGTGCATGATGTTGTTGGTGCATAAGAAGATGCAGAGGCAATGCCGAGGTGGGTCTCGCAGCATGCATCCATAGGTAAGTTGTCACCCAGACAGCCACCAGATTTATTACGGGGGTAACAAGCATATCATAGTATGCACAGAACCAGCCAGTCACCTGTCAGGTGGATAGCTGCAAAGGAAAGCAAGCTACTTAACGCCAAGGAGATAACAGCTTTCCAGGGAAGCAGCAGTGGAGATGTCTCAAAGAAAGCCCCCATCCTGCAAGGTGCTCCTCATGCTTTCTTGTGATAAAGCTGTGGGATGAGGAAACAAAAGCAAATGCTGCCGCAGTGTTAGACCTTGAACTTTAGATATTGTTTGATGTGGTGTCTCATGAAACTTTAATCATGAAATTCATTCAAATGCATTGGAGATGAGTGGGATGATAGGAACTGACAAGTGGCAGACGCTGTCTCAGCTCAGGGCGGTGATTTATGGGGAGTCTGGGAGCAGGATGCTTCTGGCTTCCCCCTGCAGTCTCACTTAACAACTTCATTAATAACCCAGATAAACAAGTCTTCTAGTTCATGAATAGCATCTGGTATGAAACTGAGAGGTGATGGGAATAACAAATAGATCCCCCAAAAACAAAGGGGACAGGAGGAGAACAAATGGAGACTACTTACTGACCAAAAGTAAGTGGGGGAAATATTGTATGATTCCACTTAAATGAACTTTCTAGGTTAGGCAAGCATATCAAGACCAAATTTTATTAGTGACTGCCAGGGTTGAGAGGGAGGAAGGGGACAAGTAGGGCTCACTGATTAGCTGACACTGAGCGTCTATTAAGAAGAATGGGAGCATTTGGAAATGGACAATGGCAGGGGCCAAAGAACATACGTGCCATACCATGTCGATGAATGGACGCCCGGTGATGCAGTGCGTAAGTGCACAGCTAATAACCAGAAGTTGGTATATGAGCCTCCCAGCCTCTCCACCGGAGAAAGAGATGGCAGTTTGCTTCTGTAATGATGACAGCCTTGACAATACCGCCTGGTGGTTCCACTCTGTCCAATGTGGGCACTGGGAGTCAGAATCAATTGGCAGTGGATAATGCCACTGAATTGCATATGTGAAGAATATTAAAAAGACAAGCAATTTGTGACAGATATAAGTTGCCAGTATTAAAAATAAAAAGGTAAATGGGATCCTGTTTGAGAGAAGAATTTGAATTCTTCGGATTATCTCCAAACAAGATTTCCCCAAAGATTCATATGTGCTTGTACAAATCACTTGGGGGATCTGTAAGAATTCATCTGTGATCTTGTTTAACTGTAGACTCTGATTGAGTATATCTAGGGAGGAAATGCAAAGTGTCAGTAGAGGGTCAGGTTGTCATGAACCAGTTTGATGCCAGCTCTTGCACAGGACCAGGGCCACCTGCATGTCCGTTAAGGTAATCGCCACCTGGTGCTGCAGCAATGGATGCTCTCACTGACACATGTCCCTCCCCATCCATAAAGTAAGGTGCAGCTTCCAGAACAAATTCTAACGATGGCTTCCTTTACCCACTGTGTGCACTGATAACATAGCCTTTAATCACACAGCATTGGAGTTGTTGAATTAATTGTCATTTTGCCCTATTACCAGTTCTGGTTGCCATGGTATTGACTCTGACTCAAGGTGACCGGATGTGTGTCAGAGTAGAACTGTGTGTCATGGGTTATTTCGTTGTGAGGTTTTTTTCTTTGTGAATTAGATGAAGGCTTACGAAGGTCACCAGTTTTACATTCAGCAATTTATATGTATTGTGCCTCCATTAGACATTGTAACCCCTCAATGGACGATCACACATTCCACTTCCTCCCTGATCTCTTGCTTCCATTCTTCTTTCTAACTGACTAAAGTTTGTCTTTGGGGTAATGCTGCCCTTTGCATCTTGAACAGTTGATTATTTTAACACAAGCATAAGTTCAGGTCCATGTCTGAAGGGTGACTGAAAGCCCTACTATTGGGTCCATATGCTTTTATATAGTTGATTTTTTTTTTGAATGTACATCACCAGGCTTTTCTTCAAAGGCACCTCTGGTGGATTCTAGTCTCCAATCTCTTTTTTGGTTAGTGACCCAGTTTTTTAATTCTTTTCACCATCGAAGGACTCCTACTTTCTCAATAGACTATGAACTCTTGGAGGACTAAGAGTCTGTTACTCATTTTTGTTTCCTTCACACTTAGGGCAGCATTTCACCTAGCACAGAGAAGATGCTCAATAAATGATTTCTGGATGTCTGAATGCATGAACGAGTGAAGGCACACTGGGAAAATATTTTATTCCATTTGGACTATATCTCACTGATGACTATCTATAGACTCATAACTCATAGAGATCAGAAGGGCTTGTTAAAAAAACATCTGGAAATCTTTTGTGTTCCTTTCCCCAGCTACAGAATACACACACACACACACACACACACACATCTTTTAGGCTCTATCAGATGTTCTTTTCTGGCAAAAAAGAAAACAAAAGAAAAAGAAAGAAAGAAAAGAAATCCACAGAATCCTCTTGATAACTCTTTGAGAATAAAATAAAATACAGTCATAAATAAGAAAATCCCAGGTGGAATATTTATGTTTTCATTTCTGCTGCACATTGTGAATTGTGGTGGAGGCTAAGGCACAACCCCTTCATTCAGTCATTCAAAAAAGATTATAAAGTCATGTTGTGTAGCATGTTGAAGATATCCATATGATCAGATGCACATCTTATCAACCCACCTGGAACTGGGATACTGAGAAAGGAAACAAGATATTAACTGGAATAACTTATTCAAAGTAGTTCATGATGTTCAATTCTGTGCCATGTGCTGTGCTAACTTCTGGGGAGATAAAGATGACTAACACAGGGTCCCTGGCCAAGAGCAGGACACATTTCAGTGAAACCAATGAGCCATCTTTCTACTGAGACAGGGACAGAGATAAAAATATCAAGGTGTTAAAGGACCCATTCAGGAGAGGTGGGTGAAGAGAGTTTCAGGAGTTGATAGTTTAGCTGAGTTTTAAAATGGGAGTAGTACTGCCTCACCACTCTAAAGACCATCATACTGTGATGGTTGATGTGCTGCTATAATGCTGGACACTATGTCAATAGCATGTCACAGGTGACCAACAGAGTCACCTATGATGGACAGGTTGCATGGAGCCCTCAAAGACAGACTAGGAAGAAAAAACTGGTAGTCTGTCTGAAAAATCAGCCCTCAGGAAAACCTTATTGGCTGTTATAAAACATTGTCTGGCTCATTTGCTCTGGATACGTCATTCTCACTCAGAAATCACTGACTTTGAGTCAATTTTGACTCATAGTAACCCTGTCGGACAAGGGAGAACTGCACCTGTGAGCTTCTGAGACTGAGACTCTTTGTGGGAGTAGGTAGCTGTCTTTCTCCATGGGAGTGGCTGGTGGTATAGATCTGCTGGTGGGATAGAACTGCTAACTGTGCAGTTATCCCCCCAATTCATAACCACTGTGCTACAAGGGCACCTTGGATATGTAATGAGGAGGGATTAATCTGGATGAGGACATCATGTTTATTGTAGTAGCGGGCCAATGAGGCCATGTGAGCCCCTCAGTGAGATGGGTGAACCCAATAGCCACAGTGATGGGCTTGAACATGCTGTGGATAGTGAAGATCACACACTAGTGAGCAAGGTTTTGTTCTATCGTACAGAAGGTTATCAGCAGTTGAAGTCAAATTGATTGCAGCTAACAAGATTTCGTCAAAGAAAGAGGTAAATCAACAATGAAAATCAAGCTTATTGTGTACTGACGTGCTAGGGGAATTCTGAAGAAGTAGAGTTTACTTAAGGAGTTCTGGGGGTGTAGTGGGTAGGCTCCTACTCCACTGCTAACCACAAGGCCCGCAGTTTGAACTCACGAGCATCTCCAAGGGAGAAAGATGAGGCTACCTCCTCCCTTCATAATGTCAAGAGTTGGTAAACCCAAAGAGGCAGCTCTACTGCATCCTATAGGGTTGCTATGAGCTGGCATCTACTCAATGGCAGTAAGTTCTTGTGTTTGTTTGGAAAGTCACTTGTGTCTCAGCGACAGAGGCAACCACATGAAGCTTTGGCATTTGGTACATGGCCTTTGACTTGAACTTTGAAAGCCTAACTAGTTTGTGGCACTGCGTTGGGGAAAGGTCCTTCTGTCCTCTGCAAAGAGCCTCTTTCTTTGTCTCTCATGCTCATTGTTTCTTGCTCTCTCACCCTTTGACACTGGTGATCTGCTCCTATAAAGAGTAACGACCAGCAAAACCCGTGGGACAGTTCTACTCAGTTACAGGAAATCATTATGAATCAAAATCGACTCCGAGGCAGCAGCCATAGTCTATTGCAGAAAAATAAAATGGTATGAAAAAGGTGTCTTCTTAAAACTTTAAAGATTCAAATGACTATTTCAGACACACATTTCCATATAAAAGATTTATGTGGAACTTATTTTATCTCTCAATTCATTATTCCCTAAAGGTGTAGTCCAGCAAGTGGACAAAACAGTTCAAGGTGGATGATGAGAGGCTACATTTCCTAATCCTGTCTGTGCATCTCTTTAGCGCTACGTGTGAGCTCTTTTGAAGATAATTTCAAATGCCTCCATTTAAAAGCCTCTTTAAAATGCAGAGTCCGGGTCAAATGATTCTCCTACATCAGCCACAGGCTTCCGTGCTATCTTTCTTTCTTTTAACTGAAGGCAGTCTCTGCTAAGGCTATAAAAGCTCTGCTTTGTGGTTTGGCAACCACCCATCTGCTGATGTGTCATATCATAGCGATTTGTGTGTTGCTGTGATGCTGGAAGCCGTATTTCAAATGCCAGCACAGTCACCCATGGGAGACAGGTTTTGACAGAGCCACCATACTAGGACAGACTAGGAAGAAAAGCTGGGAGATCCGTATTCCCAAATCAGCCAAACAAAAACCCTATGGCTCATTATAGAAATCATGTGACATATAATGCTGGCAAACGAACCCTGTTGGCTGGAAGGCTCTCAAAATCCGCAGGGGCAGCCAGAATGGCTTGAAAATGCCAGTTCTTATGACGATGAC
>NW_022103912.1:10577156-10579153 GCF_000313985.2 Echinops telfairi | reverse complement strand
TAGGCTTCAGATGTATTAAATTTTATTTATTCAAGATTTGCTTATTTAATACATTGGTTCACATTCAAATAAAGATTTTGAATATCAAGAGCATATTTTCTATTACAACGCTGAATTATTTCTTAAGGGCAAAAACTTTGTTGACAAAAGAATGTATAATTCCTTAGGATACACAATGTACATAATTTTTTAAAAATAGGCTCAAATGGTGAAACTGTTTTACACAACATTGATTCATCCTTTTGGCATTTTTTCATATTCAGTGCAAGTGACTTATGTCAAAAAGCGAAATATCAGTTTATTTACTTCTACAAAATCAACTGGAGTTGTTTCAGTAATGGTAGGTGTAGTGGGGATAGAAACTTTGAAGTAGACTGGGACAGGGAGAATTTTCATGTCATTGCTTCAGCACACTCATAAGTCTCAAGATAAAATCCATTTAGATGTGGCTTCAATGGTGAAAGCTTGAGCAAATCTCTATAGCTGGGTGTCATATTACCCAGCTTTTATAAAGTAGACACATTTATTATGAAGTAACCTTATAAATACTTAAAATTAAGCAGCAGCTGCCAAGATGAATAAAACTTGCATTATAGTCCAAAATACCTCCTTTTAAGTCTAGATTTGCTAACTATTCATTTCTCAATTTCATTAATTCATCAGCACTTTCTGCTTTAATACTACAAACTGAGATGATGTAATAGTTTAACTTTTAGTGTAGTTTTGAAAGTAAATTGTCTCCACGTGCTTGTCCTTGTTTTAGTGAGGGAGAGAGAACTATTATCGCTATCCCTAAAATAGGGAGGATAAGCAATCCCATGAAGACAGCGCCAGGATCATGGTTCTGGGGGGCGTGGGAGGGGACGAGGTGGTGGGAGGGGAGTGGTGAGTCAATGACACGGACAGGGGAATAGCAAGCATTCTAAAATTGACTGGAGAATGTCGTCTCCGTGGTCATGTTTAATTAATTGAAATGTAACCGAGAGAAATTACTGAGAGGTGAATGATGAGGAAACATGATCTTGGGATAGGAGGAAAGACAAAAGAAAAGGAGGAAAGAATAAGAAAGTAAAAATTATGTATATATGTAGGTATAAAAATACATATGTATATATGTAAATATATAAAGATAGGTATCTTTGTATATGCATATATATGTAAATACAACAAGGAAGCAGATGGACTTTGCACCTTTACTTAAATCTTACTTCAGTACAAGAACGGTTTGTTCTAATAATGTGGCCCTGAAGGATACTTACCTTCCTGACACATACACTGAAGACAAAATGGGTGCATAAGCAAATGTGGTGAAGAAAGCTGATGGTGCCTGGCTATCAAAAGATAGAGTATCTGGTGTCTTACAGGCTTGAAAATAAACAAGTGGCCATCTAGCAGAGAAGCAAAAAAGCCCACATGGAAGAAGTATACCAGCCTGTGTGATCATGAGATATCGATGGGAATAAGTATCAGAAATTCAAAAACAAGCAATCAAATTGACTTAAAGGAGCACAGACACAGTGGAGACCCCAAACTCACCTGTAAGATAATTGGACAGTCCTTACAGAGGGACTATGTTAGACCTGCATATGTTCTTTTGTGTAATTAAGATCGTTCAATGAATGAAAATCAAGAGAGACAACCTTCCAGAAACAGTAAAGGGAGTAATGATTCCCTGAGGGTATGGGAAGTGGGGAGGGGAGAAGGGAGAACTGATAGCAATGATGACTGCATAACCCCACTGGAGAGGAACAGTGGAAATGAAGAAGAGAATTGTAGTTGAATGGATACATGGGATGGTGTAAGATATGGCAAAATAATAATAATTAGTAATAATGTAAACTATAATAATAAGAGTTCCTGGGGGAGTAGGGTGTGGGAGGGTGGATAAAGGGGAACGGATATCATAAACAAATGGACAAAACAGTTCAAGGTGGATGATGAGAGGCTACATTTCCTAATCCTGTCTGTGCATCTCTTTAGCGCTACGTGTGAGCTCT
>NW_022103912.1:10575121-10577056 GCF_000313985.2 Echinops telfairi | reverse complement strand
GGGAGTAATGATTCCCTGAGGGTATGGGAAGTGGGGAGGGGAGAAGGGAGAACTGATAGCAATGATGACTGCATAACCCCACTGGAGAGGAACAGTGGAAATGAAGAAGAGAATTGTAGTTGAATGGATACATGGGATGGTGTAAGATATGGCAAAATAATAATAATTAGTAATAATGTAAACTATAATAATAAGATTTCCTGGGGGAGTAGGGTGTGGGGGGGTGGATAAAGGGGAACGGATATCATAGAGCTCAAGAAGGAAGAAATGTTTTGAAACTGATGGTGGCAGCAATTGCTCAGCTATGCTTGATCTAATTGAATTATGGATTGTAATAATATCTGTAAGAGCTCCAAATAAAATGATTTCAGAAAATAATAAAAAAATTTTTAAAGTCACACAGGGAAACAGTAATTAGCAAAGGACGTGTTTCCTGTTGTGCGTGTGCTCCTCTTTGTTTCAGAGCTGCATTGTGTTTAGCTAAACATAACGTTCAGTGTTGTGACACCGGCGGTGGACTCAGACAGGCTTGGGTTGGAGTGTAGCTGTAGTGTCAACTACTATAGGAAGCAAGTCTGGGCCATCTCTTCCCAAAAGGTGAGCCAAAGAAAAGTCTATGGATCACAACAGTCAGATTCCATTGTACATGGTGTTACCTCGATTCAGACTGAGACTCAACAGGCAATCAACAACAACAATGAACCACAAAATGGACTTGATACACAGGTGATTTCTTTGAATCTGCTTCTGGATCGGTGCAAGGAGGGTCATACCATGCAACACTCAGACTTCTGTCAGGGTGAGAGGACTACAAAAATAGTTGGTATAATCACTAGCTCCAAGTTGGCCCTAATCGAAGTATTTTTACTGTATCACAAATAATTCCAAATAAACATACCTGTCCTATGCCAAAGGACACCTGGCAGCACTGTTAGGTAGTATCAGACTTCTAACTACAAGGTCAGTGGTTCAAACCCACCAACAATTCTGAGGGAGAAGAATGAGACTCTTTGCTCCTGTAAAGATTTACGGCCTCAGAAATCCTGTATAAGGTTGGAAATGAGTCTATGGAGTCGATTATCCTATGCTAGACAGTGTTATCTAATGGAAATAGAATTTTCAAAAGAGGAAATCTTAGTATCTATTTTCAAAATCTCATGATTTAGGGGGCTAGGGAGACATGTACACAGCAAGCTCTAGATGAAGGGAGGTCATGTTAGACCTTTCAATGCGGTGTTATTGAGCATTTCCAGGGAGGCCAATGGTAGGAGCAATTAATTCTAATTGCAGCAAGGGAATGAAGGGGAGTGAGGGAAAAATCATTAAAAAGAAAAGTTGGGAGAGGCCCCTTGAAAATTGAATAAAAGTTTAAGTGGAAGAGAAAAGTAATTCTAGGAAGAACTAGAACACTAGAAAAGATATAATACTATGGGACACATGTGTGCACGGTGGTGTCTAGGAACAGAAAGCACCTGGTGGTGAGAGAATCAGCTGCAAGCGTCAGGTGCAGGACAGTGATGACAGGCTGCGTGTCAAGCTCAGAGCTTGGACTTTCTTCTCTGAGCTGAGGGAAAATCACTGCCGTCCAGTTGATACAAATCATAGCAACCTTGTAGGATAGGGTAGAGCTGCCCATGTGAGCTTCCAAGACTGTAAATCTTTGAAGGAATAAAAAACCCAGTCTTTCTCCCTAGGAGTACCTGGTAGATTTGAACTGCTGACCTTGAAGTTAGCCGCCCAGGGCGAGTTCATTAAATATTTTAGTGTGGAAGTGGCATAATTATTTCTAAGTCTTAATACACACACTGTGGTGGATGAGGCATGGTAACTGGTTGGGGATTATGTGTCAGACCAAAGGGGCACAGACTTTTTCTCTAATGGGCCAGGTTTGGGACTTTGTAAGTCATATGTTCTCTGTCACAGCTATTTAACTCT
>NW_022103912.1:10571795-10573599 GCF_000313985.2 Echinops telfairi | reverse complement strand
CGAGACAGCTTACACACAGTGAAACAATTCATGGGATTTGGTTGTTGGTTTGGAGACTCAGGGCCATGGTTTCCTGCCAGCCCGGTGAGAGAGGATGAGGGCATGCTTGGGTATTGTCAGCAAAAAGGGGAAGAGGCACATTTTGAGAGATACTGTAGACACAGTAAATTCTGGAACTATATTTATGATTGGGTCAAGGATGGGGGTTATACAGTATCCCAAGTATAAAACATTTTGGATTGCAAGATGCCAAAAACCAATCAAACTCACTGCCATCAAGTAGATTCCAACTCCTAGGCTAGGGTTAAAATGCCCGCCTTGGGTTTCCAAGACTGTAACCCTTAATGGGAGTAGAAAATTCCATCCCTTTCCTGAGGAGCAGCTGGTGGTTTTGAACTGCTGACCTTGAGGATCACAGCCCAGAATGTAACCATTATGCCACTAGGACGCTAGGAGGGCAAGAAGGGTGTTAACATTAAATAAAGATGGGAGCCAGCAAAGAGTTGTTTGTTTGTTTGTTTTTACTGAAAATGCACATTCCAGGAGCTAGCTTGTGAATGCAAAATGAGTAGATACTGTATCCCCTAAAGGCAGAAATCATGAAGAAGGTTAAAATTAACACTGTCAACACGAAAACCATAAACAAGAACATCAGGCTGAACCACATGCAATAGGTAACATTAGATCGTATGTTTACTAATAATGGCAAGTTCTGACCTGACTCGATGGCAGTAGCTTGGCTGGGATCCAGGAGCCCTGGCAGCACAGTGCCAGGTTAAGGACTCAGCTGCTGATGGAAAGGTCAATGGTTGGAAGCCAGTCAAAGATTCCTCAGGAGCTCAATGGGGCCGTCTGCTTCTGTACGATTCCAGCCGTGGAAATCTATGGGCCAGTTCTGCTCTCTCCTATAGGGTTGCTATGATCCATAATCAACTTGACACCAATATTTCCTTTTTAAGTTATTTTATCTTTTCCTCATTGGCTTTTAGAAATTCTTCATATGTATATTCTGGATCAGTAAGAACTCAGATACATGTTTTGCAAACACCTGTAGCTTGCATTTTCAATCTTGTGTGCAAAAGAAGTTCTTTAATCAAGTGGAGTAATCTTCGTTTTAACCAAAGTTTTCTGTGACTTGTTTAAAAGGCATTTGAATGTATCACTTCTCTTACTAGCCGCATTAATGAGACCCCTTCTGGACTCCTTGTTATAAGATTTGCTGTCCAGGTGGGCTGCTGCTCTCTGCACCTGGCACCTGGGTACAGATGGAGTACCGTGATGCTCAAGCTGCCCCTGGCGCATGGGTACAGGTAGAGTACTGTGATGTTCAGGATGCCCCAAGAGCATGAGTACAGGTGGAGGGAGTACTGTGATGCTCAGGCTTTCCCAGAGCATGGATAGAGGTGGACTACTGTGATGATCAGGCTGCCCGTGGAGCATGGGTACAGGTGGAGTACTATGATGCTCAGGATGCCCCAGGAGCATGAGTACAGGTGGAGGGAGTACTGTGATACTCAGACTGGCCCCTGGATGATGGGTCCAGGTGGAGTACTGTGATGATCATGCTGCCCCTGGAGCACGGGTACAGGTGGAGTACTATAACGCTCAGGCTGTTTGGCCAGCAACAGCTACCTTGCACTTAGAGTGAAAAGCACACTCCAGTGTTGGGCTCCTAGTTCAAAGTCATCAGCCTCTCCTCAAGGGAAGCTGAGGCTGTGAATCAGAACGGATCCTATCATAGTGGGTTTGCTTTAGGTGTTTTGGTCCCTGCCAGGAGCGTACACTTGTAAAGAGGCTTTCATTT
>NW_022103912.1:10567123-10570891 GCF_000313985.2 Echinops telfairi | reverse complement strand
GACAGGGTGGCTACAATAACGGGCTCTTCCATAACCACAATTGTGAGAGGGGGCCAGGAGCAAGTAGTGTTTCACTCTGTTGTACATTGGGTTGCTATGAACCCCACCAGTCCCACACATACATATGTCAGCCTGCTGTATATGCGCATACATGTTATTTTTGCTATGAGTAGGAACCAGCCAGATGACACCTCACAATGGCAATAACAACCTATGCACGTGCTATGTTATTGACATCATGTGTCGTTCGCCCAGTTCCAACTCATAGCGAGCCCGTGTACAACAGAGTGAAACACTGCCCAGTCCTGTGCCCTCCTCACCATTGTTGTGAGATAAGAGCCCATTGTTGCAGCCAAAGGGTCACTCCATCTTGTTGAAGGTCTTCTTTTTCACGACCTCTCTGCTTTACCAAGCAAGATGCCCTGTTCCGGAGACAAGCTTTTCCTAAGCATGTCTAAATAGGTGGCATGAAGCCTGGTCATCTTTGCCTAATATTCGAGCTGTTCTTCGAAGACAGATTCGTTTATTCTTTTGGTAGTCTGTGGTACTTTCCATATCTTCACCGGTAACATCATTCAAATGCACCAGTTCTTCAGTTTCCTTGTTCATTGTTCAACTTTCACATGTATATGAAGCAATTGAAAATACCAAAGCTTGGGTCAGGCGCACCTTAGTTCTCAAAGTAACATTCTTGCTTGTCAGTAATTTAAAGAGGTCTTATGCAGAAGATTTACAAATGCAAGGCATCATTTGATCTAACTGCTGCTTCCACGATTATTGACTTTGGATTCAATTAAGACGAAATCCTTGACAACTTCAATTTTTTCTCCATTTATCATTGGTCGAGTTGTGAGAATCTTGGCTTCCTTTACATTGAGTTGTAATCCAAGTTGAAGGCTCCACTCCACTCTTTGATCTTCTTCAGCAAGTGCTTCAAGTCCTCTTCATTTTCAGTAAGCAAAATTGCATCATCTGTGTATCATAGATCGTGAATAAGCCTTCCTCCAATGCTGACACCACATTCTTCTTCATAGAAACCAGCTTTTCTTCTTTCCTCCATACACCCATTGAATAAGCATGGTGAGAGGCTATCACGCTGACACACACCTTTCTTGATTTTAAATCATATGGAATTAGTATTTCCTTGTTCTCTTTGCACTACTGCCCCTTGATCCATATACAAGTTTCCAAATAAGCATAATTAAGTGTTTTGTAATTCTCATTATTCTGAAGGTTAGCCATAGTTTGTATGGTCTGCAATATCAAGTGCCTTGGCATAGTCAATAAAATGCAAATAAACGTCTCGCTGGTATTATCTAGAAAACCAACTGTTAGTGCTAGAAAACCAAATGGGAAGAGTATGCTCATCATTTAAACTGGAAAAAAAAAAAAACCTCAAGGAAAAAAATACAAGCCTTGAGTTGCAATATTAAAAGATTCTATGGGCAAAACATTGAACAATGCAGGAAGCATAAAAATTAAAAGATGGAAAGAGCACAGTCCTAGTGTCAACCAGTTAACCATTTCAAGAGGTAGCATATGATCAAGAGCCACTGGGACTGAAGGAAAAAGTCCAGGCTACACAGAGGCATTAGCCAAAACCAAGGCTCCAGGAATTGATGCAGTACCAACTGAAATGATGAAGCCCTGTAAGTGCCCACTGGTTTATTCCAGGAAATTTGGAACACAGCTACTTATCCAACTAAATGAAAGAGATCCATAGTTGTACCCATTCCAAAGAAAAGTGACCCAAGAGAATGCTCAAATTATAGAACAATATCTTTGATATCACATGCATAAAAATTTTGCTGAGGATAATTCAATAATGGTTGGATCAGCACATTGACAGGGAGCTTCCCTAAATTGAGGCTGGATTTAGAAGAGGAGGTGGATCAAGGGATATCATTGATGATGTCAGATGGAAGTATATATATTTATGGCTATATAGTGATATATGAGTGTATATGCATGGAGGCTTTAAAAAGCTCATGGATAAAACTTATTATCTTTTAATTGATTTTGTTCATTCATTTTTTGAAGCTGCCTCTATATAATCTGAGATTAATAGACTGTTAATTAAAATGCACATATCCTTTGTATATGGACCTTAAGCCTTAAAACGGAGACACTGGCGTAACTGAAACGGGTGCCATTGGAACCAAATTAGAATTTCATTCTGTATTAAACTTCATTCTGTATTAAACTGAAGTATTCTTTGCTCTGAGGAAGTAATTCAGCCTTTTTGATTAGAGTTTTACTGTTTGTAACACAAAGGGAGGAAGAGCCAGGATTCTAGCGTGGGTAAGAAATTATTTGCTGAAGTTGTTTGCTAAGGATGTTTGCTCAGCCTGGTCTAAGAATGCATGGTTCAAGTATGTCCCCAGAGTGGAGGAAACAGAATTAGAATGGATAGTATTAAGTGTGAGCCTGTACGTAGCTGCTTCATAGCTCTCTAACCAAGATCAGGTACACGTCCGTTAACTAAGCCTTCATCAAACTTCATCTCCACGCCTCAGATCTCCCACTCTATTTCTGCTGGCTCTTTGTAGAACAGGAACTAAGACATAAGTCTGTTACCTCAAGGGAAAATGGGAGACAAGCCTGCAACGGTGATAGAAAAATGTCTTAAATGCTCCTAAGAGATTTCTTTTTTAATCTTAGAACATAGCAAATAGGTTTACTGATGTTAACAAGAATGTCTTGGTCAAACATGTTCCAGGAGGTTAGATTTAATGTTAGGGGAGAGATTAGTGTTAAGTAAACTTATAGTTTAGCAAATCCCTGGTAACGTTTTTGGCAATGTGCCTGCACTACCACCACTCCCTTTTTTGTGCCTATTAGTACAACTCTATATTAATTCACCTGCTCAAAACCCTCTCTCCTGGCAATTTGGAACACACTGCCACTTTTTGCAGGATGCTTGTGCATTTCTCTGTTTCAAAAATGTTTTGTCCTTCCCTAAAACTCTGTATTTTATTTCTTGCAAAGACTCAGCCTGCCACAGTGTTTCACTCTGATAACCCTAATGTCAGACCCTGACAAAGGAATAAAGCCAGGTTTACATGTGGAGATTTCAGATGCCTGAGATCTTGGTGTCCGAATACAGCCAACACAGAGAAAACTGGTCCCAGAGTTTTCCTGGTGACTAGAATCCATCCTAGTTTTCTATCCATCCCTAGATCTGCCCCACAACATGAGGGGCCTCCACCTCCTTCTGCTACCACCACTATCCTCCCTGCCGGCCAAGAAGGGCGCGCACTGGTGGAGTAACTTAACCCCTGCCAGACAGTCCTAGAGGCCAACCAAGGCCACTCAGGCAGGACAATTGAGGATCCCAGAGCCTTGGCATGGAGAGGAATGGAGAAAGCTCCAGAGTGGATGGATGCCCCTGCTCCACCCACAGACTCCTCCAACCACCAGTAGCACTCTCCTTCCCACAGGAGAGCTGGCTAGTGCTGTCTGGGAGAAACTGTGGCCGAGCTGAGGGCAGGTGGCTCCACTGACTTGGAACTGAGCATGCAGCGGGCAGGGGGGGCAGTCACCGACCCTCTTTAATGTATTCATCTCCTCTTCTAGCATCTCTTCATGTTTCTTAGTTTTGCTAGTTTATTATCAGTCTTTCCCACTAACATGGAGATTGTAGGATGCCAGGGACCTCTTTTCTCGTGTTCATCATTGTATCTCTGGGCCTAGAACCGAGCCTGGCACATGAAGGGTAAATAGATACTTGGACTTGTCAAACATGCCTATGACATGGTTCTTACACAC
>NW_022103912.1:10564621-10566145 GCF_000313985.2 Echinops telfairi | reverse complement strand
TAATGGTGCATGGTTTACTGTCCTCCCTCTACTTATTTGGAAATTTTATGAGAACACATTCATTGTTGACATTTTGGGCACCACTAATGATGAAAACTTATTGCCCGCTATGTCAGATTGAAGTGAACAGAAATTCCCGAAACTGTGGAAGATCTGTTAGCAGCAGCGCCCCATCCAATGCAGTCACAAATTCCAATTAGAGAAGACACAGTGCCATGAAGCCTGAATGTGGAATACTGACATGCATAGTGCAAAGGGCTGGTTGTGGGGTGCTCATAGGTCACCCCTCCTTTCTGGGTGCCAGTCAGGACTGCTTTCTGCTGAGGGGTAAAGGATACGAAGCAACAGTCACTGAATTTCATGAAAGGCTTGATTTTTTTTCACATAAAGTACAATCAAAATGTAGATCATATCACCTGAAGTCAAAGGAGGGATTAGGATCAGAAACTACATTGTGAGAATTCGGTTTGCAGAAGGCTAGGGATGACAGTGGGAACTCAGGATACATGTGTGGGAACTGCATTGGAAATAAACCTCTGGTGATCCATAACTCAGGGATGGGAGGAAAGTGGTTACTAAACAGAGAGCACTGGAGAGATGAGTATAGCAGCTCGAAGGGATAAACCTGACTTGAACAGGAAAAATCTTGTCAGTTGACCCCCCACCCCCCTCTGATGCACACTGGACCTGATTTGGTTTTCAACATTTTCTGTAATTTTTTCCGCATTAGGGCATATCTCAGAGATGCTACGTCATTGGGGTTCACCCTCTTGACGTTGTGTTGTATGGTTTGCTGTTTTTCCACGTATGAAATCCAGGACTGATGAATCTATAAGGACAGAAAGTAGAATAAGGGTGTTTGTTGTTCTCCTTGTTGTTTTTGAAGGGGTGGGGTGCATACAGTGCAGTGAGTGTGGTAGTAAAAGAGAGATGCTATCAGGGAGTCCAGAGTGGAAAGAATGTTTGGAAAACTGTGGTAGCAATGGTACAATACAACTGAACATGATTAATCTTTGGAATGGTATGCTGTATGTGTTAATTCCCAATTAATAATACATTACATATAAATAAATAGCCAATAGAAACAAATAAACATTTTTTGTAATGTAGCCATTTCTGGGTTGTAGATCCACTGATTTCAGGGACCCCTTTTGGATCTTTCTGTTTAGCCATTCTTACCATATGGGCTTTGTTCTCATGTTTGTGTTCATGGTTCCAAATGGCTTCTCTACCCCCTGCATTCACCTATGTTTGCAGAAGCGGGGAAGAAATGGAAGAAGGTCAAAGAAATGAGTGCCAGGGAAGGAATGCTCCTTGGAGGTACAGTGCATTGTCTTAGGTACATCTGCAGCCAAAGGCATCTTTTCAGGATTTGTAGTATTAAATTTAAAAAATAATGACGCAGAGGGAGGTGGGGGGACCAGCCCCACCCACTGCTACTCCTACAAGTTCAGTAATAATACTTCTGGGTTCAGTAACGCACAATTGTATGGTTGAGATATATAAGCATTATATTAAAGTCAT
>NW_022103912.1:10561714-10563741 GCF_000313985.2 Echinops telfairi | reverse complement strand
CATAGGAACAGCTGTGGGCAGGACCAGGCAGTGTTCTGTTCTGTGTGTACACAGGGTTGCTAGGGGCTGGAACTGACTCGATGGCACCTAACAGCCACAGCAAGAACTCAGAGGTGCCGTCTAACTGCTTCTACTTATGTCACCTTGGCTACAGCTGTACCCCATGGTGCCCTATGCATTTCCTAGACCAGAATGGTATCACATAGCCATTTATGCATCTCATAGGCAAGAGCTCCATCACATTGTCACCTTTAGCTACAGGGGATAGAAAAGTGAATTTTTTTAAGCTGGAAATCTCCTACGAGATTTAGGGTTCTGTTGACGGGAAAGTGAGGGAGTTGGCACAATAAGCAGTCAGCAGTGCTTAACACAAGAGGAAAGCTTCTCCGTCTCCTGTCTTAGGGGAGGCTAAACGTCTGTTTAGGCATCATCTGCACAGAGGACATGTACAGTGTAAGCTCCAGGCCACATGTTATACAAAGTCATTTGTTGAGACGAAATGCCATGTGAACAGGGGTAAGCAGAGGGAAGATTTCAGGAGACTCCATGATGGTGCAGCAAATGTAATTTGAGTATACTGCAAGAAGGTAATTGAAACTTTATTTAGAAACTTTCCTAATGCCACGACCCTTTCATACAGTTCCTCATGTTGTGGTGACCCCCCCAACCATACATTATTTTCGTTGCTGCTTCATAATTGTCATTTTGCTACTGTTAAGAATGGGGCAACCCCTGTGAAAGGGTTGTTCGACCCTCAGGTTGAGAACCACTGATTTAGAGGAAGCAAATTAGAAATGTTTTATAATAGAATTACCTTAGCACATGGTCCATAAAGAAGCTAGAAGTGTACCCAGAACTGTACTACTTGTTTGAGAGATTGTAATAATCCATCGTTTCAACCTTTAACATGCTTACATTTTTCATGGAGATGTATGACTAAAGAAATGACATGTTTCAAAGACACTTGCCATTCCAACTGTCAACTTCCTTTGAGAACCAGAGGAGCAGAGGTTGCTGGGGGTTTGGATAGTCAGGAAAGGCTTCATGGAGGAGGGAAAGCATCCTGATCCTTGGGTGGGGGATGGAGCTGGGCAGTGAGAGAAGACAGTGCAGAAGGCATGGAGTCCACAGTCAGAGGTGTGAGATGACCTGTCTTAGGTGAGAAACTGTGAGAAAACCTGCTGAAAGGCTGGTGCTCAGAGACTCAGTGGCCTACCTGTTACTGTTCTCCTTTTTCTTGAGTGAGAAAATGTCTACTAGGTGATAAGAAAGTCTTTACTACCCCAAACAGGGCATGGTGATGTTACCATTTGTAAAACTACATTTCCCAGCATCCTTTGCAGTCAACATGGGGAATGAAGTATGAGTCTTGGAAAGGTTGCTATGTTTTGGAACGGACTAGCTACCTGTATGAGATGCACAGGCGTGCCTTTCTTAGGGGTCCTTCGGTATGAGAGTCTCCACGGTGTATCTTTTCTTTTATTCAACGGTTTTATTGGCACATAATTCGTGTACCGCACAATTCAATGGTCAGAGTATATTAAGAAGAGTTGAATAATCATCACCACAATTTTAGGACATTTCCTTCATTTTTGTACTCATTGTTTTAATTCACACTCCCCCCGCCCACCCCGAATCTCTTTTGATATCACCCCAAGAAACTAGTAATTTACTTACTGTCTTTATAGATTTATTTACCTGTCCTGGATTTCATCTTAAGAAAATCATATTTTTAAAACCGCAGTAACAATAGTAAAACAAAACACAGGAAACCTTAATCCAAAAGAAAGCAGAAAATAGTAACAATTAGAGAAAATTAAAAATGGAGCAAGATGCAAAACAAATGATGACAAAACACTAAAGTTTACCCTAACTATATATGTGCTGTAGGAATCCTGGTAATGTGTGGTTACGCACTGGGCTGCAATCTTCCTGGTCAGCAGTTCAAAACCATCAACAGCTCTGAGGGAGAAAGACTGGGCTTTCTACTCTCGTAAAGAGTAACAGTCTCAGAAACTCACAGGGGT
>NW_022103912.1:10558655-10561023 GCF_000313985.2 Echinops telfairi | reverse complement strand
TACTGGATTTAAAATATTGACATCATGGGGATATTCATACATGGGAAATCTTTTTAGACTAAAATACATAAGAGGTTCACTGAACCATATTAAAAATGCAAGAAGTGTCTTCTTAACAATCCTGTTTAAGAAGACCGTGAGGGCTAGACCCAGGGAACAGAGTTCAATAAGACTCTTTCACTACAGCAGAACTGTGTCTGCAGAACAAAGAAACTGTGGAAGTGGCAAGTACATGGTTGTCTGAAGTTGCCCATTTTGGGACAATCTCAAGTGAAAGAAGTTTGAACTGAGGTCTGAAGACTTCCAAATCCACCCATGGGCTTGGGATAGCAATCCTCCTCTTCTCTCCTAAGGGTATACAGTCTTAGGTCCAAAGGTGTATAGATGCTGCTTTAATCTGGAACAGGTATGTGGAAGGTAAAGTCTAGCTGACTTAGAGGGTTTTCTGACTCAGATCCTCTTCATGTAAGTGGGCTGTACACCTCAAGAAGACAACATTTCAAGTTCAAGTGGCCTATAGTATAGGCCTGGGTCTAGATAGATCCCTTCTTTTTTTAAATTTTAACTGTTTTATGAACATATAATTCACATATCATATAATTCAATAGTCCAATCACATCAAGAAGAGTTGTACAATCATCACCCCAATCAGTTTGAGAACATGTTCTTCAAGCTTGTATTCATCATTATTAGCTTCCCTTTTTTCCCCAACCTTCCCTGCCTTCCCAAGGGGCCATTGTAGTAGTTACATAATCTGGTGCTAATTTGAGGATTAAGAGTGAAAGGGTGGCGTCTGGCCTGTCAGTCGGGTCATAGCCAATGAGGTCTCTGTGTGGGCATGTCCTTCTCCTGAGGATTCTGGGAGCTCCAGTAGTCCTTCCTAGGGGTGGGAGACACACACTCTCTCTCAGCTCACTCCCTGTAAGACATCCCTGTGGAGAAGAATCATGGAGAGAGGCTGATGGAGCCAAACTTCTGGAGCTAGAGAAGCCAAGTGGAGATCCCTGCCAGGGCTGAGATGCTTACAATGTCCTGGAACCATAAGATTTCCCACCCACTGGCCTGTGATTTTCCTGCATTTGGTGTCATTGCATGTGTTTCATGAGTCTGAAGAGGACTTTATAGATTGGTTTCGGACATATGGGCTAGTATCAGACTTATGGACTTGATCTGGACTGGGATGGAATATTGGCTCAATATTCAACTGCTCTTGTATATAAAGCTCTTTTTAATACACATGTGAGTGTCTATGAATTTGTTTCTCTAGTCAACCCAGACTAACTCAAACATTAAGCCAGTTACTGTCCCTATAGATTTCCCTATCATGGATTTCATAGACAGAAAAACATTAAAAAAACAAACAACAGCAAAAATTAACAAGATTAACAAAGTAAAACAGATAAAGATCTCAATTGAAAAGAAAGCAGAACATGTTAAAAATTAGAACAAATTTAAATGGGCCATAAGGAAGATCAAATGATAGGGTGCTAAATTTTAACCTACCTGCATCTATACTAATCCACTTTCCAATACATTCTGCATGATAGCAAGGCGATTCACATACATGGCTCATGGTCAGAGAGGATTCCCCAGGAACTTAATCCATCCTTTCATATTTTAAAACTTGAAACAGCTTAAAAATGGGTTTAAAGGGAGATAAAATGAAAATATATTACATTTTCACCTACTAATGACTGCCATAATCAACTTTAGAATTATCTCTGATAATAGAGCTATTCACATACCTCAACTATGATCAGAGGCTTTCACCTGAGGCTAAATCCATGTGTGATTGGATTTTGGCCTTCCTCCTATCATCCATAACCTTCTATAAACCAGGTGTCAACAATTTAAGCTCTGACACCATTCCCTCATTTCGATTTGGATCATATTATTTATAATGCTTGGCTCACACAGACTAGTGTGCTTCTTCCATGTGGGCTTAGTTGATGCCTTACTTACATAGCTGCTTGTTGGAAAACAAGCCTTTAAGACCCCCAAGAACTATTTCTTTCTGATTGCTGGGCACCATCTAGTTTCTTCACTACACTTTGCTATAGCACCCATACCTTCAGTGATCTCTTCATGAAGTTGAACATCAAGCAGGGCCATGACTTATGAACAAATTGTTCTTAGATTGGGGCAATAAGTCAGTGAAATCCCAAAATCCATTCAGGCATCTATGGTTTATATATGTCTCTGGCTGACTGTAGAGACATCTTAATGACCTCTTTTCTTGTAGATCAGTCAGGTCCTTTAGAAAGCAGACTTTGAGACTGGATCAGGAGCACAGGACGTTTATTTTGTGGTGGGAGTAGAAAGGGCACTTAGTCCTTGTGAACGATAAGGTGAAGAATAAGCAGGCAGG
>NW_022103912.1:10555859-10557118 GCF_000313985.2 Echinops telfairi | reverse complement strand
CCAGGCTCAGGCTAAGTCTTTCTCATGATGTATTTCTCCATGCACCCAGTGAGGTAGATGATACATTTTTAAACTTTAAAATCACTTGATGTTTTAAAAAGCTTGTGCAGAAGATATGACGTTCTCATATGACCAACCTTCTCCGCAACACCGTTTCTCCCGTTACTAACGTCTTACTGTAGGAGACAAAGGATGTCCACACTCAGCTGCTGACCAAAAGGTTGGTACTTTGAGTTGATGTAGAAAGAAAGAAAGACCTGGCCATTGATTTCTGAAGAATCGGCTACAGAAAGCCCCAAGGAGCATAGATCTCTTAGACACATAGAGGATCACCCGGAGTCAGTGAGAACTGGCTCGT
The DNA here is from genome assembly GCF_000313985.2 of Echinops telfairi. NCBI lineage: Eukaryota > Metazoa > Chordata > Mammalia > Afrosoricida > Tenrecidae > Echinops > Echinops telfairi. The sequence continues at coordinate 10,556,760 of NW_022103912.1, read as the reverse complement.
TGGTTTGAATTGGGGTAGTGTGTCTGTCTGAAGTGATGCACCACTATCAAAACATGATTATTTCCTGGAGCCCAGAGTCTACATTAGCATGCTCTTCTTGTGTCGTGCAGTCTATGGATTCTGACAAATGCTCTGTGTCATGTGCCCACCAGGATATTATCTTACAGAATACTGTCACTGCTTTGAAAATGCCCCGTGGTCCAAGTGGGTGATCGTTAGAGTCTGTGCCTGGCTTTCAAAGAAGCTATGGTTTAGCAAATGTAAGTCGCTTCCTCAAGGTCGCGTAGCTGGTAAGTGCTGCAGAAGGATTTGATCTCAGAGAGTGCAATGCCAGAGATGGTAGACTTAATTGCTCCACCATATTGCCATTCCCAGAGAAAGGAAGAGGCTCAGAGTTTTGTCAATAGAACAACGAGAGTCATCTGTAGGATTTAGTACCGATGACGTGTTGCTGAGTCAGAAACACTGTGTCATTCATTAGCCCCAGTGAGGACATGGTCCTGGCCTGGATCCCAGTGCCTGGCTCAAGCTGTCATGTGAGATGTAACTGGAAAGACCAAGAGGTTTTAGCTTAAGGATTAGTTAAAATTTAATCTTCATATAGGCCTTTCCATTTTTGTCAGTGGCATTCTTTTTGTTGTTGTTGATTTGTTGTTCTTGACTTACTTTGTTGTTTTATTTGGCTGTGCTGAGTTTTTGCACTTGTTAATATATCTGCATGTCTATCTAGATAAGATAGGCCTGATAAATAATTTGGAAATGAAAAGAATGGGACTGATGGTTTTTGGGGGGATACAGGAGAAGGGAAGGTGGGAGAAAGAAAGGGGGCCAGGAACCAGTCCAGGGACAAGGGAACAACAAGTGAATCAAAGTCAATGGAGAGAAGGGTGTAAAATGCCTG
>NW_022103912.1:10544050-10545131 GCF_000313985.2 Echinops telfairi | reverse complement strand
AATATCAGACTTATGGGCTAATATTGAATTTATGGACTTGATCTGGACTGGGCTGGGATGTTTTATTGATGCATAATTACTTCTTGATATAAAGTGCTCTCTTAGACGTATAGGCATGTCTCTGGATTTGTTTCTATGGTCAACCCAAACTAACACATGGCCTTTCTTAAGACAATCTTAGGAGTGCATTAGAAATGGCAATAGGAGAATGGCTTTAAAGGAACCCATCAAGACTTGCCTCTGACCATGGGGAGGGGAGAGTTGTTCCTGGCAACCATCCATGTGCTTTTTCTCTCTATAGATATTCCTACTCTCTACATTACTGACTTTTATTCTACATTATGTATATACCATATTTTGTTTATTCATCTATTGACAGACATGTGGGTTGTATCCACTTTTTGTTTATTATGAATAATACTGCTATGACCATTTTTTTGTACATGGTTTTGTGTAGACCTACATTTTTATTTCTAGGTATAATTTTCATAGTATTTATATATTATCTGTGTTTCTCCAATTTGACTGTAACTCCTTAACTTTTTCTCATATATCTATCAGCTTCTCCTTGGGGTGGAATCAATCAAGGAAGCTTTTTGTTTTTCTCTTTGGATATATGCACGTGTATATCGATAAAGAGTGATAAGTACCTTTTGGGAAGTTCTTGCTACTTTGAGACAAGTGTCTTTTCACTTTGGCTATGCACTGCAATCATCTGGGTACCCATTCCTAAAACACTTTTGACTCCTCCCTCCTCTCTGAGTTTCTGATATAACTGATCAGAGGTGGAATAGATGCATTTGTAATGATTAACTACCTAATATCATGCCCATTTTAAAGATTGAGAAGCTGAAACTCTTAGTGATTAAGTGACATTCAACATTTAGTAACTAATACATGAAGGAGGAGAAGATAGAATTGTAACTCACAATCTTAATCACTATTACAGAGAAGGAAATAACCCTCAGTGATTTATCCTTGAAAAGTTAAATTATTCATAAGACACGTTTGGAAACAAGCTTGTCTGACTTCAACATTAATTGAGCATATATAATGATGTAGGTACTGAACTAATCATTTG
>NW_022103912.1:10541863-10543169 GCF_000313985.2 Echinops telfairi | reverse complement strand
TCCACAAAGTCCTCCTCCATCTCACAAAACAGATGCAATGATGCCGACTGCAGAAGGAAAGACAAGTCAGTGAATGTGTAAGTATCTCAGCGCTGGCAGGGGTCTCCACATGGAACTCAGCACCCAGGGCTGCATTGGGGTAGGTCCATGTGGCTTCTCCTTGGGGATGTCTTGCAGGAAGTCAGCCTTGCAAGTTGTAGCAGGGAACTGGCTAAGGCAGCTGGACCCTGGTCCGACCATCAAAAAGCAAGAGACCCAAGAACTAGAATGGTGAGGCTCACAGAGCAGTTTATCCCTCCGCCCTTCAATTAACCCCACATGTGTTTATCGGCCAGGTTGGCACAATAAACTACCTCGGGATCTTTTCCTTCTTACTCATTATTTGCATTTTTTGTCTGTATACTATGAAGTTTTTAACCTTAGTGCGATTTTTGTTGCTATTGTTTCCTGTTCAGTCTCCCAGCTGTGAAGCACAGGTGGAGTGGATGCGTAATGATAACAACTGATATAAGGGATATAGGGAATGCAGGGGTGAGGGATGGATGATAGGGAGGGAAAGGGGATTTGGGGGGCAACAAATGAAGGTGGGAGTGGTTAAGGAGCACTAAAATGGATTGTGAATACATACCTCATCTTAAAGGTAATGCAACCATTGGGGTGGGGGTGCTCAAAAATTGATGTGGGGGTGATGGTACAGTTATCCTTGATATAGTTGAATGATTGAACTATTGAATTATATGATAGTAAAGTACTTGCCAATAAAACTGTTTGGGGAAAAAAACAATCTCAGGCCCACTTACTGAGTCGCAGCCCACACCTTCGGACTCTTGTACTTGCCTCCCGCCGCCTGCCTTCTCCTTCTGCTGCCTTCCTGAGGTCACAAGGAAAAGACATCGTATCGGATGCCTGCTATCCAGAACCGTCAGTCTTTCGACTCCCTTGCTCATGCCAGTAAGGGCCATGATCTTCATCTGCGGGGACATGAGAATTCAGCAGCACAATGGCAGAAGACCCCCTTACCACTGTCCAAGGGATCACTGATGATTACAGCAAAGAAATAGTGAAGGCTTTAAAAAAGTTATTTGCCTGCAGGGGACTGTGATTGAGCACCCAGAATATGATGAAGTCATTCAGCTACAGGGTGACCAGTGCAAACACATTTGCCAGTTCCTTATACAAACTTGACTGCCTAACGATGACCAGCTGAAGGTTCGTGGGTTCGAAGGGCTTGTGGTCCACTGGAGCTTAAGTGAGAATTTCCTTGTAAAGAGTAGAAAATGTTCCTCTGCGCCTTGTCACACGTTTT
>NW_022103912.1:10529169-10540664 GCF_000313985.2 Echinops telfairi | reverse complement strand
ATACCAAGGGTTCAAGTAGAAAGAAAATGTTTTGAGAATGATGATGGCAACAAATGTACAAATGTGCTTGACCCAATGGATGGGTGGATGGACTGTGATAAGAGTTGTATGGGCCTCCAATCAAAGGATTACAAAAAAAAGTTCTGGGGTTGGATAGCAGTACTTTTTGTCTTACTCTTGTATAATGAAACCATTTGGGGGCCCACTTTTAACTTGGACTAGTGTCACTCCTTCACACAGTAAACTGAAAAGAGCCAAGAAAAAAAATTTTATCTCAGAAACTCAACAGGGGCAATTCTACCCTGTTGGCATCAACTCAGTGGAAGTGAGTTCGGTTTGGTTTACCTCTATAGCACTCTGTGCATAGAAATATGTGTGTATACCTAAGACTGCTGACATGCCTTTCGGTCCCTCCAGTGACCCCTTGCAGGAGAACCCTGTCTATCAATGTATATTGTACACTCTCACCAAACATCTGTTCTTCTTTGACTAAGTACTATGGATAAACTGGTTTTTCCTATGTTAAAAAGAGGGGATTAAAGGTGTATTTAATAACTGAGGATGGAAATAGTTATAAAGATCTAATGTGGGCTCTGGGGGCTCAAGGATAAATTTCATCGTTCAAAGGTTTTGCTGCAAAGGTCCCAGTCCGGGCACGGACATTAATACATGGCTCACAGACATGAGCTATATTCAAGTTTGGGTGCATGGCAGGAACGTGAGAACTGGAAGAAGTGGGGAGCAAAATGGAGGAGGAGGAAGGAGACGTGGTCTCTCAAAAAAGCAGGAGCACGGAAGGCCGGAGGAGCTTACTCTGGGCACAGCTCTGACTTGCTTGCGTACTTGATGCTTCTCCTGGCTGAGTGGCTACTTGGTTGGATTGAGGATTGAGAAAAACGTGTGGTGTCACTGGGTGAGGATGGAAAGTCGTGGGTGTCTCCAAAATAAGCATATCAGGGGTCTTACAGAGATGCAAAGACGGATGAGTCAAAGGAGGGGAGGATCCTGTCCTCGTCGTTCATGACAACTGTTTTGTAGGTAGCTCTTGCTGTTATAATGGAAACATCACAAGTGGTGACTTTCCAGAACAGAAAAGCATTTTCTGGCAGGTCAGGAGGCTAAGAATTAAAATGAAGGCACCAGCTAGAGGGAAGGTCTGTTTTTGTAGGTAGCCTCAGGAGAACATTGGTTCCTTGGCCAGTCGTCACATAGGAGATCAGCTATGTGTGCTCTTGTTGTCTGATACGATAGAAATGATTAGGTTTAATATTCACCGTAAACCTCATATGGTTTACAACTCAATGTAAAGAAAACCAAACTACTACCAAATGGACCAATAGACAACATTATGATAAATGGATAAAAGATGCAAGCTGCCAAGGATTTCATCTCACTTGGATCCATAAGCAATCCTCGTGGAGGCAGTAGTCAAGAAATTATAGGATGCATTGCATTGGGTAAATCTGCTGCACAAGACCTCTTTACAGCCTTCGAGCAAGGATGTCACTTGGAGGACGTGGTATGCCTAATCCAAGCCACGGTACTTTTAATTGTGTCATATGTATGTGAAAGTTGGACATTGACTAAGGAGGATCAATGAAGAATGTATGCATTTAAATTGTGATGCTGGCAAAAAATATTAAAACTACCATGGACTTCCTGAAAAACAAACAAATCTGTCTCAAAAGATGGATAACCAGAGTGCACGGTTTGAAAGAGACTTTGTCTCATGTTCTTTGTACATACGATCAGAGACGAGTCCCTAGCACAGGACAGCATGCTTGGTAAAGCAGGCCAGCAAAAGACCCTTGACAAGGTGGATTGACACACTGCTGGCAATGATGGGCTCTAACCTAATTTGGAGGATGGCTCAGGATCAGACAGTGCGTCATTCTGATATACATGAGGTTGCTATGAGTTGGACCAAGTCGATAGCATCTAACCACAAGGATGGGGTCTACCCTACATGGGTGTGTGCTCGTTAACATAACAAAAGCCTCTCTTTCCAACCATAACAAAAGCCTCTCCAACAGGGGTCATATCCATGGGTACAAAGGCCAGAAATTTGACACATGTGGGGTGAAAGCCATTCAATCCATAACAATGACAGTTTGAAAATTGTGAAAATAAAAAGTGGGAGTCATCCAAGGCACCAGGAAAAGTGGACATTCATGGACAGGTCAGGGTAATATGCTGGGCGAAAGACGCACTGAAAAGGCTACCTACTGTGTGGCTTGGGTGGCCTTGTGAAAATGAGACAGACCTTGACAAGCTGTGTCATCACCTCCCTACTACCCCACAATAGGACCACAGCCTTTTGCTGATGAAAAGACAGATGTGTTTCAGCCTGGTCGAAAGGATATGCTATATCATTCTGTTGATTCTGGCTCAGCCTCTCCTGGGTGACTTGGACCGTGTGAGCTGCTGGACCACTTCTAAGATCTGGCATTTTGGCAGAAGGATTGAATTCCATGGACCTTCACCCAGAGGTGATGAATTTATTGAACAAATGTGTTCTATGTGGAGGACAGGCCCGCTCACTGTCTGTCTCACACAACCTCTGAAAGCCAGTGTTGTTACTTCTTCTCGGGCTGTGTGAGGGTGTGTGTGTGGGCCCACATGTGTGACGTTTTAGGTGTGAGCTGGTGGTGGGCAAAAGGGGAAGGTCAATATTTACGATTGGGTTTCTAGGATTTTATTTTATTTTTCTTATTTCATTTTCATGATCAACATAGGCCTTCTGGTGTCTAAGGCCCCATGATTGCGCATTTATAAGTGACTAAAATAAAAATCTTATTGTAGGAAATTAGATTCTTTTGCTTTAGCTTATTTTTCATTTTTGACTTCATAAAAATGGAAAGAAATTCTATTACCAGAGAGAAGGCTTTCACTTAGAATGTTATTCAAACAAATATCCCAAATGTCTGCAATCTAGACTGGACTCTTTCTCTAAATGTATTCACCACCTTGACTTAATTACCTGAGTTTTCTGCACAGCTTTCCCCGGCTCGGCTCTGCATGGAGCAGAAGCGTCTTCTCTGCTCCAGGCTACAGGTCCCTTCTTGGTTTTTCCTTGCTTGACACTATCAGGATCTTCTTCTCTGTGCACAAGACTGAACTTGGCCTGGAACCTGCTTTTATTCTTTTATTAACCGGGGACAATCTCAGCCTGGGCCTTCAGCACTATTTAAACCACATGACGAATCTGTGGAAATTCCCAGCTCTAAGCCGTTTTTCAGCTGGTCCGGCATCTGCACAACAAAGATGTAATTTTTCCAAATGACGGAGTTCTTTTATTTTAACTTTTAATTTAATTTACACCATTCATAGATCCGGATCCGATGAGTCATGTTGCCTTTGCAAAATAGATGACCTATTTTTCCAGTGTCTGGTGTGTGTGTGTTTGGAGGGGGTGGGGGTAGGGCCGTGTTGCCTGAGTGTTGAATGTTGATTGACAGTATTTATGCAACGCCCCCTCCATGTGTAACTCAGATTGCAAGTGGCAAGCAAGTTGGAGAGAAAGAAAAGCTGTCCTAGCATGTTTGCCCACAAAGAACTCATATCGTAATGGGGAAATGAGGTGAAAAATAAACTTTAATGAAAACAATTTTAAAAGAGAAAAATGGATCAAATAGCAGTGCCTAGTCATTGGCTGATAGGAGCTGTGAAACAAAAGATCAGCAGTTTGAAACTACCAGCCATGCCAAAGGAGACAGACCAGACTTTCAGCTCCCATCAAGAGCGATAGCGTTGAAAACACAGAGGGAGTTCTACCCTGTCCAATAGGGTCACAGTGAGCCAGAACCACCAGGGGGCCAGGGAGTGCATGAGCCTTTGGCTGGTCTGCCATATTGGAATGTCCTAGTACCTGGGCCTTAGAATGAGAAGGAGCGAGAAATCCGAATTGTAGGAGGTGACTGCCACATTTCACTTATTCGGGGACCATCTTCGCAATTTCTGTCATGCCCATGACTTTAAGGCTTTCAGACCTTCTATTTACTTTGCTTTTTCTTTTTGGTAACTATAATTATTCTAAGGGGATTTTTAAAAATGAAAGCAATAGTAATATCACTCCCATAAATATGAAACCAGGGGTATTTGCTATTTAGAGACGCTAAAAATACATACAAATTCAATGGAAAACAATATTATTACCTTTTCACTGACCATTATTGTCTGTTGGCTGTTCTGAACTTGAGAATGGCTGCTTTGTGGAAAGGGGGCATTCATTAGTGTTATTAATACCAGGACCTTCTAGTTATTACAACTTATGGCAACCTTGTGTGTCAGAGTCAGACTGCATCCCATAGGATTTTCAATGGATGATGTTTCAGAAGCTAATCTTTAGGCCTTTATTCTGATGCACATCTCTGTGTCCATAGACCTGCGGGCTTCTAGGTAGCAGATTGAGCTATAACTTATGCTACCCAGGTTGTTAAGGAAACCTGAAAAGCACACGCATCCCAAGTTGAGACTGCTTCTTTGATATTAGAAAGGATGGAAAGAGGACTTAAAGGGAAATGGTTTTGTATTGTGGGTTAGTGTTATTTGCTCCTCGATCCGGGGACTTGGATGTCTAGTTCTGGGACAGGAATCGTACTTTTGCAAACCCTACTCTAGACTCTGGAAGAGGCTCTATAGGACCAATCACAATTTGGAAGCTGCTCCTGTGAAGAGTTGTCAGATAAAGCACGTTGAAGTTCAGTCAAAACCAGTGGCCAGGAAGTTCAAGTTCCTGGGCTGAGCCACAGCCCCACTTTGAGGTGGCAGAGGAATCCAGAAATCAGATATTACGGTCTGCACAGACAGATGTCTCTTTAGGACCAGATGGTTCCTCAGGAACAGTGAGTGTGTGCAGACCATTCACCCTGGAGGAAGACATGCGCTCAGAGTTAGAGGGTGCCTGGGTGCTAGAAGTGTGCTTCTCCCATCCCTGATCTTGGGGGCTGCCCTGTCATGTGGAGCATCCTGCCCCCTCCTTGAGTGGGCCCTGGACTTTTGGATGTCTGTTGTTAGCTCCTTATTCTGTTGTCCGTACAACCAGAAGCCTGCTTATTTGTGAAGACCTAAAAAGATCCGAATGGCAGTGGAACGCAGCACACAAAAGACATATTGATGGCAAGACCTTCAGAGAACTATGGAAAAGGTGCTAGCCCCACCTGAAACAATTTCCCTTCAGGAGCTAGCCCCACCTGAAACAATTTCCCTTCCCTTTGGCCAGGGGTCAGCCAAGGTTCCCTGGCTCTGAAGTTTAAAACATGGTGAGCACATGAATTCCGCCTTTCCTGAGTGCCCAAGCAGGGCCAGCAGAGGTTCCTGTGCTGCATCTGTCCCTGTGGCCAGGGCTTGTCTACAATGCAGGAAGTCCGGACCCTCCCTTCTGATTTACAAGACAGGAGGAGCACAGGCCATCAGCAATGGAGGCTGCAGACTCTACGGCCTTCCGCACTCCACCAAGTGGTAGGGTTGAGGCAACTCCGACCTCCAGGCTAGTCTCAAAGGGTGGGATGCCCTCAAGTTGGAGTGGGGTCGTCGGGTCTCTCAGCAGTGTGACCAGGGTCCATTGCCCAGGCAAGCAGGGTATGAGGCTGCTACATCTGCTCTCCCTTCCTTCTGACCTCCTCTCCTTTGTGTGACAGGTGTGCCCCCTTTGTAGCTCTGACAACACTGCCTTACAGCTGGACTCTGGAGTCTGCTTCTAGCCCTAGGCACTGAGATCCTAGGAGGGATTCTATTTGTCTCTGTATCTCACACCCCAAATACTATGTATCTCAATAGAGACATAGCCGTCTGTGTTCTAAGCTGTCTGGACCTTCTCTAGTTTAATTCAAGAGCTCACAGAGTCTCTGAACAATGTCCCTGGACTGCCTATGTTGCATCTCTGTCCTTCCATCTCTCTGGTGAGTGTATTTTATTTTGAAGTCCACTGAGAAAGGAAAAGGTAAGAGTCTGTCGTTTCTACCTTGGGGTGGTAGAGCCCTAAGGAAGCCCATTCTCCCCATGAGGATGAAGATGGAGGTTTTAGAACCTGATGGGCATTTAACAGCACTATATGTGGACAGTCTGAATAAAAAAACTTCAGCTTAATTTTTCAGAATTCTTTAAAATGGACCAAAATCCTTATCTTGAAGTCATGCCAATTCGACGTGGAAATCTACATGGGGGGGTGGGGGTGGGGCAGTAGGGGAGGGGCCTCTGGAGCTGTTGGAGAAACGACTCTCTAGAGCTTCAGCTGGGAGTTTGAGGGCAGCATGACCCAAAGGAAACTTCCAGTTTCTCAGTGTTGTGGGACTAAAAAGAGACTTTCCCCAGCGTTGGCTCCCCCAAAGACATGCCAAACATCAGGGGGCTTTTTGCTAGCCTATGGGGTGGGTAGGTCAGAGGCTTAGAGACATCCTCCCTGGAGGCAGGCAGTCCAGATTACTGGTAGGCCCCGCTCCCTGCTGTTAAGGACAATGGGCTACTTCTCCCTAAAAGTTTGCAACCATTAGCTTGGTCCCTGTAGGTGGGGTTTACACCCTACTGATAATGGTTTCTATGGAGATCCAGAGAACAGGCCAAACCTGCTCAGTGACATCCAGTTAGGCTGCCATCCTGAATCTAAGATCTGCCCATCTTGTCACATGTATACCCCCAATCCCTCCTCTTCCTATTGCCTGTATAACCCTAGATTGCCCCTCTCTCATTGTTGTATAACCTATAGTGCAACCCCTTCCTGTGATGTATGTCTTTACCTGTAATTAGGGGGCTTGCACTCCTCCCAGAGGTATATAGACCTGGGATTAGCAATAAAGAGCTCTTACTCTCTCTCTCTCTCTCTCTCTCTCTCTCTCTCTCTCTCTCTCTCTCTCTCTCTCTTTCTCTCTCAGCTCCTCCCTTGGCCTCTCTTAGGTTCCCCCTCTCCTCTCCCATCTCTCTCCCCTGTTCCCTTTCCCCTTGCCCTCCTTCCCCTCCCTCTCTCTCCATGTGGACCACCAAGCGGGGCTGAGGTGAGCATGCTACTATGAAATGTGTCTGACTCCATTATTTCAATCTCTCCTCTATCTCTCATGCTCTCTATGACTTTAATATAATATTTTTATATCTCAATCATACAATTGTGCCTATCGAACCCATGATTAGTTGTGGGGGGCTGGCACCCGCTCCAACCACACAGTGTCATCAACAGGTATTTATTAAGCCCCCACTATGTGCCAGGTTTAGCTCTGGATGGATTTCAAGCAGTTTGTTTAAACACCAAGCGGCATACTGAGGATTTCCCACCTCCGAAACCGGTGCCCAAGGGGAATGACAAAAGGCCTTCATCTGCAGTGCCTTGTGATTTGGGAGCCTGTCCCCTGGTTACAGGCAAATTCAACTGGAAAGTTACCTGAAGATGACCTGTCCCAGGAAGAATTCTGATTTAGATCACTTCTGGAAAAACAGGATCTTTACAAGCTGTCCCCATCTTTGTGGCCATAGAGGAGTACTTGTAACAAGTTTCATATCCAGGCAGAATTCAGTCTTCAAAAGGCATCCATCTGTTCCTTTAGAAGCTCTTTGCCTTAGCCAGGTTCTGCTGAGGCTGAACACTAGAATATCAAACCCAACACTCCGCTCTGATCCCCCTGATGGCGCAGTGGGTTACAGGTTGCACTGAAAGTCACAAGGTCAGTCATTGGAAACCACCAACTGCTCTGTGAGGGAAACATGAGGCTGTCGAGTGCCCAGTAGAGAGTGGCAAACTCAGAGACAAATAGACACAGTTCCACTCTGTCCTGCAGTGTCACTATGAGTCAGCATTGATTCGAGGGTCATGCTTTCAGGGTTTGTTTGTGGGTGGTATGGTGCTGGGACCAGGGGAACTACAGTTTGATACTGATAAAGGAATTTGCTGAGAGTGACTAATGGCAAATTCTCAAATAATAACTGCTTTATTGATCATGTACTATGGTGGGGAGGTAAGAGGCACAAATAACCCAAGGCTTTCCCTGGTTTATTAAATTCATCCTCCACTCACCCTTTTCCACCCTCATTCACAGCCCCCATCAAACTGTGACATCCTAACACTGGGGCACAACATTACTGCCAGAAACCTGGCGGGGGGAGAAAGATTGTATGGCATGAAGTCAAGCACACAAATTGTGAAACTTGTATTTTAGTTTTCTGTCCCCGGCCCCCAGGAAAATCTTAATAGATTCCACAACCTGGATGAGCCTGGAAAACATTGTGCTACATGACGTCCGTCCATCACAAAAGGACAGCTATTGGATGATCCTACTTATATGATAGCTTGAGAAGGGGCAAGTGCACGACTAGATGAATGGTCATCGGGAGGTGGGGGAGGGGGAGATGGGAAATTCGAGCAGAAAGGACACTGAGTTTCTATTTGGGATGAAGAGAGAGCTCTGGAAGCCAATAGTGATGGCCGTCATGCAACACCGCAAATGTAGGTCATGTCACTGCATTTCACCCTCTACAATGGCAAATGCTAGTCTCTTTTTAACCACCATAAAATTATAAACAAAACTGACCATAATCGCTTTAAGTGAAACTGAAATCCGTCAGGCAGGCTACCTAAGAGCAACGCATTCATCAGGCTCACGGCTGTTCTGATATAATATCCCTATTGGAGGAAGCTGGCCTGTACCTGGCTCTTTGTGTTTGAACTCCCACCTTGAAAAGCAATTCCTGTCTTGTGTTGCTGTCATGTTCCCCTTCTGTCTGTTTTGCATCCTGTCTGGTATTCAAATTTCCCTAGGTTTGGAAATGTATCTTGTTTTCGGTAGACATAGAACCTGGGTCCTTTCCCCAGTGTGACAACCTTGGCAAGATCCCTCGATCTGCTCCAGGCCACCTGCCAGCCCCGGTGTCTGCAGAGGTACAGCTACCAAACCTGCATAGTTAGGGGAATATCTCTCTGGTATCTAGCTCTTGCCCTGGAAAGTTATGCCAAATCAAATTCTGTCTAATTGGTAGATGAGTGTGTATGTGAGGGGTTGATATAGTGAAATTTTATTGTGCCAACCTGGCCAATAAACACATGTGGGGTTAACTGAAGGACAGAGAGATAAATGGCTCAGTGAGCTTTACCTTCCTAGTACTCGGGCCTCTTGCTTTGTGATGGTCAGACCAGGGTGCAGCTACCTTAGTCAGTTCCCTGATTCAACTGACAAGGCTCACTTCCTGTAAGACATACCCAAGGAGAAGCATCATGGACCTCTTCGAATGCAGCCCCGGGTGCTGGAGCAGCCGTGTGCAGACCCCTGCCAGCGTTGAGATGTTTACACATTCACTGATTTGACTTTCCTCCTGCAGTCGGCATCATAGTGTGTGTTTTGTGAGATGGAGGAGGACTTTGTGGATTGGTGTTGGACATAAGGGTTAATGTTCGACTTGTGGGTTTGGGCAGCACTGGGTTGGGATGTTTTCTTGATGTGCACTTAACCTTTATATAAAACTCTGTCTTACCCATGAGTTTCTGTGGATTTGTTTCTCTAAAGTACCCAGACTAACACAGGGTTGTGGCCTCAAAATATAGTCTGATGACAAATCAAGGAGGTGCTTGAATACCTCATTAAAAAGTTAAGACTTGCAGAGGTGTTGGGGAGTAACAACTTTGGAGTATGTTAATGATGAACCCTAGTGGCATCGTGAGTTATTATTTGGTCTGCTAACCCCGAGAACAGTATTTCCAACCCACCGGTCACTCTATGGGAGAAAGATGAGGGTTTTCTCCTCCCATAAAGATTGATAGCCTTGGAAACCCACGTGGGGCGGTTCTCTCGTGTCCTAAAGGGTTGCTGTGAGTCAGAACTGGCACCATGACAGTGAGCTTGCTTTTTGTCCTTTTAGCATGAATTCCAAAAGAATCACAAGATTTAAAGAGAAGGACAGCAAGTCATGTTGAGATGGAGAGGGCCCAGGGAGGCAGCCCAGCCAGGCTCAACTTTCTCCTGCAGAACTGCTGGTGGTTTTCCGCTACCAGCCTTACAGGTTGCCGCCTCCTACCTCCCCTTTAGTGCCACCGGTGCTCCCTAGTGTAACTCTACAGAAGGAATATAACAAAACCCCAAGCCAGAGAAGAGGCTGCAGGGTAACGGTGGAAGAAGTAGGAACAAGAGGAGCCAGGTCTGATGTTTGAGCTTCCTGGAGAGAACAGGAGGAGAGGGGAAATTGGTGGAAGTGGTGGATTGAGGGGCAGGGGTGGGGGTGGGGAGAGATGAGTCGGAAAAGAGGATGTGCCACTGCAGGACATGGGGACTTGAGTAGAGAAGATGTAATTTCTGAGGAATGGCCTCTAGTCATGGTGATGTGGGCATGCAGCTAGGTGAGGGGTGGGGTGGGGTGGGGGCGCAGATATCTCATTGGGGCTTGTCTATAATGAGCTAACACTGTTCAGTCATTTGGTAGAATGGTCTTGCGCTCCATGGGGGCCTGGAGCCAGAGTCCAGGTCAGTTGGGGAGTTCTTGACACAGGACAGCATGCCACAGTGGGGAGCAGGGGCAGAGAGATGGCCACACTGGTGTTCCAAACCTAGCTCACTTCTTTATGAACTTGGAGACCCAGGGCAGTTCCATTAAGACCTGTGATCCTTAGCCCCAGCATCAATAAAGCAAGATTATAACAGTGTTCTTTAGCAAGATTCTGAGACTTAGCCATGCTCCCAACACAGAGGAAATGCATAACCAATAGTGATTCTTCTTCTTATTGGTCAGCTTTGGCTCTTGCAAGCTGTCTACATCATTGGGGCAGTTTTGAAGTACTTGCAACATGTTTCCTCTCCAGCAGAATTCAGTCCTTTTAAAGGTATCCGTTCATTTAGAAGCTGTCTGCTTCAATTGGTGTGTTCGTCAACTAATATGGTGTCAATTTAAGGATGAAGAGTGTAGGGGTGGAGTCTAGGCTGTCAATCTGGAGATAGCCAATGAGACTTCTCTGTGAACATGGCCTTCTCCTGAGAATCCTGGGACATCTGGTACTTCCTCCTTGGAGGCGGAAGACACCTCTCTCTCTCTCTCTCTGCTACTCTCGGGGAGACATTGCAGAAGACAAGCCACATGGACGCAACCAAACCTTTAAGGCCGGAGAAGCCACAGAGAGACCTCTGCCAGCATTGAGATGCTTACAACGCCACTGAGCCCAAAGACTTTCTACCCACTGGCTTGTGATAATTCTGCATTTGGCTTCATTGCATGTGTTTCGTGAGTCTGGATAGGACTTTATAGATTGGTATCGGACATATGGGCTAATACAGACTTCTGGGCTTGGACTGGACTGGGCTGGAATTTTTTTTCAATGTTCAATTCCTCTTGTATATAAACCTCTCCCTTATATACATATGCATGCTTATGAATTTGTCTCTCTAGTCTACCCAGACTGTATTAGTCTGGGTACATTCAGAAAAACAAATCCATAGAAACTCATGTATAAGAGAGAGTTTTATATAAAGATTAAGTGTGCCTCCAGAAAACATCCCAACCCAGTGCTGCCCAAGCCCACAAGTCCAACATTG
>NW_022103912.1:10520382-10527015 GCF_000313985.2 Echinops telfairi | reverse complement strand
TGCTTCAAGCCTTTAAGACTTCAGACACTATATCTTTTGATAGCCGTACACTTTTTCTCTTAAGGTGTTACATTTGAACATAACTAGATCTGTCAAAATCGACTTTACAATGCTCTCTATCTCTTAGCAAGGCTATTTACATCCCTGGATTATGGTCAGAGGGAATTCATGAGAGACTTAATGCATATATAGACCTTGCAAATAAATATTGGGCTTACACTGCCATCCATTCAAATCAAGTCAAACCATGGAGTTGACACTGATTCATAGAGATCTGATCGAACAGGGTAGAACTGCCCCTGAAAATTTCTGAGCCTGTAACTATTTACAGTCATAGAAAGCCCCGTCTTTCTCCTGAGCAGTGGCTGGTACTTTCTAACTTCTCACCTCGCAGCTTGCAGTTAAATGCATAACCACTATGCTACCATAGCCTTCTACAAACTGTTCACAATTTAAACTCTGCTACTATTCCCTCACTCAGATTTGGATTTTAGTATTTGCAATCCTTGGATCACATAGGCTAGTGTGCTTCTTCCATGGAGACTTATTCGACACCTCACTTAGATGGTCACTTGTTTACAGTTAAGACCTCAGATGCTATTCTTTCTAATGGCCAGCGCTGTCTGGTTTCTTCAGCACCTTTGCTATAGCACCCATATCTTCAGTGATCTCTTCGTGAGGGTGAGTATTGAGTCATAAGCCATGTCTTGGCCATGTAATAAGACAAATTGTTCTTAGATTCGAGCTGTAATTAAGTGCAAACAAAAAATCCATTCATATATCTATGGTTTATATATGCCTCTGGTTCATTTTAGGGATATCATTATCATTTTATGATGGGGAACATTATAAATGATTCCCATGGAGCATAAGGTAATTCTATTGAGAGTGCCATTAATTTGGTCAGTGGTAAAGAATTTAAATCCCTGTTGAGAAAAGGAAATTATACATGTATAGGCTGGTCTTTCAAACCACAATAAATGAATTGTTGACTTGTATAGATTACACATTCAAATGAATGGACACTATTTACAGGAACAATAGGATGAGTGATCAGGCAAAACTTCCAATAGCAATCATTCACAGAGGCAGTAAGTACCATGCCTACCAGACTAATACATGACACATGAAAGCAAGGAACCTTAAAATATGAAATATATGGTCGCTAATTTCTGAAGAAGATGCGGCATAAGGGAAATTATTTCCAATGTAGAATAGATGTTGTCTTAAAACAGAGAATACCAGAAAGATGTTTACACATCGGGATCGGAGGAAGGCTCGTTAACAAACTGCCATAGGAAGATGACACACAGTGCTAGCTCAAAGCGACAAGCACTTGAAGCGCTTGCTGATGAAGACGGACGCCGTCATCCTTTAGTGTGGTTTATCACTCAAGGTAAAGAAAACAAAAACCCTGACAAGGGAAACAGTAGACCACATGATCATCAATGGAGAAAATGTTGAAGTTGTCAAGGGTTACGTTTTACTTGCTTCCACAATCAACATTCGTAGAAATCGCTGTCAAGTCATCAGCAGCATGTTGTCTTGGGGAAATCTGCCCTCTTTCAAGCGTTACAAAGCAAAGCTATCAATCTGAATCAATCTGGGGTGCGGCAGACCCAAGCCACGCTCTTTTCAATATCCTCATATGTGTATGAGGGCTGCCACGGAATAAGGAGCACTGGGGGAGAATGCATGCATTTGAATGATGGGGTTGGCAAAGAATGGAAAAAGTGGACTCACAAGTTGGACACGGAGACCTGGTGGCATAGTGGGTTATGCTTGCACTGTTAACCACAAGGTCAGCAGTTCAAAACCACCAGCAATTCCTCATGAGAAAAGGTGAGGCTTTCTACTCCTATAGAGTTACTGTCTCAGAAACCCACAGGGCCAATGCTACTTTGTCCTAATGGGTCCCTATGAGTCAGAATTGACTCGATGATAATGAATTTGGTATAAGTTGAGCTGTTAGCCATGGACTTTCTGATGGACAAATGTCAGGAAAAAACATATAGCCAAAATACCCCTTAGAAATCAGGACAACAAAGCTTTGTCTCACATAATTTGAACATGTTATCAGGAGGGACCAGACCCTGGGAAATGACACCATGCTTGGTAGACTTTGCTAATATAGAAGGTCAGCAGAAAAGAGGACCCTCAACAAGATGGATTGCCACAGAGACTCCAACAATGCACTCAAACATGAAAACAATTATGGGCATGGCGCCGGCTCTGGAAGTGTTCGATTCTGCTGTACACACAACAAAACCGACTCAAAGGCCCTGAGCATCCACAATGACAAAGGCTTCTTTGTACATTTTCTTTACTGCTGTTCACTTTGGTTCTGTGTATTGTAGTCGGCGATTTGGATTTAACTGTTTTCTCAGTGGCAATCCTGAATATGAAGGCGCCCTGTTGGAATAGTGGATCACAAGATGGACTGCTAACTGCAAGGTCAGCAGTTCAAATCCACATGCTGTTCCACAGGACAAAGACAGGGCCTTCTGCTCCTTAGAAATCAGGACAAGAAAGCTTTGTCTCACATAATTTGAACATGTATCAGGAGGGACCAGACTCAAAGGTCTACAGACTCACAAACCCCAGGGAGCCATTCTACACTACCCCCCAGGGTTGCTATGAGTTAGAATGTGCTGGATGGCTGTGAGTTTAATTTGGGAATCGTGAATATTACACTGAACAGTTGGTTTTTATAACATCCTAGGGTAAAATTGGTATCCACTCAACTTCAGTAATATGCAATTCTTCTCAACTCCCCCTTTTGTTATTATGATCACCAATTGTGCCGTTATACTCCATGAACTCTCTGGCACAGCTTCACACGTGCTTTTTATACATTTGTCCTTAAACACAAGGAGGGCGAAACAGTTAGGATTATCAAGCACAAATGCATTATTACTAGCCCTTGTAATTTCTCCTCAGCACTTAGCTGTATTGGGTACCCTTGGATATGACTGTTGCTCATGTCTCACTGCCTTCCTTTAGCTGTACTTTTTATGATGTGTCTGACTGTAGATTCCTTTTGGGTTTATCCTACTTAGACTTCTTTGAGCTTCTTGGATGTGTAGACTCATGTCCTTTGTCAGGATCCGAAACGTTTTGTCAATATTTTTTCAAATATTCTTTCTCATCTTTTTATAATACCCATTATACATCTATTAGTTCCCTTGATGATTACCTATAATCCTATTAAACTGTACTTGGGCTTCTGGAGCCACCATTTTTGTTGCAGTTCAGTCTGTGTGACTTCAAGCATATTGTCCTGTTTTGCGGATTCTCTGTTCTTGGATTACATTGTCTGCTAACCCTTTCCATTGTGTTTCTTTTTTCACTCACAATAGTTCTCTATGGTTTCTTTTTAATCTCTTTTAATAGATCCTCAGTTGGCTCAAGCCTTGCTTTCCTTGTTGCTTCTTTTCTCTTTGCTTATGTTTCCCCCTACACTCTTGAATTTGTTTCATGTGATTGCATTAGATTCATTATGCAGTCCTTCGTCAATCCACGTTGACTTCCTTTGCTGCGTTCCTTTGGAGAGGCCGTTGTGTCTCTTCTCTGTGTCTTGTGATTTTCTGTGCCCTGTGTCTTTTCTTTGTCTTATGGTGCATCACAACCCCACCCCCACCCCCCAAACTCTCAGGCCTTTGCTTATTATTTCAGAGCCATGTCTGTGACAGCTCCTTTTCATTCTGTAGCTGAATTAGGATTCAAATGTTCCAGAGAATGGTGTTCGTCTTCCACGGTCCCCTAAACACACAAGAGAACACGCTGTAGCCAATTCCTCTACCAAGGATCACTGCTACTCAGGTGGAAGAGTACACAGAAATCAATCTACTCATTAAGCGGCATAGTTCCCCCCCTCTCTAGCTATTAATCCCTTTCCTTCTCTGTTTCTGCAATTTTGCTTTCAGCTAGAAACCCCCCATTTAGTGATCCCCCTTCAGGGCTGGTGATGACCTCCAGTTTTTCCTAACTTTCCTTCCCTGCTCTGTAAAGGCTGCTTCTACTTAAGTTCTCATTGGGGGAGGGAGTATGAAACAGGTACTTTCCTCCCCTTCAGAAGAAGAAGCATCTTTCATGCCTCAGAAGGACATTCAAGACATCTGTATTTTGGTTTCAGACCCCCAGTGGTCCTGCGTTTGTGGGTGAGCAATCTCCACCGAAGTGACCTTCTTCCCGAGTCTACTAGAGGGGCCTGTATAGCGGTTCGTCGAAGCCCAGCACTTGACAGTTCCTGGGTGGGAAGGTGACAACCACAATCTGAACAAAGTCTCGGGGAGGTCTTCTTTGCTGATGTGAGAGCCCGGATCCAGAATGTGTTGACTGTGAATATAGCCTCCACCCAAGAGGTGTTTCCTGGCACACAGCAGCCTCAATCCATCGTCCTCAACAAGAAGAGGAAAGGAAGCCCGCAGAATTGAAACGACCCCCACAGCAGTCTCTCTTGTTTATTCCACAGAACGGAGTCATGGGATTTGGAGAAAGGCATGTAGGGTATTGACGATGGGAGCAGACACCAATGAGGTGTCTTCCATTTCCGTTCACAACCGTTTACCAGTGGCCTGTGACCAGGGAGGGGAGAGTATGTCAGACTCAGATAGGACCCCTAGGGAGGTCTTTCTTGTTGCTCTCAGAGGTCCCTAGGTAACCTTGTTAGCTGTGAATGAAGCCTCTTCTCCACTCTATTTCCTCGCACTTAAGAACCTCAGTGAGTAGTGTTCAGAGCTGACTGGAAGGAGGACAGACAGGCTCAGACATTCTGTTATATTCCAGGGAAATTGATCCCGTTGGCTTTGGAGATCTGAAATATGAGATGTGCAGGGAGGCAGACTGATTATTGCCTGTAAGAATAGACTCCACTGCATGTGTCTTTTCTACCAATTCATGACAGGTCAGCAACCAATAATCACCAGGTCGGGGAGGGGTCTCATCCTCGGATCAGGTCCTCCTGGAAAGCAAGCAGCCTTGGTGCTATCAGTTTCTGGGATAGATTGTGGGGCATAAGGGCATCTCCCACTCAAGCCACCTGCTGCCTAGCACACAGGAGTCCTCAGTACAGGCTAGATGTGGGAGCAGACCAGATGGCACTCAGCAATGTCTGTTCCTGTTGGGTTCAGGGCCTTGAGCAGGGAGGCAGGTTGCGTACCAGTATGGGGAACAGACTTCACAGGAGGGAGCCTTTAGTAGCAATTCATAGCATTCTTGAAGACATAACTTGGTAGAGGGGAAAGCACCCGCCCACCCCCCACCCATCCCCCCCCACCCCCAGCTCTGCCTTGATTTTAGCTCAGAAGCCTGGAATCTTGTTTCTTCCCATAGACAGAATGTGGTATTTAGGCTAATAGGCTCTTTTGCTCCATTTGCAATGTAAGAGGACAGACATGGGGGGATGAATTAGAACTCATTGATTCCTTGATTTTTGCCCATCTGAAGGTCCTGATTCAGAGGGCTGGAAGACAGTGCACTGTCTCCTTGTTTCATTTCTTGTATTTGTGGAGGAGGTTTGAAGAGCTGGTCTGTTCACACGGGCATCTTCCTAGCGTCAACATATTTCCTGTTTGTGGTGCATTTGTAACAATTAATAGAACGCTTGACACATTTTTATTAACTAAAATACATGTTCATTGAAAGAAATGAAACAGAACGATAATGGGATTTTTCCATGAACTTTTTACAGTCTCCTCTAAGTTTCCAGTGGGACTCACTCTATGTTATACAAGCCTGTGGGTTTTGATAAATGCATGGTGTCATGTAGCCACAATTACAGCCTCATACAAAATAGTTTCATCGCCCTTAAAATGTTCACTGCTTCACCTCTTCATCCCTCTCTATCTCTAAATCTTGGAAAGCAAAGATTTTTCATAATATCACTTTGGTTTTGTCCTATGCCTAGAATCATACGGTACATAGCTTTCTCAGTCTGATTCCTTTTACTTAGCAATATCCAGGCACAGCTTTACAACTTTTTGGCTGTAACTCTTTTCTTATTCACTGTTCTAGTGAATATCTCAAGATCCAGTCAGGAGAAGGTCCACTTACGGCTTTGTGACTGAGCCTCCTGAACCCTAGAGCAGATGAGATATGCAGCGATACCACAGGAGCACTGGGCTGGCTGTTCCCACTCCTGCTGCGGTCCATTAATTTCAGCCATGGTGGGAATATGCCGATTCTCATAAGACTGTTAGATCTGCCTTCTTGCCACTTTGAATTAGAAAGTAGCCCTGGGAACCCAAAGTCATTACGTCTTACGCCACTGCCTGAATGTGATTGCTCACCCACCCCTCCTGAGAAGAAACTCCACCTACCACCACCGCCCACTAGGCTTTCTTATCTTTTATGCAGTGACTTGTGCTCATCCCAGAATGTGCTCTGGGATTGGAAGCCTTGTGCTCTATCCTCCAGGCTTCCCCTGTCCACCCTCTCCCCATCTGGCCACACTGTGGGGCAAAGGAATGACAGCAGAAGCAGCAGGCCGTGAGTCCTTTGCATGAACAATTGCTCTGGCCTCATGTTGCTCAGAGGGCTGAGCATCTCTACCATGTGCACAGCATGCAGGTCAGGGGGCAGGTCAGGGAAGAGGAGCTGGTCCCCAAGACAAAGCCCTCTTCCTCAGGGCCC
>NW_022103912.1:10518075-10519717 GCF_000313985.2 Echinops telfairi | reverse complement strand
AGCACTGTGAGTGAGGTCTAGTTATGACTCAGGGTCATGATGGAAAAACATGGCCGGCATGTTGCAAGGTAACAGATTAGATTTAGTGACTCAAATGGGCAGTTAACTCGGCTTTAATGGGGCTATAATTGTACAGTGAATTTTAAATGCCCTTTTGATTATTGCATCAGGGTCATATTGCAATACATACTTGTCTTTATGGCTCGACGTTTTAAAAATGATTATATCAAATGTAATGAGCGAGAACCTGGTAAGAAAACCCAATTACCTCTCAAGGGTGCCAGGATTTCCATCTCAGCTCTGTGTTTTCCACTGACCTTGACATTTTTCTCCCGTGTTATACAGATAATAAATTTGGTTGTCTTAATTAGTCATTATTGTCATCATATGGCTTTTTACATAAGCACCCCGGATTATCCAATTTGCATTTCTCATCTGTAGCCTGTTTCTTGCCAGTCGCATGTGTTTTCCTCTCGTTCGTCTTGGGTGAGTGATGACATGCCGTTAATATTCTTATTGTCCCCTGGGATACATGGTTTTAGCCTAATTCAAGTGTCTAGGACATGGGGACTAGGGCTGTCGAGATGAATTCAGGCCTAGTCCTTGTCTTTAAGATAGCATTTCTCTGTGTGGTTTTCCTCCTCATCCTCCTATTTGATTGCCACAGTAGCCATTGTGATCATCATCTGGGGAATATGTACTGTATGGGTCTCATCATGCTCACTTACTTTTGCCTGTCTCATCTCAATTCCATGTTACAAAACCCCTAGGATTATTCTTCAGAAGAGGAAATCAAAACGCAGAGAAGCAAAATAACTCAGAGTAAGAGCTGAGGTTCACGTCTGGGATCGGTTTGACTGCACAACCACTAAGGAGGAGGGCTCCTAATTTGTCTCTGTTGCCCTCAGCATTTGCAGTGGGATGCTAGCACATAAAAATGGGATCAAGACGCTAGGGTGATCTAGGATGAGCTTGCTATTTTTTTTCAAGTTCTGGTCCTTTTTCTATATGCGGTTTGAGTTCATCTGACAGGTAGAATTATTCAACTCAACAGCATCTAATAGCAGCATGGCCCACCACAATAAGCCCAGTGCTGTCTCATCTAGTTGATTGTAACTTATGGTGATCCCATGAGTGTTAGAGTAAAACAGCCCTCCGCTGAGTCTTCATTGGCTGAATTTTTTCCAAAATAGCTTGCCAGGCTGTTCTTCTGAGGCATTTTATGTGCATTTGACCCTCTAACCTTTTAGTTAGCACCCTATGCATTACCTCCCCTGCCAGGGACTCCACCTTGATATACACTGCCCCTTTGCCAGCAATGTCAGAAATATCGTTTTCTTTCCTCCACCTATCAAAGCCCTTCTCCTCTTTCATGGTGGCTGTAAAGTCACAGCTTCCTAAAGCTCTCTCTGATTCTCTAAATAAAAAGTAACATTCACCTAACGCACAATACGATGTTCTACAACATCCATCAGACTTTCCTTCATGAATACAAATATTGTTAGCTCCACAGTCATCTCCCTTTCTGACTTGTATTCATTAACTATGCACAGTGTACCCACAATGTACACCCTCTACCCTTCCACAACTTTTTTTTCTTCTCTTTTTACTCTATTGGTGGAGAACACCAAAATTAAAATGT
>NW_022103912.1:10513459-10515883 GCF_000313985.2 Echinops telfairi | reverse complement strand
ATAAACACACATGGGGTTAATTGAAGGGCGGAGAGATAAATGGCTCAGTGAGCCTCGCTTTTCTAGTTCTCAGGCCTCTTGCTTTCTGATGGTCAGACCAGGATGCAGCTGCCTTAGCCAGTTCCCTGCTTTAGCCGGCAAAGCTCACTTCCTGCAAGACATCCCCAAGGGGAAGCCACATGTACCTACCCCAATGCAGCCCTGGGTGCTGGACCAGCTGTTTAGAGACCCCTGTCAGCGCTGAGATACTTATACATTCACTGACTCGGCTTTCCTCCTGCAGTCGGCATCATTGCATCTGTTTTGTGAGATGGAGGAGGACCTTGTGGATTGTTGTTGGACATATGGGTTAATGGGTTAGTGTTGGACTTGTGGGCTTGGGCAGCACTGGGTTGGGATGTTTTCTTGATCGCACTTAACCTTTATATAAACTCTCTCTTACACATGAGTTTCTGCAGATTTGTTTCTCTAAAGTACCCAGACTACCACATGCCTTTTCAAGGAGCTGATCGTCCTCCTGGAACTCTGGGTAGGTGTAAACACGGACTCCTTTTCTATAAACTCAGTTAAAAGCGCCTGAGGAGTAGCAACTGGGTGAAGGAGCTGAGAAAGTCACAGTCTTTTGGGTCATCGGTGAGAGCTTCAGTCGGCCAACTGGAGACATGACAGGGACCACATAGGTGGCCTCTCTCAGGAGACACGTGCATCGCTTTATCAGTTGAGCTGCTATGGTGGTGATTCCAAGACTCTGAGGAGCAACTGGTGGCTTGAAGCACTGCTCTTGCTATTTTACTCTCTATAGAACAACAACGCTCCCAAACCCAGAAATACTACAGCCTGGATTAAAGGTTTGCAGTCTCAGTAGTGCTTCAAAACCTCCTAGGTTGTGATCCAACAACTGAGATTCCTGGGCTTAGCCAAGAACTACTGAATGGGAATCTGTGGGGAGAGCTCAAACAACTATGATGATTATCATTTTAAGGGTACGTGGGATTACGAATCACTAGCATACGGAGAAAACAAGCAAGAATCTTGAAATGAGGCTGATCCTGGAAAGCAGGGCACATAATTGACAATCCCACTGCTTCTTTGAATGTCTTTTAGTAACTAAAGACAGAGGAGTGAGCATTCAAAAACCCAAGCTAGATTACACTGACAGTTTAGTTAAAAACAACCACAAAATCTCTTCTAAAAGCAAAACTCCTGAACTGGTCATAAAAAGCACTTCACTATAATTCACTTCAGAATTATTTTTCTAGGTTTCTCTCTTTCCTCTTCTCCAATAGACCCTTCATTCAATACGGGCCTTGCACTTTCATCACAGATTTGCAATGTCTACTGTCTGGGGTGGGGGTGGGGGGGGTTCTCTCCCATCACAAGGCCTGGCAAAAACACTGTTCTGAACTGCCAACTTTGGCTTTAGGCCATGACCCACTCCAAAGTTGGGTTCTTTAGTGCATCTAGATACTGAACTTTACAGAGAACCCGCGGAAGGCTGAAGGGTACCAGTGACGCAGGCAGGAATGGGAGGGCGGGTGCATGCGCATTAACGGGGACCCGCGCACCATAGAAGGAAACTTCCTGTTCACGCCCCATGCACCCGCGCACCATAGAAGGAAACTTCCTGTTCACGCCCCATGCTCTCGATGGCTATAATGTTTGAGTTTATTGTGATAGCCACTGGTAAAATTCTTCATACCCAGAGTCGTACTTGTTTGCGCTGATCCCTCTCACTGCTTTAGCAAGCATGATGGAGTCCGAGTGGTGTGTCATGTAAGCCTTAGACTACTGACTTCAGGAGAAAGGCAAGCCTATCTACTCCTATAGAGATTGACAGCCTTGGAAACCCTACCCAGGACCGCTATGAGTCACAATCAACTCCGTGATAACAGTTTGTTTTTGTCTAGTTGGTTGGTTGGCTTGGGTTTCTCCTGATATACATGTCCACCGTACACGAGACAAAGTCTCACCATCCTCACCTCTAAGGAGCATTCAGGTTATACTTCTTCTACGACAGATGTCTGTTCTTCAGGCAGCTCATTCTTTCAGGGTTTTTCACTCAAACCAGAATTCAAATGCCTCTGTCTTCTGTCTTCCTTATTGAATGCCCAACTTTCGCACACATAGGAGGTGATTGAAAAAACACAGAGCTTGGGTCAGGTATACTTTTGCTTTCAAATTTAATCCTTGCTCTTCATGCTTTCAAGAGATCTTGTGCAGCAGATTTCGCCAACGCAGTGTTATTTAATTTCTTGGCTACTGCTTCCATGAGCATTCATTGTGGACCAAGCCAGATGAAACCCTTGGCAATTCCAATCTTTTCTTTATTTATCAGGATGTTACCTAACGGTCCAGTTGTCAGTATTTTTATTTTCTTCACATTGACTTGTAATCCACATTTAAGGATGAAACTCTTGATTTTTT
>NW_022103912.1:10504632-10512524 GCF_000313985.2 Echinops telfairi | reverse complement strand
ATATTGACAGTTGCTAATAAGCCTTCCCTCAGTTCTAATGCCATGTTCTTCTTCATATAGTCCAGCTTCTTTGATTAGTGTTGTAAGAGAATACACCCTTGACACACACCTTTCCTAACTGTAAGCCAAGTAATAATACTTTGCCCCGTTCAAACGACTACCTCTTGATCCATGTACAGGTTCTGCATGAGCACAATCATGTGTTCTAGAATTCCATTCTCTTCAAGGTTATCCATAATTAGTTATGATTCACACAACTGAATGTCTTTGCATAGTTAATAAAACACAAGTAAGCACCTTTCTTGTATTTTCTGCTTTCAGCCAAGATCCGTGTGACATCAGCAATGACATCCCTTGTTCACATGCTCTTCTGAATCTGTCTTTAATTTCTGTCCGCTCCCTGTCAATAGATGACGACAGCTGTTTTTGAATTATTTTCACCACATTTTTACTTTCATATAGTATTAATTAATTAATTTCCACCTTCTGTTGGGTCACCTTTCTTTGGATTGGGCACAAATATCAATATCTTCCAGTTGGTTGGCTAGTCATCTGTTTTTCAAATGTCGTAGCATAGACTAGTAAGTACAAAAATGCACCAGCAGCTTCTCAATATGTTTTAGTGGTGATCCATCTATTCCGTTCTTGTTGATTAATGCTTTAAATGCAACATGGACTTCTTTCAATATCGCTGGTTCTTGATCATATGCTAATTATTTAAATGGTTGAACATTGATTATTAATTCATTTCGATCCAGTGACTCTGTTCCTTCCTTCCATCTTCCTTTGATGTTTCCTGCATTGCTCAATATTTGCCTATAGAAATCTTCAATATTTCATGTCAAAGCTTGCATTTTTTCCTGCAGATCTTTTAGTTTGAGATAGGGTGAGTGCGTTCTATCTTTCTGCCTTTTTAACTCCAGGTCCTTGCACATTTCATTACAAGGCTTCCCTTTGTTTTCTCAAACTGCCTTTTGAAAGTGTGTGTTCGGCTCTTTTACTTCATTATTTCTTCTGTTTGCGTTCGTCACGGAAGTTTTATCTTCAAGAACAAGTGTCAGTCTCCTCTGACATTCGTTTGCGTCTTTTCAATGACCTTGGGCTTTCTTTATTTGAGATGTTCTTGATGTGATGCCACCGTTCTTCAGGTCTTCAGTCACCAGTGTTCGGTGCATCCAATCTGTTCCTAAGACGTTCTCCGTGGACTTGCTTCGATATTCTTCAACTTCTACCTGAACGTACAGATGAGCAGTTGATGCTCTGCTCCACCGTTGAATGCTGGCCTTGTTTCAGCTGATGACATTGAGCTTCTCCATTATCTCCTCCTACAGATGTCATCAATTCAGTCCCCATGCATTCAGTTTGGTGAACTTCATATGTATAGTAGCTAGGTGTGTTCTTGAAAAAGTAGTTTTAACGAAGAAGCCATTTGTCTTACAAAATTCTATCATGGATTTTTTTAGTTTTATTTCTATCACCAAGGCTGTATTTTCCAGTTGTTGATTTTCCCTATTTGTTTCCAACTTTCACATTCCAATTGCCAATAATTTTCAATGCATCTTGATTACGTGCTTGATCAATTTTTGAAGCATAAGTTAGTAGAATTCCTCACTTTATCATTAGGTTTAGTGGTTGATGTGTAATTTAAATAAGATTTTTATTAAGTGGATTTTTATATGTATATTAGTATTGGTATTATTCTTTCAGAAACAGCATTGTACTTCAAGATAGAGCTTGAAATGTTCTTTTAGATGATGACTGTGATACAATTCTTAAAATTTTCATTATCAGTATAGTAAACTGTCTGATTTTTTTCAACTCAAAATGACCAAATACCAGTCCAATTCAGCTTACTAATGCCTACAATATCATTATGCATTTAGTAATCACATGATTTTATGTTAACTAGACATTCCTGGCTAGGGGTGATGTCAAGTCTGTCAATGGGTTCACAGCCTGATGCTGCATCCTTGGGGATATACTTTCTCATGAGGAGGACCCTGGACTCTACCCATCTCTGTTACTGACCCTGAGAACTGCCAAAGCCCTGCCATGTTTTAACCAACCTTGGGTCCACAGGACTCTGCACCTACCGGCCTGTAATCTTCCTGCACTATGCAGGATTGCATGTGGCTGTGTGAGTCTGAAGAGGGACTTGTGGATTAGTATTGGAATTATGGACTTGAGTTGGAGTGGGCAGGGATACTTCCTTGATATATAATTACTTCTTGAAATAAAGTCATTTCTTAGACATATGTGAGTGTCACTAGATTTGTTTCTGTAGTCAACCTGTCCTAACACATTATGGTACCTGGGGAGTAAGGTGCTAGAGAAATAAAAAATGAAGATGGAGAATGGAGGCTTGTCTGACCTTGCTTCAGTTGGATAGAATTTTATTTTTTCTTCTTTGGATAACTGGAGGTCAGATATGGCCAAGTGGTATACTTGGTGTTTTTCTGGAAAGGGTATGGGGAGTGATTCTTTATTTAATCATTTTATTGGGGCTCATACAACTCTTATCACAATCCATACATACATCAATTGTGTCAAGCACATTTGTACATTCGTTGCCCTCATCATTCTCCAAACATTTGCTCTCCAGTTAAGCCCTTGGCATCAACTCCTCATTTTTCCCCTCCCTCCCCGCTCCCCACTCCCCCCACCCTCATGAACCATTGATAATTTATAAATTATTTTTTGTCATGTCTTACAC
Source organism: Echinops telfairi (assembly GCF_000313985.2). Lineage (NCBI taxonomy): Eukaryota > Metazoa > Chordata > Mammalia > Afrosoricida > Tenrecidae > Echinops > Echinops telfairi. Next base: position 10,509,811 of record NW_022103912.1, on the reverse strand, counting down.
TGTCCGATGTCTCTTTTCACCCACTTTTCTGTTGTCCATCCCCTAGGGAGGAGATTATATGTAGATCCCTGTAATCTGAAGCTTTGATTTTTAGAAGCTATCTTTGACTCTTCTGATCTGAAGTGGCCCAAATGAATATATCTCTGGAGGTTAAAATACCTTTTTAATTTGTCTGAGGCAAAAAACCATGCAGCTTCTTCAAAATGGCTGACCTAAGGCCAGGCCCTGGCTTGATCCTGCTAGAGGGCTAAGGCTGTATTGCATGTGAGTGGGTAGTTTAGATATGAAGGAATTGAATTTGACTGTAGAATTGTGTTTATGATCTGGCTGTATAAGGATTGTGTTGATTTCTTTTACCTACTGTCATTGATATAATGTGTGAGGAAATGTTTATTGGGAAATATGATTAGAGAGAATGTGTAAAACTCTTGCCTTCAGACTTTCAATTGGATCTGATCCATGTGTAATGGGAATTGCCTGCAAAGAAGGCTTTGAAAAGGAAAGCCCCACCCAGTGCTTTGAGTGCTCTGTATATTTGCATATTAAAGGACTTGCCACTAGAGCAGTTGGCAGATTGAAGAGGGGGGTGGGGAGGAGAGGCTACTGGCTTTTACAATTTTGAGCAAGTGGTTTGGACCTAAAGCTGGAAAAATTTGGAACCATGAAGGAACTCTCCCTTCTAGGACTAACATTGAAGGGAGCCAGTAGGCAGCCAAAACATTGAAGGGAGCCAGTAGGCAGCCAAAAAATACTCACTAGGTGACCACTTGGATCCACTTATTGAGTGGAAGTAGGGGGAATGCAGCAAGAGAGAGATGGCTTGAGTCTGGTCTCTGACACCTTTGAATCTGGTTCACAGTGATTCAAGGAGTGAGGAAAGCGGATTGTGTCGTCTGCAGTTTAAAGAGTTGTTCAGAACATGAGCCTATGGCATGACCTAGCCCCACGGGGCTAGGGTTGTTGAGAATTTGTGAAGGGGCTCACAAAAAAAGGAGCTATAGTTGAGAGCTGAGGTGGCCAATGGGCATTGTGCCAAGCCGAAGTGAGGCATCCTACTCTGGGTTTACCAGAACCCAACTGGATGGGGATAAGATTTTTGAGCCTATGTATTGGTGCATATTGCTGCCGGCTTTATGGATGGCCTTCTCTGGTTTGACTGTTCCTGGAGACAGACTCACAAGGTTCCAAATGGAATGGAGATTCTTTACATCAAAGAGCATGCTTGTCTCCTCCGAGCACTGGGTTGATAGAAAATGGGCAGTGTAGACATTAGATATCCCAAATGGGGAAGGGATAAAGGCATGAGTGACTGGCTTATAAACTTTCATGGGTGAGGTGGTGGGGGAATATTGATAGGAATTTAGGATTGAGGTGTAGGTGCTTATGTAATTGCAATTATGAGGTATAGAATATTTCTGTTTTGTTCACTTATAGAATATTATGTTTAAATGGAGCTGGTGCATTTTTAGTTGTGTACATTTCAGTTGTACACTGTCAGGCAGAAATATGATTTTACTATTGCCTTTATTAAGATTGTGTCTGGCTATAGAGTTGTGTATAGGTGTTAAGTTGATAAGGGGTGGTATGTGGTAGTTACATGATTTTAGTCACCTAGACACTCCTGGCTTGGGGTGGAGTCAGATCTGTCAATTAGGTCATCCTTGGGGGTGTATTTTTCATGAGGAGAACCTTGGACCCTCCCCCCTCTCTCTCTGCTACTTACCCTGAGAGCTGCCAGAGCCCTGCTGTATTTCCAGTGACCTTGGGTCCACACAACTGTGCACCTGCAACCTGTGATCTTCCTGCATTCTGCAGTATTGTATGTGGCTGTGTGCATTGAAGAGGGACTTATGGATTAGTATTGGACTTATGGACTGGGCAGGGATGCTTTCTTAATATATTATTACTTCTTGATATAAATCTATTTCTTATACATATATGAGTATCACTAGTTTGTTTCTCTTGTCAGCTCGTCCTAAAGCAATGAGTTTCATTCCATTTTTGACAGCCTCAAATTTTTCCAGATTTGTATTTCATACATTCCACTTTCTGATTATTCATGGATGTTTGCAAATGTGTCCTCCCATGTTATGTTTTGTTCCATTGGTAAATGGAAATCCTGAAAGATTTCCTCCATCCATGTCGTTCAGGCTGACTCTGCTTTGAGGAGGCAGCTCTTCCCCAGTTGGGTTTGAGCACCTCTGAGCCATATCTGATTATGTTCTGGTGCTACTCCTACGGTTTCAGTGGCTAATCCCTCAGCAGTGAACAGCCTATTCCTTCACTGTCATCTCTTCTTAGTCTGGAAGCTCCACTGAACAGGTCCTTGGGTGACCTTGAAATACAAGTGGCATGGGCTCCTGGGTCACAAGATGTAACAACGATGAAAAATACAACTTTCCTCTAGTTCCTAAACGTTTCCTCCCCACTCCCACTACCACGACTCAAATTCGACCTTACAAGTCTGGCTAGACCAGAGGATGTACACTGGTACAGATGGGAACTGAAAATCCAGGGAATCCAGGGCGGATGATCCCTTCAGGACCAGTGGTGTGAGTGGCGATACTGGGAGGGTAGATGGAGGGTAGGAAAGAGGGAACCGATTACAAGGAACTATATGTGACCTCCTCCCTGGGGGACGGACAACCGAAAAGTGGGTGAAGGGAGACATCGGACAGGGCAAGATATGACAAAATAACAATTTATAAATTATCAAGGGCTCATGTGGGAGGGGGGAGTGGGGAGGGAGGGAAAAAATGAGGACCTAATGCCGGGGGCTTAAGTGGAGAGAAAATGTTTTGAGAATGAGGAGGGCAATGAATGTACAAATGCGCTTTACACAATTGATGTGTGTATGGATTGTGATAAGAGTTGTATGAGCCCCTAATAAAATGATTTAAAAAAAACCACAATGGTCATCAAAGTTCAACAAATTATAGTTTCTGAAATTCTCAATAGATTTCTATTAAATTCTACATAATATAATATAATTTGATTATATTATGTTCGGGAGAACCAAGAATATTTTTACTGAGTAAGTATTACAATTCAAAGGAATCATATTGTTAATGATAGCTGCCACTGAGTTCATCCTGACTCATGATAACCTCATGTACAATGAAACAATATGCTGCCTGGTCCTCCCAATCACCATCCTCAGAATCACTCTTGGACCGGCTATGATACACCAATTTCTTTGGCAAGGCCCATCATCATCCAAGTTGTAGGTGCTAGGCTTGTTGAGAGATAGCATATATTCCAGTTTTTCCTTAGGCTCACAAGTGCCCACTTGTCCGTATTTATTCCATTCATGGACACTCTCTCTTCCCACCTGCTTGTCCTGTACCCTTAATCTGGAGTACCCAGCACAAAAGCAACAGCCTCATGTAGACTATACAATAAGCTGACACCATTTTTAAAAGCCCAACTATTGTTTTTGGGGTTTTTTTGTTTTTATGAATCAGGTAAGAGATTACAGAGCAGATCAGATTTATGTTCGGCAATTCATATTTTCTTTTATTTCATTCATTGTCATCTCCATAATGTTACAAGTGTTATGCTTCTTCCTTCTTGAGTTTCCAATTTCTTCCATCTTTCCTGACCCTTCTGTGGCAGTTACATAATCTTCTGTCAACTTGCAAAGGGGTGGAGTCTAGCCTGTCAATCAGGTCATAGCCAATGAAGCATCTGTGTGGGCATGGCTTTCTTCTGAGGATTCTGGGAATTCTGGTCTTCCTCCCTGGAGGCCAGACACACATTCTCTCTGCTTTGTCTTCCTGCTGACAAGCTACATGGCGTTATGCTGATGGAGCCAGAGCCCTGGAGCTGGAATAGCCACATGGAGACCCAGGCCAGTACTGAGATGCTTCTACTGCCACTGGATCCACAAGCCCTTCTACCCACTGGCCTGTGATCTTCCTGCATTTGGCGTCATTATATGTGTTGTATGAATTTGAAGAGGAATTCATAGACTTGTATGAGACATATTGGCTAATATCAGACTTAAGGACTTGATCTGGACTGGCCTGGGATGTTTTCTCAATATACGATTAATTTTTATATAAAGTTCTTTCTTATACAGATATGATTTTGTTTCTCTAGTCAACCCAGACTGACACACCTTCTGAACTTTGTCCTTGGATATATGCTTCCCTTTTGATCTCAGATGGTTGATTATTCTAAGGTGTATGTGACACCCTAGAGATAGAATTCTCTTACAGACCTATTGTTTGACTAAAAAGTGGTGTGTGCACTTCCCTAGTAATACAGTTCTCCTTATAGACTTTTCTATTATTTGACTAAAAACTAAGCCATAGAACTGAGTTCAGCTCCAGCCCTTAAGGATTACTAAAGGACAGAGTGTTGCAGGATTTTGCCATTCTCTGTTCTACCAGTAAGGGTGGTCTCTCTCTCTCTCTCTCTCTCTCTCTCTCTCTCTCTCTCTCTCTCTCTCTTTATGTTAATAAGTTTAAGCTTTGCTTTATATTTTTCCCCCTAATTCTATTAAGGGTCTTCTAATGTGATTCACTTCAGAGAAGTTGCTCATGGTAGCAGGCTGCCATCTAGTTTTCTCCTCTCAGGGTCAGGAAGACTAATGTTTGCAGGGGGTGTTGTTGTTGTCCTTAGGTGCCATCAGGTTGGTACCGATTCATCACAGCCTGAAGTACAACAGAACAAACACCACCTGCTTCTGCACCAGCTTCACAACTGTTCTTCTCTTTGAGGCCATTGCTGTAGCCATTGTGTTCATCCATCCTGGAGAGGCTTCCTATTTTTCATGGCCCCTTTACTTTGCCAGGAGCCCTCGTGGCCTAGTGGTTACGCATTGGACTGCAATCCAAATGGTGAGCGGTTGGAAACCACCAGCAGCTTCGAGGGAGAAAGACTGGGCTTTCTGTTATGAACACTTACAGCTCAGAAACCCACAGGTATTCACTACCAGTCAGGCTTGATTCAATGGAGTGAGTTTGGTTAGGGGTCATACTTAAGCAAGCATGACATTTTTTCCAGGGACTGGTCTGTCCTGATAATATATTTAAAATACGTGATAAGAAGTTTCAGTATCTTTGCTTCTAAAGAATATTCTAGCTGCAGGACATTGGGCCTCCAATCAAGTACTCCCTCACTGCAAGAATACTTTCTTCTATTAAATTGGCATTCTATGATGCTCACCTTCCCA
>NW_022103912.1:10501637-10503729 GCF_000313985.2 Echinops telfairi | reverse complement strand
AAAATAATAATTTATAAATTATCAAGGGTTCATGAGGGAGGGGGCACAGGGGAGGGAGGAGGAAAATGAGGACCTGATGCCGGGGGCTTAAGTGGAGAGCAAATGTTTTGAGAATGACGAGGGAAATGAATGTACAAATGTGCTTTACACGATTGATGTATGTATGGATTGTGATAAGAGTTGTATGAGTCCCTAATAAAACGATTAAAAAAAAAGAATATTCCAGCTGCACTTCTTCCTAGACAGACATATGTTCTTTTGACAGCTCACAATGCTTTAAATATTCTTCACCAGCTCCGGAATTCAAATGCATTGATTCATTTTCAGCCTTCTTTATTCAGCATCCAACGTTCACATGGACATGAGGAAATTGAAAATGCCATGGCTCGGATCCCACACAATTTTGTTCCTCAAAGTAAGATCCTTGCTTCTCAGCACTTTAAAGAGGTCTTGTGTAGCAAATTTACTCAATGCAATGCATCATTTGATCTCTTGACTGCTGCTGCCATAAGCATTGATTGTGGATCCCAGCAAGATGAGATCCGAGACAACTTTAATCATTTCTCCATTTGTCATGATGTTACCTATTGGTCAATTTGTAAGGACTTGGGTTTGCTTTCATTTCTCTTTTGGTTTTCTTTTCATACACGAGTTTGAAGAACTCAGTTGTTACTCACCAAAATAGGTTGTAGAACCTTGTCTTTTGGGACTAGATGATGCCATTTGTGGCCCTGACCTGCAGGCCCAGGGACTCATGTCCTCAAGGTGTTGTTATATTGAAGAGGCTTTCATGATTTTGCCTCGTGGTTATACCATATTCATGGAAATGTTTTTCCATGATGGTAAATACACATGTGCACATATCCTGTATCAAACGATGATATATCTATGGATATTCTCTCACTTTCCCTCCCCACACTGATTTAACCTGTGTATCTATCTGCACAGATAACTCAAAAATCAGCATGATAGCAGGATTGTGTATGCAATAGTATTTGCCTCTGTTGCCTTTAGCTCTTGCCCTCTTCCTAGGGTCTTCCTCTGACGCCATCATTTTTTGCTGACCTCCCTCTTACTGCATAGTGCCTTCTCCTTCACTCAAATTGAGGAGCCCTTGTGGCACACGGGTTATGTGTTGTGCTGCAATCTGAAAGATGCCCTGTTTGATACCACCAGCCATTCCGCAGCAGAAAGACAAGGCTTTGTGCTCTCATAAAGAATTACAGTCTCAGAAACTCACAAGGCAGTTCTACCCTGTCTTATAGGGTCATTATGAGTTGGCTGACTGAATGCAGTGAGTTAGCATTGTGTCTTTCCTCAAACAGGACTTTCCCCTCATGTTAAAAATCAAAGAATGTGGTAACATTTTCTATCTGGAAAGTGAACACTCTTTATCTATCTATCTATCTATCTATCTATCTATCTATCTATCTATCTATCTATCTATCTACCTATCTATACTTTATCTATGTCTTTATATATATTTAGTCTATATACACACATATATACACACACACATATATCTACTGAGAAGAGAGTACATTCAAAACACTTACTGAGGAGGCAGATAAGCAGAACAGGTTTGGGGACCCCTCGACCAAAGGTTGAGCTTGGTGCAGACTATCTTAAAGCTCAGCAGAAAAGAAACCCTGTTATCAGCTATGAGACCATGTAATCAGTGAGGGCATCACAAGCTGACACGTTCCTTTCCAACTTCAAGGACACCACAGATGTCTTGTTAAACATGCTTCTTTACTAGAGAACGTCTCAAAAAATTGCAATGTTGATGCTTTAAGGATCCTTTCATAGCAAATATTTAAAACAAACAAACAGAACCCTCCAGCAGTTGAGTTGATTCTAGCTCACAGTGACCTTCCAAGGCAGAGTAGGTGACCCCCAGGGTTTTCAAGTTTGTAATTCTCTTTGGAAGTGGACTGCCACTTCTTTCTCCCATGGAATACTGGGGGGCTCCAATCCCCGACTGCATGGTGATCATCCAAGCACTTAAGCACGGTGTCACTCAGGATCTTGAAGTAGTGGATATAATATGCTATATTTCTGGAACAGTTTCATAATCCTGTGTGCTTATACA
>NW_022103912.1:10494890-10498458 GCF_000313985.2 Echinops telfairi | reverse complement strand
TTTGCTTATTCACCTGCTTTGTCTTCAGTGGTTGTGTCGGGAAGGTGAGCATCATAGAATGCCAATTTACTAGATGAAAGTATTCTTGTGTTGAGGGAGTACTTGAGGGGAGGCCCAATGTCCTTCTGCTACCTTAATACTAAACCTATAAATGTAGGCTCATAAATCTATTTCCCTTGACTTCTATATATTAAAATGAGTTGTGAAATGCTTACTGCGTACTTTGAAGATGAAAAATTTATATTTTCAAATGAAAGTTCCTATGAGGTCTGACATTTTCATCACTCTGAATTGCCCTCAAACACTCCGTGTCTATTTACCTTTTTCTTTTCCACTCTTCTCAAGCTGTGTTATGGCTTTGCAGTATTCACCTTGTCGTCTCTGTGTAGACGGCACAGCTTCCCAGACTAACAAAAACAGCCACTTCCCTCTAATGAATTCTAACTAATAGTGACACTATAGGACAGAGAAGATTGCTTTTGGGTTTCCAAGTCTTTTACAAGGTTGTGAGTTTGAATCCCTGACCTTATGATTGGCAGGTCAGAGTATAACCATCTAGCCATTATGGGTCCATGCACAGCTTATGTGAGAAGTCCTTTAATACCTAATTCTTTTCAAATACCTTTTACCTTTTTTGTCTCTTGAATTGGGGGAGGGAGGTTTGTCTGAATTCTTCTCCGATTTAAACTAGGATGATAAATCATTAAACTATTCTAGCCTAATGGCTAAAATAGAGCAAAATACCACATCTAAGAAACTAGAAGTGATGCAGTCAATCCAATGTAATTTTCTGAATTAGCTCCCCAAAGAACCACAGGAAGGGGCCTAAAAACTAAGATACCAAGAAAAAAAAAAGTTTAACTACACAATAAATTTATCTTGTTTTTAGCCACCAACGTTTTGGTGCAACAGCAATAGGAAATCCAACAACCTTGTAAAAGGAGATTCTTCTGAATAGCCTGGCCATGTCTATGAGACCCTGCCTTTGCTCAGCACACTGAAACTGGATGAAGGAATTTCGAGTGCTTCCTGACCCAGAATTTCTCACGCTCCTTCAGTCTACTGGGATGTGTCCCAAGTCCCTTTACTGGAGTTGTATGAGCTAATCTTTCTACCCTCTTGTGGGATAAGAGCACTCTCTTCCTTTTACTGCAAATTTTAAGAATGGCACACACACACACACACACACACACACACACACACACAAACGAGCAAAAAACCAAACCCACTGACATCTAGTCAATTCGGACTCAGAGTGATTCTATAGGACAGGTTATCACTGCCTCGATGGACGTCTGACATGGTAAGTTTGTACAAGAGTAGAAAGCCTCATCTTTCTCCTGCCAGAAAGGCAAGAGGGAGGGTTAATAAAAATAAATAAAATTTTTTTTCTACTTGCACCCAGAAAAGTCCTTTCAGTTGTGAAGAAGAAAAGTGAATAACCCTCAACTGGACTCGAGCTGATTCTGGATAATTATCCTCAGGGTCTGATATATCAAGTCTGCATAAATCAACATCTTCACTATTCTCAGCTTCCTGCCGTTCAGGGTGTACATGTGTATATGTATGTGTGTGTGAAATCATCTTTCAAACCCCAAACTGTGCAAATATAATCTTAGAGTTAAGGGTATACTCTATTTATGTATTTAAACACTTTATCAATTATGGACCTTTTATTTTGGTAAGTATTTTCTCTCTTTTAATTGAGGTAAATCTATAATTAGTTGATATTTCATTCTCCAACTTCAACATGTCCAATTCAATAACATGAGTTTTGTTTATCATGATGGTCAGCCATTACTAATTTTATAGTAACTCTGGGATAAATGTTAAATGCAGTTAGTGCAACGACAACAGTAATAACCCTTCAAAATTATATAGATGATTGAGGTTAGTATTTATAATAATAAAATATAATATAATAAAATTACAATTTCTGTAACTGCTCTAAATGTAAATGTGTCTTGAGTATCATCATTTTTCCTCAGTTTAGGACATGAACGTCTACAGTAGAGTGTGAATTAGTCTTTAAAAATACATTTCTTAAGAATAGGAAATTTTCTGAAACACAAAAAATGATTTTATTGGCTTTTTGTCTTTGCTTTTGCATACAGAGAACTATTGTTCTCAAATGTTAAAAGTTAAATATGTAGGTATTGAATTGGTTTAGAAAGGATTCCCTTGTTCCTATGGGAAATGGAGTTTTAAATGTCTGTTAATATGCGAAAATAATATTTTTTGGTTCACACTCTGACTTTGAGCCACTCCTATCTTTCTGATGCTCACCTTTCACCACCAATTTGAGCAGAGACACTGTAGGATCTACCATTCCACAAAGTGTTTACACTTCTGCTGTAAGGTGATATTTATTGCAAACATTGCATTCTTCATAACATTATATGTATATTTTTAAATGCTTTAATGTGACACAGCTAACATACGTAGCACAAAGGCAAATAGTATGCCTTTTTGTTGTTGAATGAAAGCTTGCCTCTGAGCCAAATGCTATGAAAAAACAATCAAAATAAGCATCAGCCTACTGGCAATATAGATGAAGATACAAATATCTTGCTATTTTCAGTAACAGGTATTTTCAATTGAGGGAATAATATAGATATCTTTTTGGAACAATTTTCTTTTCTGCCATGCATGAGAGTAGAAAAGTTACGAGTTTGGTCTGATACATTTAAAATATGGCCTGCTGTGTACAAGAGGCGGAAGACAGGGCTTTCTCCTTCTGCAAACAGTGGCAGCCGCAGAAACTCCCAGGGGCCGTTCTACCCTGTCCTAGAGGGTCACTGTGAGCCAGCATGGACTTGATGGTCAGGAGCTTGGTTTATTAGATAGGGACCAAATCATTTAATTTCTTGGTTGACCTATTTTAGAAAATCCTGAAAATATTTGCAGTAAATGAGGGAGTGTTTTATCCCGACAAACGTAATTCTAATTCATGAAATTTGGTCCAGAGAATGTCATTTAGTTTTATATATGTTTATAATTATTTTATCATTGGGTGGAAAGTTCACTAAATGATGATTTGACTTTCTAGAGTGCTAAATCAGAATCCCCTCGATGGCAGCAAGGTATTTTTAGGAACACCAGTCGCAGAGAAGTCAATTCTGATTCAGGGCAACCCATTGGGTGTCAGCATAGAATTGTGTTCCCTAGTGTGTTCAATGGCTGATTTTACTGAAGAGATCAGCACCCTTTCTTCCCAGATTCACTGGGTAGGATCAAGCCTCTAATCGTTTGGTTAGCAACTGAGTGTGCTGCTTACATCGCTGACCACATAGGAAGCTGGTTTGGTGAATTTTTTGGTGTGCACAGAGGGGGCTGCAGGGGAAGATCCAACATTCCTTTCACAGACCCAGTGACAAATGTGACATGTCTTCATCTGGGCAGTAATACTGGCAGATAGACCAGTCCAAACCTCTTAGAGACAATAGTTACTATTTCCTTCTTTGCTTTCAACTCTGGCCCTGCATGATTTCCTACTTTTGCCTCTGTCTTACTCTAGGTGATTCACTATGCATTCTAGATATGAGCTCTTTAATTGAATATATGTACT
>NW_022103912.1:10492175-10493535 GCF_000313985.2 Echinops telfairi | reverse complement strand
ATTAGGAAATTGCTCAGAAGAAATATGAATAGTAAAAAAAACATATAAAATTTGGAAACATAGCAAAAGCAATTATCAAAGGACAATGTGTAGTGATCAACGTAACACGAAAAAAGAAGAAAAATCCCAGACCAACACTTTAACACAACACCTCCAACTTCTAGGACAAGGGCAGCAACACAAACCCCCCAACAACAGAAGAAAGTGAATTACATAAATTAAAGCAGAAATAAATGAACTGGAACACAGAAAAACAATGAAGAAGATCAAGACAAGAAGTTGGTTTCTTGAAAGCGTTAACAGAATCGACAAACTGCTGGCAAACTTAAAGAAGGAAAACAGAGGGAAGATGCAACTATCTAGACTTACAGATGAAAAGAGGGACATCACAACAGATCCAAATAAAATAAAAGGAGAAATAACGCATTACAATGGGAGCCTGTATTCCAACAAGTTGGATAATCTGAAATAAATGGACAAAATACCTGTCTACCCAATACACCATCTATCCAAATCAACTTGGGTGGATGTAGCATGCCTGAACAGACCTATCACACAATAAGGAATAGACTTCATCAAGAAACTTGCTACTAAGGAAGGTCCAGAATCAGATGGCTTCCTAGGAGAATTCTTCCAAGTATTTATGGAAAAGCTGTTACAAATAGTACACATATTATTCCAGAAGACAGAAAGGGGTAGAAAACTCCCAGTCTCCTATGGAATGAGCATAACCTTGATAAATGAGGTAATGACTCTACAAAGACAGAAAACTACAGACCAATATCCACATAAATACTAATGCAAAAGTTCTAAGAAAATAGTAGTCAATAGACTGTAATACAATGATAATAATAATAATAATAATAATAGCCAAATGAGATTCATGTCAGGCATACAAGGATACTTTAACATTCAAAAAACAATAAATGTGATATACCACAGAAACAAGATCAAGAATAAGAATTACATGATCTTATAGATTTATTAAAACAGCATTTGATAATATTCAACACTCATTTCTGATAAAACAATCAATAAAATGAGAATAGAAGGGACATTTCTCAATATAATAAAGGCTATATATGAAAATCCAATGGTCAACATCACATTCAGACAGGAAAAACTGAACACATTTCTCCTGAACACAGGAACTAGACAAGGATGCCTAACCCTAACCCTAACCCTAACCCTAACCAGCACCACTCTTTTTCAATATGGTGCTGAAAGAAACCAAGGGAATACAATTGGGGAAAGAAATAAAAATCTCTGTATGTGTAGATGATATGATGTTATAGAGAGAGAATCCCAAGAACTCCACCAAAACTTTGTTGGAAACAATGGACAGACTTGGTAAAGTAGC
>NW_022103912.1:10489321-10491189 GCF_000313985.2 Echinops telfairi | reverse complement strand
AAAGAAGGAAGGAAATAAGAGTACAGATCAACAAAATTAAAGATAACCAAAAAAAGAGGAAAATTTCATGACAACCAAAGCTGGTTCTCTGAGATAAAGCAAACTGACACACTATAGGAAGTTTGCCCAAGAAAAGAGAGGAGCTATAAATTACAAAGATAATTTTAAACAATATATTGGCATGTAAAATTATCTCAAAATATTAAGTTTTTAAATGCTCTAGGGTTATTTCTCTTCTCATAAAAATATACATGTAACCTGCACTTGGGGAGAAAGATGAGCCTTTCTTTCTACTTGTGTACAGATTACAGTCTCAAAAACCCAGAATGGCAGTTCTGCCCTGTCCTATAGGGTAAACAGAAGTCAGAATTAACTCGGTGGGAGTGCGTTTTGGTTTGACACTTAGTAAGCGTTGGCTGAATTCAGTTGAACTGAATGCCCTGATAATAAAGGAGCTGAGATTGATAGCAGCAGATGAATGAATGCCTTGGTAGTTGCCAAACTTGTTGCCTAACAAATTTGCCAATTGAGATTTTTGCCTGCAGGTTTAATGTATGAAAATCAGTGTTCAGATTATTTGAACTGATCAATAGTTTCATACATCATTTCATAAATATATTAGAATTGCTTTTTTGAATATTGATTCTGATCTTTTTACCAGAAAAAAATATTTTTGAGTCTAATGTAGATACTTTGGAGTTATTTTAAGAAATGACTTCTGGGTGTTGTTTGAATCTTGCTGCAGTTAGCAAGCCTCGACATAGTATGTTTCTGATCTGGATTTGGATGGGTGACTATCTTGAATGAATATCTAGAAAAGACTCAACTTCAATTCTATTTTGTTGCTTGGAATTTATATAGCTGTGTTATCTGGTAAATATCATTATATATTATAATTACCTACATGGTTGTTGCAATCTCCGCATTAAAAGAGGTATATTCATCATTAAGGTAGCCAAGGAATTTAATTTCCAGTGTCTACCGTATCCTCCTATAGGAAACAGGTGCGGGCAAACACAAACCTCAGTCCTGCAGTGTCTTTTTGTACATGGATTTTACGGAGAGAAACACGTGTTATTTTAACCTTTTCCTGCTGTGCCCAGCCATGAAGAATTCTTTGAAGCTAGTCTGAACCTGTTTTGTTCTTACCCTGCGGGGTCTCTTTCTGTAACAGTTTGCGTTCCCCTCTCCCTCTGGGGATTACTCTGTGTATGCATTTTTCTCCTGCTCTATTCTCTTCCAAGCTTTATCATCTTACTTTTGACTTTGGCTTTGTTCCTTCCAACTCTGTGCTTTCGTTTGACAAGCCCTTTGGGGGAGAGAGCAGAAAGACGCAGGAAAGCAGTCATTGAAAATAGATGTTACCTTCCCATTTTTACTCTGCTAGATTAGTTAGTCCTAACATTTTGGTAATGGTGAAAAAAAGCAACTATACTTTGAGAAGAAAATATTCCAAGCTGTCTATAATCCTATCTTACTTTCAAAACAGTCCTGGGTACCACCTGACATGGAAATTTCCACACAGGGCTTTCTGCTTCTCAAATGGCAGTAAGTGAGTTGGCTTCATGAGACTTTCCTTAGCTTGATTCACGCTGCAGTTAGACAAAGGAAAGGTCATTTGAGCCAAATACAACTTTGGACTGATGGAAACCTAATCCTTTATTGTGTTTCTATTATACCAGTTTTAAAGAAGGAGGGTAACCTGCTGGGGAAGCAGAAAGGCAGAGGGGAAGGAGCTGGTCAATAGGGAGATGAAAGGGTGAGGTGCTAATCCAACACTTTAAAAAAAAATTATTTTATTGGGAGGGGTCATACAGTTCTCATCACAATCCATACATACATCCATTGTGTCAAGCACATATGCACAT
>NW_022103912.1:10486602-10487878 GCF_000313985.2 Echinops telfairi | reverse complement strand
CATGACCTAATTAATCATGGAGATGTAACTAAAGGGACGATTGAAATCCTGAAAGCCCAGAGTTTAAATGTCAAAAACGTAAACTCATGGATCAAACCTGTTGTGAACAAATGGATGATTATGTGACATCAGCAAGATAAGAAATCAATTAATCACAGTGAAATCTAAGCAAAGGCCATGTTGTGTTCAGTAAAGTGCAAGGGTTTCAGAAAATAAATATTTAGATTTCTTCTAATATAGGCAAAATGTATAGCTGAGGTATTGGCAACCCCTCCCTCAATGGAGAGTAAGGGACTCCTAAGAATTTAATTGAGTGAACCCTGGAACAACAGATGGTTGACACCATTAAAGTCTTTGTCATCCCTGGGGAATAGCCTGCCCTCACCTCCACTCAAAACAGCAAGACAACTGGACTTTGTCTGGTAGAGTTACTTACTACTGACACTCTCTCTGAGAAAGTCTAATGTATTTAATTTGGGAGAGAAAAACTTGGTTAGCCTGTGATAAAATGCATATGCTCTCTACCCTAACCTTAGGAAATCCACACTTTTTACTACGTACCCAATTCGTGTCAGCTGGGAACTTTTAGAGAGGGATTTGGGGTGAAGCTAAGGGCAACAGCCCTGATGGGGTTGAGGGTTTGTTCCAGAAAAGATAGATTCAAGGAATATATTAAGACATTGTTTTTTCCTCTATCAACATACCATGCACATATCACACATTTCACTAGTTCAACCACATTCATAGGAGTTGCACCACCATCACCATGATCAATTCCAGGAAGTTTACTCTTCCTGGTACTCATCATTAGCACTTCTCCCTCCCACTTACCCTGCCATGTTCCTTTGAAACTATTCATCCAGTTGTAGTCGCTATAAGATTACCTATCCCGGGTTTCATATATGGAAAAACATACAACATTAAAACATACATATATGGAAAGACATACAAAATTAAAGCACAAACAAATGGCCCGACAATGACAGAACACAGAAAAACCTCAACTAAAAACTAGAAAAATATCAAAAGCTGAAACAGTTATCCATTGGATCAAGAAGGAGGTCAAATGACAAGATGTTACATTTTGTCCTAATTGCAACTGTAGTAATTGGTTCTGTAATGTACTCTGTCTGATCATTGACCTTTCACTATCCCAGGACAACAGTCAGAGGGGATTCCCTTGAGGCTTATGCTGTGTGGGGGCCTTGCAAATGGGTTTTGGGCTTTCACTGCCATCCATAGCCTTCTGCAAACTGGATGCTAAGAATTTATGCTC
>NW_022103912.1:10482170-10483038 GCF_000313985.2 Echinops telfairi | reverse complement strand
TGTGGATACTAAACCAATGAATCCCTTGTACGACTGAAGCTTGAACTATCATTTAGGCAGAATTACAAATGTGAGCCAGAAAAGTCATATAAAGAAAGCCATTGAACTACAGAGTGACATGTGTGCTCCATTTCGTTGGTCACAGCAAGTCACCCAAGTGCCTCAAACTTGTCAATGGGCAGAAAAGGAAAATCATCTCATGCATGCAGAGGGTAACAAAAATATTTGGTGAACCACACTAATGACTAGGACAATTGGTTAAGTGGTAAATCTAGCTTATGCAGCAAGTTCTACGGCTACACCAACGAGAGAAGAATAACCTTTCCTTTCGCGAAGAGAACGCCGAAGATGTTGAATGAAATGCAATGGCGTTCGCCTGGGTGGATCGGAACACATTACAGATGACATTGCAAAGAATGGAATTCTGGGACCCTTAATTGTATTCATGTGTAGCCAAGAGGAAGTCGGTGGAGCAGGACAATGGGGTTACTGTGCAGTTTAGAATCCGGAAAGTAGAATCAGGTTGTATCCTTTTGTAATATTTAATCTACTTGGTGAGAAAATAACCCGAGAAACTCAACTGTATGAAGAAGAATGTGGCATCAGGATTGGAAGAAGAGTCATTAATGATATATGATACATAAATAGTGCAGCCTTGCTTGCTGAAAGCAAAGGGGATTTGAAGTGCTTACTAATGAGTATCAAAATATGCATTACACCACTGGCACCCCTGTCCTAGATTCCCTGGAGGGAAGGGGGGTGTAGAAAGGGGAAATTGATCACAGGGAGCTACATATAACCTCCTCTCTGAGGGACGGGCAGCAGAGGGGTGGGTGAAGGGAGACGCCAGGCAGTGTAATATAAGATA
>NW_022103912.1:10479393-10481679 GCF_000313985.2 Echinops telfairi | reverse complement strand
CATCTCGTATGGATGTGAAAACTGGACAATGAATAATGAAGACCAGAGAAGGATGCCTTTGAATGATGGTGTTTGTGGAGGAGATTGAAGATGCCCTAGACTTCAAGAAGAAACAGCAAATATATGCCAGAAGAAGTACAATTAGAATGTACTTATTAGAAACGTGGGCTGCAGGATGTTGTCTCATTTCTGTTGAACGTGTTATCAGGAGGGGTCAGTCTCTGGAAAAGGCTATCTTGTGTGGTAAAGTGGAGAATCAATGTTAAAGAGGAAGACCTTCAGTGAGATGGATTGACAGAGTGGAAGCAAAATGAGTTCCAATGGCAATCATTGTGAGGACAGTGCTGGATTGAGAAGTATTGTGCTCTGTTATAAGTAGGCGCATGATGGGTCAGAACCAATTCAACAAGACTGAATATTCACAATGCCAATGAAGGAGAGCAAAATCAAGGGTCAGAATACTTTCAAATGTAGAGTTATTCAAAGAAAATTACATATTTTCTACATAGATACACATTAATTTATAATACAAGAATATGTCTTCCGTTTCAGAAATAGGCCATATGTTTCTCTGCTCTTTATGCCTATAGGATTTCCTCCTCCATTGATTGCTTCTTTTCTTAATTTGTTTT
Source organism: Echinops telfairi (assembly GCF_000313985.2). NCBI lineage: Eukaryota > Metazoa > Chordata > Mammalia > Afrosoricida > Tenrecidae > Echinops > Echinops telfairi. The sequence continues at coordinate 10,481,047 of NW_022103912.1, read as the reverse complement.
AGGAATTTGATGGAGTCTTATGATATCATTATGGAAATAGGGGCTGGATCCTAAATGCTAGGTAGATTCACAGCTGAAGGATGATTTGAGGTTGTTAGGATACAGACCTTTTTTAGCATGCCAAAGTTTTCCTCTCACTTGACATTTTTTATCATGAGCCTGTATAAAGACATGGAAAGCATAGGTAGCATATTTTCTCATAACATAAACTCGGGAGGACTAACTCATATGTTATGAGACATTGGTGATTCTGTCGTAGATTTTTTTTTTTTTTTGCCTCCCACCTGGGAGACCCAGGTTTGATTCCAGGCCAATGCACCTCATGGGTAGCCAGCACTCACCTTTTCATGGAAGATTGTTTGAAACTATGATGCTAAACAGGTTTCAGAAATATCATGCAGGACAAAATAGTAGTCTAATGATCTACAGTTGGACTTCAAAAGTTTGTGGAAAATGGAATGAAAAGATGGTGACATTTTTCCAAAATCTTTTTTAAAAATCTTTTTATTGGGAGCTCTTACAGATATTAAAATAAGCCATAATTCAATTAGATCAAGCATAATTGTACTGCTGCCACCATCAGTTTCAAAACATTTTCTTTCTTCTTGAACTCTTTGATATCAGCTCCTCTTAATTCCAACCTCCCTCCCTCACCCTACCCTCAAGAACCTTTATATTACATATTACTATTACCATCCAATGTATCCATTCACCTACAATTCTGTTATTCATTCTCTTTGAGTGGGGTTTACAGTCATCATTGCTATTGGATGCCCCTTCCCCTGACTCTTTCCCCATACCCTCAGGAAATCACATAACTATCCACCACCTTTTTCAAGCCCCCTTTGTACTTTTCAAAATGAAAACCAAATCAAAGCCCTATGAATGACAACAATCCAGTCTACAATCAATCCAGGATGAGGCAGGACTGGGCTTTGGGTTTCAATCTGTTGTGTACAGCGCTGCTGTGAGTGAAGGTCAACTTGTTGGCAGCTAACAACAAGTCCTAGAGTGGCTGGAAAAAACTTGGAATTCAGAAAGATGTGGACAGACTAGAAAAAGTTGGGGAAGTCACAGGATGCACTTAACAAAAGGCAGATAAACCCTGATTTCAAGGTTTAAAAATACTTTATATATTCACATATTCTTTTGTTCCAATACATATGGATGATGACTTCTTTCTTTTTGTATCATTTTATTGGGGTTTGTACAACTCTTATCACAATCCACACATACATCAATTGTGTAAAGCACACTTAATACATTCGTTGCCCTCATCATTCTCAAAACTCGCTTTCTGCTTGAGCTCCTGGAATCACCTCATCATGTTCCTTCCCCCACCTCCCTCCCCGGTCCTCCCTCCCTAATGAACCCTTGATAATTTATAAATTATTATTTATCTTATCTCACACTGTCCGGCGTCTCCCTTCACCCACTCTTCTGTTGCCCATCCCCCAGGGAGGAGGTTATATGTAGATCCTTGTGATTGGTTTCCCCCTTTCTACACCCCTCCCTACCCTCCAAGTATCACCACTCTCACCACTGATCCTGAGAGATTCATCTGTCCTGGATTCCCTGTGTTTCCAGTTACCATCTGTACCACTGTGCATCCTCTGGTCTAACCAGGTTTGCAAGGTAGAATTGGGATCATGAT
>NW_022103912.1:10476391-10478828 GCF_000313985.2 Echinops telfairi | reverse complement strand
TTTAAGACCCCAGACACTATATCTTTTGAAAGCCGGGCACCAGGATGATAACTTCTAAAGAGACATGAAATAAAATATGACTGCCTAAATTGAAAATAGTTGACCCTGAATAAAGAAACAAAAGTTGAGCAGAAGTCCTCATATAGAAAACTATTTGGGAAAATGTAAAAGAATAAAATGGATGATTATAGTGTCCAAGATGGTTGCTGATAAAACAGGTTTTAACATGGCCATGGCACTGAGTGGAAACAGGAGAGAAATGGCAAGTGATGGTCATCGTATATTTCATTTCTACCGATTTCTGAGGGGAATTGGAACTGGGTGATAGGAGGGTTTCTGAGATTGGATCTAACAGGAAGTGATTTGTAATGATTGTTATGTACGCAAGGATAAAGAAGATGGCCTTTTGCCACTCCTGCACAAATTTGAAGGGGGGAACGTGCCTAATCAGAGAAGCAGAAATGGTAAAATGATGCAAGCGCCAAGAGTGAGGAATTTGGCCAACATTTTGTTACACAAGTGTAACAAGTACAGCTATAGGTTCAGTCAACACCAAGGCTAACCATCTCCAAGGGCACCCAAACTATTCAGGACCCCGTGCCTGAGAATCTGCAGCTGCCTTTGTGGCTATGGAAGGAATTGATGGAGCTTAGAATGGATTTGAATGGGAAAATAGAACCTTAATTTCTTATGGAAGAATCTTCGTTATGGATAGTTCTACTCCTTGTGCCCATTCTACATCTCTAAATCCTTCATTCTCCTTCAGTGGGAATCACAGATGTTGCTCAAGACAGAGTAGAAACAAGCTGGAGACAAGGACATGGCATCAGAGCCAATCACGAGAGAAAGCGCTGCCCTAGCGTTAGTGCCTTGATTTTGGCGCCCCCAAATGGTGAGAAAATAAATTCCTTAAAGGGCCCCCACACAAAAGACAGAGTAGAAGATTGATTTTGATACAAATGTCCAGAACCCCATCTCTGCTCAATTCCACCTGCAGATATCACCGTGGGATGACAACCGAGCGAGATGTTCCCGGCATTTTGTGTTAGAAGGGTTAACTTAACCATGTTCTAGACAGATTATTCTCTTCCCCCAAATGAAGAACTCGTGGTGAGATGTACGTGGAGTAGAGAAATAGAAAGGATAGCCACCATCTTTGGATACATACGAAGCTGCCCACACCTGGAGTTTTAAAGCTACCATCATTTTTAAATTTCTTATTATTTTTTGAGTTGGGTAGGCCTTTCTCCTAGTCTATGATTACCCAGCTAATCTTGGATGTTAGCTGGTGGCTTAGTTATGGCTGGCTAGTCTAGGGTAGTCAATTAGATAGTCACTCACTTATCTAGTTGTTAGATTCCCTTGAATATCTACTTGTTAGATTCCCTTGAAACAACAAGAAGAGGGAGACTCAAAGCACAGGCACTTTACCAGTTTCTACTTAAATCACATTTGTTATTGTCCCACTGGCCAAAATAAGTCCCATGACTAGGCCCAGGTTCAAAGGGTGACAATAGACCCTTCATCTCTGATAGAAACATCACTCACTGCCAAGAACTTAATTCCAACTCATGGTGACCAGCTAGGACATGGTAGAACTGCCCCTGGGGCTTTCTTATGGGAGCAGAAGGTCTTAGCTATTTCTTATGGAGAGAGTAGTTGTTTTGAACTGCTGACCTTTTAATGAGCATCTCAATGTTACAAAATATCATCCGAAAGAGGCATGTGATAGGAGGAGGGAGAGGAGTTGTGTGTGGCTATTTTTGCAATCTGCCACAGAAGTGGACACCTTTTATCCACCTAAAGACATGAATCAACCCTTCAAGATTCTTCTTCCATCTTTGAGTTTTGTAATCAGAATGGGAATCCTATTTTGAAACACTGAAACACTTTCAAGAACATTTAAATTCCTCTGGAAACCAAATTACCAGAGAATCATCCCATGATGATTCTGTGGGAAATCTAGTGCTGAACATTGAATGAACAAGAGTCTTTAAATATACAATCCATTTGTAATTTGGGATGTGTCAATTGTGTTGGATGAAATGAGAATACAGAATACTTTCTTCTATTAAATTGGCATTCTATGATGCTCACCTTCCCAACCAACCGCTGAAGACAAGGCGAGTGAATAAGCAAATGTGGTGAAGAAAGCTGATGGTGCCCAGCTATTAAAAGATATAGTGTCTGGGGTCTTGAAAGCTTGAAGGTAAAGAAGCAGCCATCTAGCTCAGAAGCAACAAAGCCCACATGGAACAACATATCAGCCCGTGTGATCAAGAGTTGTCGAAGGGATCACTGAAGACAAATGGGTGCATAAGCAAATGTGGCAAAGAAAGCTGATGGTGCCTGGCTATCAAAAAGTATAGCATCTGGGGTCTTAAAGGCTTAAAGGTAATCAAGCAGCCATCAAGCTCAGAAGCAACAAAGCCCACAT
>NW_022103912.1:10472763-10474391 GCF_000313985.2 Echinops telfairi | reverse complement strand
TTTCCCCTCCCTCCCCGCTCCCCCCTCCCGCATGAGCCCTTGATAGTTTACAAATGGGTACCTTGTCATATGTTCTCTGGTCTCAATGAGATTATAGACTAATTGGGATGTAAGAGAGTACCACAAATAATTATATCAGGTAACAAAACATGCTTACTTCCAGAAAGCAATATGAAGCAAAGAAGTGAGAGGGAACAATGTGGTTCAAAGTATCTCCATAGCACCTGTGGTCAGTTGCTTTTGAGTCAGCCTCCCACTTTCACCCCACACTGATGGCACCCTCAGGTCCATCCAACTGAGACCATTGTGATTCAAAAGGTTTTTCTTGAGTGATGATTGAAAGTAGAACTCTTGCCTCAATCTGGAAACTCCAAAATCTGCTCAGTATCATAGCAACACACAAGTCTCTCCTGACAGCTGGGTAGTGATTACACATGAGGTAAATTGTCTAGGATTCAAATCTAGGTCTCCCACTCGAGAGGGGAGAGTTCTACCAGTGAACCAAAGCCCCCCATTCAGAGTGCTTATTTCATGGCATTTATCATGTGTTTTCTTATTCCTTTGAAGGCAGAGATGGAAGAGTTCTATTTTATCATCTTTGATGCCTCTCAAAGTACCTGCCGCTTAGCAGGATCAATATGGATGAAGGTTTGCTTAGTGAATGATTGGATCAGAGCATTGATTCTCTTAGCAGTAGGAGAAACAGCTTTTTGGATATCATAAAATATAAAAGAAACAGACGAAGTGGCAGTGGTTTTGGGAGAGAAAGCATTGATGGGGATGGGCATGAACTGAGCAACGATGTGAGCGAAGATTTTGGAAAGTGCAAAATATATATATTTTAAACAGAGTCCCATTGGAAAGATAGACTTCCATTTTCTTGGAGTGTGGAGTACACCTTTAGGACCATGAACCCGAGGGCAAAGCTGACGCGTGCATCAAGTGTACATGAGGTGCCTCATTGTTCACCTGGCCTCTCCTCAAGCTCTAACATTCTAGTTTGTCTTCTAAGTCCAAACAGATATTTGGCCAAATTATGGCAGAGTAATAATAAAGGGAGGAAGAGACAGGAGTGATATCCTTGTTGATGGAGCCCGGAGGCAGTGCCTAATAATAACAATAATCAATAACCTGACAAACATATCACTGCCCTTGAGTCAATTCCAACTCATAGCCACTTTAAAAATAGAGCCGAACTTCCTTATAGGATTTGCAAGGCTGTAGATCTTTATCTGATACATTGTTCTCCAGTGTTCCATTGAATCATCTATCTCTAAGGAGTTTTAGACAGCGCTTTAACCTCTGAGCCAGTGGAACACCTCAACAATGGCAATAATGGTTCTGAATATGATAAGAATGTACGAGACATCATGCGCTCTGCTGAGAGCTTGACAGGGCCAGCTCATTTAGCCTTCCAACAACTCAAAATCTTCCTTTGTCAGAGCAGGTAACTCATGGAGCATGAAATATTTGGATATAGAAATTGGTCATATTTAAAAAATAGTCCCTAGCTGTATCTTTTTTATATAGCTACTAATAACTAACCTGATTTCTTTGTCCTTTTTACATTTATACAACGACATGTATTACTCTTATGGTAGGAAGGAAGCAGTTCAGCACAGTGGGTT
>NW_022103912.1:10469799-10471681 GCF_000313985.2 Echinops telfairi | reverse complement strand
CCACTCCTCCCCTCCCCCTTGCATGGTGAGCCCATGTAATCCATGCCAAAGGAGCAGGCGTCCTCATCAAAAGTGTGGTTTTATATTTTACTTTTAGGTTTTTATATTCTTCTTTTATGTTATCTATATTCCTTTTTGTCTCATGTGTGCTCTTTCTGTGAAGCTCACCCCCTGAGGATACATGCACATCCCACATAGGCACAGGCAATACACACCCACCAAAACAGGTTTATATATATATAAAAACATAGATAGATATCTATCTTCTTTTGGTTAGATTATTTGCTTATACCCACTATCTCTTTCAGCTCACTCACTCACTCTCCTAGTGAAACACTTAGTGTATGCTGCCTTTCTATTATTTTACAAATATTTTGGTCTATCCAGATGGCCAATTATTATTTTTATTATTATTATGTTCATTTTAATCTTTCTCTTCTTCACCCCATCTTCCCTTCTTACTCATCTGTCTCTCTTTTTGTTCATTTCCTCATAATATGTTTTCTGACTCCCCTTAGACCCCTCTGCCATAACTCAGAGGAGCAAACTACCCTTACACAACCCAGCAGCCCACACATCACGAGTAAATACACCAGCATGCTGTGGGAACAGCAGTCACCCCCAGAAAAATCAGAAAAAGCAAACAAAGATGATTCAAATTCAATGAAGTACTCTAAAAACCAAAAAACACCATGGAACTACCAGAAATAAACCTTAGGAGAGCCCCGTTTCAAGAGATATAGGACACACTCAAGGGAACAATGGAGGGAATTGAAAAGCTAACCACCTGACACCGAACGGAATCCCAGAAAACAAACAATGAGCTGCCAGAATTAGGCAATACAATGAAACAACTGAGCAATAGAATGGAAGCAAAGGCGACATGAATCAACAAATTCAGCAGCAAATGCTAGATGGAGTGTGGAGATTGTCGAGAGGTTGAAACTCTTATACACTGCTGATGGATATTTAAATAATGTTTGACTATTATGAAATAGTTCTGTTCCAAGCAGCTTGGAACAGAAATATCGTATGACCAGCAATACCTCTACTGGGCCTACCCTGAAGAAGTTGGATACAGAACAAGAACAGATGTAAGCTCTCCCATGTGTATCGCAGCACAGGTCACAAGATCAAGGAGCTGGAACAGCTTAAATACCCATTCAGTAGAATAGATAAAGAAACCCTAGTACACACACAATGGTATATTTAGAATACATAAGAAACAGTTATGAAACCCTTCATGCTATGGCTGGACTTGGAAACCATTATGCTGAGTAAAGTTAGTCAATCACAAAGGGATGAATATTGTACGAGTAGACTATAATAAGTGTGAACATCAAGACTAAGGCATAATTCTGTCCTCAGGTCATGTAACGCTCTAATCCAGCCTCCTAAGCAGTGATGTAGTGTGTTTGCCTAGTGTCCATGAATCCTATCATTCACTGCCATTGAGTCAATGCTGACTCACAGGGAACCCCTGTGGGTGTCTGACACTGTAACTGTTTATGGGAGTAGAAAACCCAGTCTTTCTCCTGTAGAGGTGCAGGTGGTATCAAACTGCCAACCATGCGGATCATAGCCCAATTTATAACCACGACACCCTGATTTATACATCTTAAAAACCACGTTGAGAGAGGAGACCTTACTTCAGCTGGGGTCAACTTTACATGATGTAGACAGAAGGATAAGACCAACCAGTTCTTGTCATATAACATTGTTCTATGGTCAAGCCAAATCATCAAACACTCCTATAAAAGTGATTAGTGAGCGTACTGGAAGTTCAAGTCAAGAGGTAGAGTAGGAAATGTCTGTCTTGGAGAAGGCAACGACACTTCTGTTGGTGGGTAAACCAAGTAGGGCAACCTGCACAGGGGAAAAG
>NW_022103912.1:10464895-10468467 GCF_000313985.2 Echinops telfairi | reverse complement strand
ATTTATTTCCCCCTCCTACCCCACAGTTATGTTTACCCATCATTCACATTTCAGTAGCTCCTCTCAAGACACCATTTAATTGTTCAAGAGATGCTACCCTCCCCTGGCTGACAAATTTAGAGCACTTAATATTCTCTTGTACCCATCATTATTGGCTCTCCGCTCTCCCCAAACCCTTCCCCTCCCATGCCTCTTAGGAAACAAAGGTGCCAGCGCTGTCTCCTAAGGCTGTCTGTCTTGAATTACTAGCCACTCATACATCCTTTTAGTCTTCAGTAATCGAGTCCCAAAAGGGAGCCCCTTATGGTTCCATATTACTATTCCAGAGATCAGGGATGGAAGGGTCTAGTCCCCCGCCCCGTCCCCCCTAGTTTTTAGTCTTTTAGTATGGCCCCTTGTGATTAATCCACATCCAGTTCAGAAGAGATGTCAAATGCTGCCCCCAGCCCCCCAAGTCAGAAGTCTACGTTCGGGGGTTTTCGGGGTGACTCCATGGTTTTGTGCGCATCACCTGTTGCACTCCCAGCTTACTTTGGCCCCAGGTGGTCGGGTCAGACCAGACCTCTCCCTGAAATATGTCTTCAGAGCTGTCCTCCGCGGCACTGTCATTCACGTTGAGGACATCACATCTCCAACTCAGACTGGCCCCGCAGTCATCTCTGTGAATGAGCTGCCCCACGCAGTCACATGGCCCTCGTGAACTGGCACACCGGAATGACGTCCACTCTTGCTCTCCCTTTCCTGTGGAAAGAAAAACAAGACCCTTCCCTTGGGTGGGTTACCACCGTGAACCCCAATTGCCATCATTATTCTTCAACCGCACCTCTGTGGGTCATAAAGGCATAGGAGAGGGTGGAAATATTCTGCTTTCATTTCTACTGAGATTTTTCTCTTTGGTTTTGTCACTAGTGTTGGGTTTTTGTTTTATATGTTTTTCTTGATAGGAAATCCGGGATAGGTAAATCTATGTAGATTTATTTATACCCAGTGACTGTATTAACAATTTCCTAGGGGTATTACATGAGAGGTGGGGAAAACTGGGGAGCTAACTATGTGTGTAAGAAAGAAGAAAATGTAAAATGATTGTGATGATGATTGTACACCTCTTCTTAATATGACTGAACTACTGAATTGTATAATAAGTGACTTGCATGCTAATGAAACCATTAAAAAAAGAAACATATTAATTGGAAACTCCCAGCCTAAGCATATTTTATGATTAGTCACCATTTACTGCAGACGGAAAGGGTGAAATCTCTACTTTACATGGCCTGGGGTGGTCACGACTGACAGAGATTTCTCTTAAAAGAGGGAACTTGCCTCAGGCCTTGAATGATCCTGTCAAGAAGAGAGAATGATAATCATGGGTAGAAAGTGTGTGTGTGTGTGTGTTTGTAGAAGAACATGCCCCAAACTAAGAATATGGATAGTCAGTCTGGGGGACATGTGAGTAAATGTATAGGTATGATGTAACAGAGGAAAGAAAATACACAGAGAGAAAAAGGTAGCCTGAGGATCAATTTCATAAACGCTTGAATATGAGGCATGCATTGGAGCTAAATTTGGGGAATTTGTAGTGATCCCCCCTTCAGAGCAGAGGACCTTTAATATTTCATCTTACTTTTCTTTTTTTCCTGAACAAGTATATGTTTTACAGTTAACAGCACCAAGCTTTTACAGAGTTTGGGGAAAAAGCCTTTATTATCTTTCTATTGTTCCTTGCCAAGATGTTCTATCAAGATAAAATAAAAAACTTCTTATATGTGTGCATTTGGGTTAGTATTCTCCCAAAGGTGGAGAATAAAGGAATTTACCCCTAGAAGAATGCCATCTAATTATTTTCTCACTCTTTTGATCCTAGGCTTCGAAGTGATGGCTTTCCTTTTGGTCATTTATTGATTGCCTCGTGGAGAGATTTGTGTTCCCATGTATCATCATGTGTGCACATCTTGCCAGATCTTTGTCCTTGATTTCTTTCATAAATGTTATCTATTTCTAATACACAATCCAAGCCATGTTGTGAGTTAACAGAGATGCATAAGTAATACATAAGTACATGATTTATCTCCTCCAGACTTTTTTCTAGGCCTGACACTGCCGTTTCCTAAACTCATAATATTTGTATAGTAAAATGTAGTTCTAGTTTTACTGGGCTTCCATAGGACTACTATTACACCACTGCTGTTGCTCCTCCCTCCTTCTTTTTGCCATCAAGTCTCTCTGACTGCTTGTCTTAAGCATATTTCCCCTGTAATTTTGAGAAGGAACGGAAGTAGAATGAAGCAAAACATTGAAAAATGGCCAATGGGCAAGAACATAAAAATATGATTTTGAAAGAGAAACGTTTCCAAGTGCAATCATGAGAGTGTTGTTATTTTTCTGCTTTTATTTGCCAAAAAAGAGAGAAGACTTTGCTTTATAATTCTTAAAGCTGTTAAATAATTATATGTATACTTACCATTTTGTAAATTAAATGTTGGTCATACTGGCAAGTCCAGTGAACAAATTGGCTTATGACCAGGGTGTTTTCTGGTCACTCCAGGTGTAACTGGAATTCAGACCCCCTCTGTGGAGAAACCTACAGAACAATTCCACGATGCTACTTCCCATTTTACAGGCCCTTCCTCAGCAACACATGTTGCTTATCCCGTTAAAGATGATGCCGCGAGAATCTCAATGCTTCGAGACAGAATCTAATAGGTTCAAGTCTAGAGTATTTGAGAAGTATCTGAGTAAGAATACTACAATTGTCTTCAAGGATGATGGGAAAGAGGCATTGATATGGACTAGGATTGATAATATTACAGACATTTTCACATTTTGTGATCGATATACTCTATTTATGACCCTTCCATTGAAGTGTAAGTTCTGAGACTGAGAGGGTCACCGACCCAGGGTCCCACAGATAGTGAACCACAACGGACTCAGGTGTGCTTGATTGTGAAGACTGGCAGATTTCCACTGGAACCTATTATTTCTGCCTGGGCAGAAGAGAGCATTTAGAAGAAAGTATATAATGGAGAGGTAGATAGGAGAGCTGAATTATTCTGAGAACAAATCACAGGAGAAGCCCAGGCCTCGATTTCCTTACTTCTCTCTTCCTTTCTCTGCTGCTATGGTTGTTTCTAAATTTTACCCTTTTCCTTTCCCTAGCTCTGACCTCTAGGGCATATTAATACTAGCAGTCAATAGCTAAGGTAACTTCTGTTGGCAAGAAATATCCATCACCAAACTCTATGGCTCCAAGGTAAATAACACCAGTTTGATTTTGAAGCGACTGCCTTCCCAGAGGCATTAGACATGTACAACAGGATTGAAAAATCATTTTTCTGGGTAAAAATATCCTTTAAATGGCTCTAACAAGTTAGGCGTTGATATCCAAGTACCGTGTGGAGATGCGGAGGACAGCTGACGGTGGGAGAAGGTGAAGACCCGGAAGGGCGATAGCACAAGACCAGATAGAGCTCGAGTTTTCAGCATGATTACTCACCACCGAAAGCCCAGCCCAGCATCTCCCCATGCTGAGCAGGAGCGGTTACGGTGAGGACTTCAGAAAGCCCGGGCTTCAGTCA
>NW_022103912.1:10453327-10464006 GCF_000313985.2 Echinops telfairi | reverse complement strand
GAAGGGGGAACTGATTGCAATGATCAACCCATAACAACACACACACACACACACACACACACACACCTCCAGGGGATGAACAACAGAAACCGTGGGGGAAGGGAGACAGAGGTGGGTGTAAGATGTGAAAATAATAATAATTTATCATTTATCAAGGGGTCATGAGGGTAAGGGGAGGGAAGGTAGGGAAAAAAGAGGAGCTGATACCAAGGGCTCAATAGAAAGTAAAGGTCTAGAAAATAATGATGACAAGATATGTACAAATATGCTTGATACAACTGATTTGTGGTTTATTATAAGAGTTGTAAGAGCCCCCAAAAGAATTATCTTTTAATAAAAATAGATAAATATTTTTTAAAAGCACTATGCAAATGCTGGCTCTTAAGCACACATATTGAACTGCCTTGTCAATTAGCCATTAATGAATCCTTGGAAGATACAAACTCTTATTATGATTCTACATGTGACAAAAACTGGAAGAATTCATTATTAAAATTGCAGTTATAAATCTCATAACAATGATTTTATTTGCCGTTCATAATTTGATTAATTCTTTAATGGTCACAACAAATGGAAATTTTAAGTCTATAATTGTTTTTCGCTTCCACCATTGTCTATGTGGCAAGTTAAAATATTGGTGAACTGTTCATTCCCCCACTGTTCAGACATCTCTTTAAATATTGGCGCTTTAAAGTGTAGTCATTGAATAATTTTCCATTCAAGGTGTTGTCTTCTCTGTTTCTTTCTCTCTCTGCCCAGCTGCCCTGAATCCTTATCTTTTCCCTGGACAAATCACATGGGAATCCCCTGGTGTTCAGCAGCCCACTGATTGTACTGAAAGGCTGTCTCACCCAGCTCTGAATATGGAGTCTGGTTTCTGAATAGCCGGCAAGATTTATTTTCCCTGGTGGGTGGAGCTGATATATGTTACCAAGGCAAATCCTCATGTAACAAAGGACTAAATGCATGGGGAGAAATTGGTTGCATAAAGTAAGTAAACCCCATCAATAGACTCTGTTTATTTTGTTATCAGAGAACTATCCTTGTCCCAACATCCATCAGAGGACACCCTCTTTGGCTTTTCTCATTTCAGTTCACACTGAATTATGCTTATTGCCAGTGGCCAATCTACCCTTTGAAGCCAATGTGCTGGTTTCACACCCATGAATTTTGACCCCCACAAGCACCATACTTGTGAGGATAAGGTTGTCCTTGAACATTAAGCCTGATGGAGCTCAGTCCCACCTGCTGTTAGTGTGAGCTTCCTTCTCGCTTGTTTCTTGTAATTTAGAGTTGGCCTGCAGGTTGGTTTAAGAAGAACGCAGATAAGGCTGCATTTATTGCTTGATTATGCAAGTTTCTAAATGAGGATGCAAATAATAGATTGAACAGCCTGAATCTGTGAAATCAGAATATATAATATTTACCTCACTTTTTTCTTTTTAAAAAAATCATTGTAGTGGGGGTTCATACAATTATCACAATCCATACATCCATCCATTGTATGTTAAGCACATTTGTACATTTGTTGCCCTCATCATTCTCAAAACATTTGCTTTCTACTTGAGCCCATGGTATCAGTTCCTCATTTTTCCCTCCCTCCCCACTGCCCCCTCCTCATGAACCCTTGATCATTTATAAATTATTATTATTTTGTCATATCTTACACTGTCCGATGTCTCCCTTCACACACTTTTCTGTTGTCCATCCCCCAGGGAGGAGGTTATATGTTGATGCTTATAATCGGTTCCCCCTTTCTACACTGCTTTCCCTCCACCCTCCCAGTATCGCCACTGTCACCACTGGTCCTAAAGGACAGATGCAGGACCTCACTTTTTTTTTTTGAACATTGAAAGTCAGTAGTGTCAAGCATATCTATGAGGCATTTGTAGAATTCTTGCCTTCCATGCACATGACCTAAGTTCTGTTTCCTGGACTAGGCACCTCATACATAACTAACATACCCCTTTATTAGTGGAGGCTTGTGTGTTGCTATGATGCTGAATAGGATTCAATGGAGCTTTCAGACTAAGACAGACTAGAAACTAAGGTTGGTAATCTACTTATCAACAATTAGTCAATGAAAACTATATGGATCACAATTGTCCAGTCCCATCTGATCATGGAGGTGGCACAAGACTGGGTAAAATTCTGTTCCCTTGTGTATGCTTTCATTATGAGTCAAGGGCCAACTTGAGGGAATGTATTAACAACAAGCATAAGACCTGCTACATAGCAGGTGCTAACTGAGTGCTGCCTCACTTTGTTCCTTCCTGCTTTTCCCTTTGCCCTTGCTCTTTTGTGATTTAAAATTTCTTCCCTCCGCATCTTCCTTTTTCATATACGATCCTCACTTTGTCCAGGGCTTCTTGTGTGATTTTCTCTTCTGGCTTCTGGGGTCTAGCAACGATCAGGCCCAAAGATAAAACTTTCTGGTTCCTGAAAAAAGCTGAGCATTGATCTAAACGTTTCTTTTCTGCTTTCCGCCGTCCTTCCTGGCCTGGAAACCTTCTGACAGGGAACCAGCTAATCGCTTTAGTTCCTAGAAGTCTCCCAAGATCTTGATGAAAATTACCAGCAGACAGAAGTTTGGCCTATTCAGTAAGTGCTCGGAAGAGAGTGTCAAGCTCCTGTTTGAGAGTATGAAGTATGAGCCACCAGTTATGTGTGCTTGGTTCTTTGAGAGTAATATCATTCGATACAACCACAAACCCAATTTTCAGAAGGTTAGCTAGGCATCAGATGAAAAGTTTTAGCACCAGAAACAAATTGATTGTGCTCTGAGTCCTCCAGCACAGGTAAACCGGAATTTCCCTGTCTGCAAACACATGGTTGTACGGTGGTGTGGGGGAGAACGTGGGGAGTGCAAATGGTCCACTGAAAGGCTGGTGGCCCATTCAGAGACTCCCTCAAAAACATTTCTGACAGTCTACTTCCAAAGCCAACAGCCGCTGAAGACCTTAAGGATCACAGTTCTACGCGCACACCTATGGGGGCGCCATAAACTGAAATCCACTGGGCGGCAGCTGGTTTGCTTAAAGGCGGTTTTGGAGGAAATGAGAGAAAAAGACCTGTAAGAAACATGTCACGTCATCAAGGAGAAAAACCAAGAATTGGCTCATCTGCGTGTCTCTAAAAATGGCCCCATGCCATGTTCATTTCTTGCTTATTCCTGTGATTGTGATGGTTCAACACAGGCTACATCAATGATGATTTAACTGAATTGAACAACTTGAGCATCCTGTTTTGACTTTCTTCTTGGGGTCTTACTCTCCAGTGGGCAATATCCCCACCCCACTGATGGCTCTGCCTGTGTAAGTCCACTCTTTACTTACCTTCATTGGCCTCCTTGTTTCCTGAAGAACCAAGGGATTTGGCTCTGGACAGTCTTCTCATTGGGCCATTGGATGCTGATGCTGTATCTGTCTTCTGGGATTCTGACTTATTACTTAGCTTCCATTGGTTGGTCATATAGACACTACCTGCTTGCTAAGTGGTCCAGGGTTCTGTGGTTGAGGACCACTTCTATATCAGTTTGATGGACTGTGGTGGCTTATATATTTGCTGCTGTGATGCTGGAAGTTATGCCGCTTATATTTCAAATACCAGCAGGTCCAGCCAAGGTGAACAAATGTAGCATTGCTTGCAGAACAGACTATGGAGAAGGAATAGGTTGTGCACATCAGTGTAATCAGCCACTGAAAACCCTTTGGACGGCATTGAAACATTTCCAGTGACTAAAAATCGAATGAATAGGAGCAGAGCATTTTCAGAAGAAGTGCCTGAAGATGAGCTGTCAATTTGGAAGGCACTCAGAATCTGACTGAGAAAGAGCTGCTTTCTCCAAGTAGAGTGGAGCAGAATGATGTGGACGGCACAAAGTCTGTGGAAAGGAAGCCTTCAGAACCTTCCCTTGCTGGTAGGGCATGACGGAACATGAGAAAAACAGCTGCCAATATCAATTAATTCATGAAATGTGGAATAGACAAAGTATGGATTGAGGGAAATAGGAAATCATTGAAAATCAAATGAAACGCAGGCAATTCCAAAGTAGGAGCAAGTAGAGCAAAGGAAAATGTGAACTGGGACACATTTTGTGATTGAATTTTTGGGGGGAGTCCTAATTATTCCATGTCTTAGTTATGCCTTTGGACTAACTGACTCTTACATTCTCTTCAGGTTCTTAGATGCTGATCTGCTTTCGTTGTTATGCCCCAGTATCAGAACATGCTAGCAATCCAACTCACAGATGCAAGACAGCAGTAACATGAAGTACTTGACGTCTTGCCCTGGAGGAAAAGCCTGGTATCTGTTAAAATTGCAGCGGGCCGAAACCCAGGGGGAAGGGGAGTCCTTGGAGCTCAAGGAGACTCATGGGTATTCAGTTCAGATTGGTCAAATAACCTGGGAGCTACCTTCCCTCAGTCGATAGTGATTTTGAAGTTTTGGCACCGAATTTGACTTTGTCAAACCATGACTCATGGTTCTGGGATGATTTAAAAATAGATCATAGCTACACAGGGTGCTTTCTGCCCCCTGAACTGCAGAGCGGAAGACTACAAAAATCAAGCGTTGTCTCTGGACCAGTAGGATGAATTGTGGTCGCACACCAGCGAATCGTCTGCTCAGACAGACCAGTCACTGCCCACCAGATGCACCCCCGGCAACCCATGCTGAAAGAGTTTCCAAAAACCCTCTCAGTGCTCTCAGTGGTACCAAACTCTAAGGAAGAACTTTGGATAATATATAGGTACTGATAATCCCCAACCCAACCCAACCCACTGTCATCAAGTCCATGTCTACGCAGAGCAGCCCTACCGAGGATTTCTGAGACTGGAAATCTTTATGGAAGTGGTCAGCCTTATCTTTCTCCAATGGAGAGGTTGGTGGGTTTGAACCTCTGACCTTGAGGTCACCAGGTTCTACCCTCAGTGTAGTCGTAACCAAACCAAACCAAACTCATCGGCATCAAGTTAACAGCAACTCACGATCCCAGTACTTTTCAAGTTCAGCCATGTGCGAGGTAGATAGATTTACTCTCTCTCTCCCTCCCTTCCCCCCTCCCTCTGAACTGACTACATCATGTGCCAGGCACAATACAAAATCAATATGTGGGTCCCTCCAAAGTTTAAGAATTGCAAGATGGCAACAGCAAAACCACAATCTAAGTGCATGGCCGTTTTGAAGCAGGGCCCTGTCGTCGGGAAACTGGTTCCATGATGTTTATTGCAGGTTGGCTGCGCTCTGTTTACACAGGGGGCTGACTTTAGCCTCTGAGCCAGTCAACACATCCACCTGAGCAACGTGCACATTCCATGCTTTCTCTTGTATCATCTTGTTATGAACCCCAGACACTTTTATGGACGTGAGGAAAAGGCAACCGAACCAATTTGACAATGTTCTTCGACTCGCATTTTCCACAGCGAGACATCCTGCAGGGTATCAAGGTCCTCCCAGATAGCCTCGGTGTAAGCCCGAGTTCTTCACAAGGGGTGCCATTTCGATTGCGGGGATGCCTCTTCAGAAGATAAGGCCATGGATTTTGAATCCACAAACCCAACCGCATGTGCAATTGAAATGGTTCCTCAGCAAATCACTGAGAATCACTTGAAAATAAGTTCAGTGGTCTGCACCTTTACATTTCTTGCATCCTTTCTTGTTGCTATTTTACTTTTGACTCATGTAGGCATGTGTCCTATGTGGATTTTCACTCCCACCCCCTTCCTACTTGATGTTAGAATCTGCCAGCAGCAGGCCTTAAACTCTGGGTCTGCCTTGCTAAGTCTGGGTGGTGATGATTATCCACTTGGACTTGGGGCAGATTTATTTGTGGCTGCTAACGATTGCAAGCAACCAAGAAAATAAAGGCAATGCAGAAATGCCATAGCATTGACACTATTTATTGTACCATATGGCTAATGTATAAAGAGGTCATAGAACAACGTGTCTCAGGGGATCATTCAAAATGAAAATTACTTACATGAACTTTTCAAGCAAACCGAAGTATGCCTTCACCCCCCTTCTGTGATGTTTGTGAAGAGTCAGGTTGGGGGTTATCCATCAAGCCTTTCTGAAGAATGGTGTGCCTGTGGGGATCTTCTCCCCCGCTCCTCCCTGTGCTGTGTTGGCTTTTAGAAGAAGGAAGAATTTTCTCAGCAAATTATTAATGTACTCCTCCGGGCCTATAGACGTGCGTTCACTGGAGTTATGTGGGAGTCCATGGTATTCAAACTGCAGCTTTTGATGAAGTCATCGCTGCTTCTGGGGCCTCTTTCAGCTGCCCTGGGCGTGCTGCACATGTCAACGACAGCCAAATGGATTCTTTGGACATTCCAGCCAATTAAAACACATTTAAAATGCAGCTGCCGGAGAGAGAGGCAAGCCTGCGACCGTGCAGGGAACTTCAGATCGTGCAGTGGGACACCAAACAAACTTTGTGGACCTAGCGCCGGGAGCCCTGCAAGGCATTTGGGGACAACGTGGAAACAGGCATGAAAAGAGGCCATCGTTAGCGCCTGTCAGAACCAGAGATGACACTCTGAGCATCGCCCTAAAGGACACGAAAGAAGGAAGCATGTTTGATAGGGGGTCTGATTTCTCCCCTTGCCGCTTGAAACGCTGTGTGTTGGCTGGGCGCCCGACGTGGTGCTGCATACAAATATTGACAGAACACAGCGGAGTTTGTTAAACCCAGGCCAGGAAACTGGTGATGAAAACGCTGGAAAGAACATCTGAGAACCCCAGGAGCTTCCCTCCGTAGCATGAGAGGCTGACAACACGAAAGAGGGGGCTGCAGGGAACACTCAGCACCCCTGTCTGCTATGCCTTTTCGGTAAGGACAGTTTCCTTTTGCTTTATAACCTTTCATGTGGATGCCTGTGTGAAGGAGAGGGCTTGCTGTGTGCGATCGGCTCTGGTCTCGAGTCCTGACGTGCAGGGCGTGGGGCTGGCCTCTGACTTTTTCCTGGAAGACGTGATGGGATTGCACTGTGTCAATAGACACAGCATCGCCCAGCACGTGGGGTCAGCGGGAGCCTTTCCAGAAATCAGGATGGTGCGTTTTTGAATGTCTCCCTCTTTACTGATGTGTTGCAAGGTTTGCTGTAGGTGTCCAGGTACCTGGCAATTTACAGGGAATATATTCTCATTTGCCCCAAGAGTGCATGCTTTTGATGGTTCAATTCCTCTTTGAATGTGTTCTGGTCCATTCTTGGGTCAGTCCCACACTTAAACATGTGAAGAGTGTGTTTTTTTTCCCTTCCCACTTTTGGGTTGATATGCAACTGAAGACAAGGATTCTAATTTACTTAAGAAAATCCCAAACATTGGCAAATGCCTTCCCTTGCCCAGAAGTTCACTGAAAAAGCTGCTGATTTGGGAATGTCTTCCCTGTTATACTCAGATGCCCCATCTGAGCGTAACCTCCATCACTGAAGTAACACAAAGTTTCCAATTGTTACCTGTTTTGGCTTGTCACGGTAGACCCCTTTGGCTTTAATGTTGTTCATTGCAAACAAAGAATCTTGCCCAGTTCGCGGTGAAGGATCGTGTTGCAGTGCCCGGAGCTCAGTTAAGTGCGCTTTACTGATCTGTAATGGGCCAGTAGCTCTGAGGCTATGCCAAGTTGAGACTTTCCAAAACGCTCCACGTTCCTTGCTGCCAAAATAAATGTTGGTAGGCCCAGAAGGGATAGTTTAAGGAAACTTGCAACAGCTAAGTTTCACCAGTTCAGTTTGTAGTGAGTCAATGAAAGAAATCTTAAACAAAAAGAAGGCACTCCCTCAGCTCTGTGCCCTCTGTATGGGGGAGACCTATGAATGGGTGTTCGTCTCCTGACACACACGGCAGCCTGTGCTTCGTGGACAGGAGAGAAGAAGGCATTCTGCTGGAGGGATGGGGGTTCGTGTTGATGAAATGAATGCTGTGTGAACCGAGACGTGTGTGAACACATAATGCTGTCTTGCCTGTGGCGCTATCTGAGCCTAGAGGAAAAACATGGTTGCACATGTGGGGGAATGTTTGTCCCATACAGTCACTCCAGACATACCAAATAAGCCAGAGGTGGACTGTGGCTGCAGAAGGCCATTTGGGCAAAACTGTAATTTTGTATGGAGGAAAAATGGAAAGGTAAGCCCGCAGAGAGCTGGCACCCGAGAAGACGCAATGACACAGAAGATTACACGGCCTTTTGCTGGACCTAAAAGGTCTTAGAATGTAAGACTGGGATTTCTTGGGGCTGTAGGTTGGTTAGCAGGCTGGGCATGGAATCACTATCATTTGTTAATGATCGAGGATGTAGGTATGAGGCAAAATGGACTCTACCTTTGGTCACAAGTCCTATAAGTAGGGATGTCATCTGCCAGAGCTGCTATGAGGGTAGTCCTGGATTGAGGCTCCGGGGAGATCTGAGACTTCAGAAATATGTGCAGAGAAGGATAAGACAGGACTGAGGGTAAGAGATGGGCTTTAATTCCGTTGGTGGTTTCATGAACATTGGCGTCAAGTCCAAATCTTTTTCCCGTAGTTTAAAGCAACGGATAAAAGCTTCAGGGACAAGCCATGCCCATCATCTGTTTTTGGAAAGACTTGTAATGTTTTATTGGAAGATAACCATGCCTACTTCTTGACATATTGTCCCTGAGCTTTTGTGCTATAGAAGCAGGATCAAGTAACTGCGACAGAGACACTCAAAGGCCCTAAAGAGCCCCCAAACCTAAAAATATTTACTATTTGGCCCTCGACCATGAAAGCTTGAAAAGTTAGGTGTAGAGATAAAAAAGCAAACAAGTGGTGATGACCCGTGTATGTCATTTGATTTTTGCTCATTTTTAATTTACAATACACTAAGGACCTATATTTTTATAAAATATGATAAAAATGGTGCTTGGATGTCACCACAATGACAGGTATTGAGTATTCTTTTTTTGTGTGCATAATTTTATTGGGGGCTCTTACATCTCTTATCACCATCCATGCATTCATCCATGTGTCCAGCACATTTGCACATATGCTGCCATCGTCATTTTCACAGCATTCTCTTCCCACTTGAGCCCCTGATATCAGCTCCCCGAGTATTCTTAATTTATGTACTTACCGCATCATGAATTAGCAATAAATAGTGTTCAGCTTGGCAGCAGTCTGTAGCTCTAGTCCTGCCTTGTAACCTGGTGCCATATTGTGTTTTGCTTTGAGTTGCTAACCACAAGATCAACAGTTTGAAACCACCAGCCACATCTTCGAAGATTAGATGAGTCTCTTTTTTAGCCCCCGTAAAGAGTTAAGATCTTAGAAACCTTATTTCTAGTCTGATAGGGTCACCGTGTGTTAAAGTTGACTCCATGGCCATGAGTCTATTTTGGACTTTTTAGAATCCCTACTTACCTTTTCTAGCTTCTTCTTGTTTCATGATCATCACCCTGCTCTCCTTTCTTAAGGCTTATACAACAAACTCTCCCTCATCGTTGGCTTTTTGCTACTGCTGCTTGTTGTACTTGGAAATCTCTTTTCTTAACTCTTCACTCAGTTGGCTCCTGCCCTTTAGGACTCTGCTTGGATTAATTTCATCAAGGAGGACTTTGACCATGCCACAGGAAAAGCCCTTCCATCATCTGACATCGTGCTTTCTTTACAGCCCTAATTACAATCTACACTTAAAAATACGTATTTTTCTTTCTGACACTTGACTTCCTATTGGCCTAGATTTAGTAACACATAATATTGCCCACTTCTGATTTAAATGATTAGACATTTTATAATTGTTTAAAGAAGCATATAAAATCTTCTGGAAGATGTAGGGGAGCAGGTCCTCGTCAGAGATCCCAGGGCAACACAAAAAATTGACACTAACACTCTGTCATTGTCACAAAGCTGGGATTCCAGAATCTGCTGCCACAACTGTTGGCTCCAAACTGCATCACCAAAAATGAGCATCTCTGTGTCTTGGAACACATGAAACTAGGCACAACATACTGGAACCTTTACTATGGGGCTCATAGAATGCCCCCAAATATCTGTTATGAGCAGCCGAAATTTAAGAGCCATCTCATGATCTTTACTCTGATTCTCAAATCTTGCAAAGGCAAGCTTTCTGTCGAAATCTGTTTCACAACACAGCATAAGAGGGAATAATACCCCCACCCCCTTCTCCCATCCCCCCAAACGGAAAAAAGCTCCACTGGGCAGAGCTTTTGTAATCCGCATTTTTCCTACTAGGCAAGCATCAAGCAACCCGATCTGAGGTAGTGCCCCTAGTGGTCTCGCCTGGGAAGGTCCTCTCTGACCACAGTGAATTTTTTCCATAATTGACCACAGCGAACCTCAGCCTCCACTACCCTGAGATCAGAAGTAGATGGATCAGAAAAGGGTCCTGAGTCGAGTGGGAGGAGAAAGTGGAACAAAACCCCAAATCATAAAATAGATCCGGCTTACTGGTCTGATGGAGACTTGGAATCCACAGATTATGGCCTTTAGCAACTCTTTACTCATGGACCTGTATTCACTCCTCTGACTCAGCTTTCATCCCAACAATATACCGGCTTGGAGGGGAAGAGTAACATCCATGAATAACATACACTCCCCGGAAAATCAACTGTACAAAATCAAAGGGACAACATTTGCTTATGGATAAAAACTATTAACATCAAGACGGGACAGGAAAGAAGGATGAATAATATAAAAAC
>NW_022103912.1:10449375-10451913 GCF_000313985.2 Echinops telfairi | reverse complement strand
ATAGAATTGGGGTCAGCATTTACCCAGGAACTCTGGGTACGAAAGTGGTTAAGTGGTGAAGGCAACTAACCCAGCAATTCAAAGCCAGCAGCTACTCCACAGGAGAATGATGTGGCAGTTTACTTCCATAAAGACTTACATCCTTGGAACCCCCGAGTTCTACTGTGTCACATGAATTGGAATCAATTAAAGGGAAAGGGTTTTTGTTGTTGCTGTTATTTTTGGTTGATACTCAAGAGTCTCCACAATCTGTCTCCATTTAATAGGAACTTATATGTAATCTGTGTAAGGGCTGGGAATTTATCTGTTCGGTTATCACCCATGATGAAAGTAGAGTGTGTTTGTATAACATGTCCGATAAACATTGCTTTTATGAATAGATGAATGAATGAATGAATGAATGAATGACTTGACATTTTCCAAGCAAGTCTCATTTGTTAGGAAGTAGCATGTAGAACACATTCGGGGGATTCATGTGTGCGAGTCAGTTGAGAGAGTCTCTGTGTTGGGGCAAGGAAGACGACTGTCAGGTGATAGTCTCCTCTTTGAACTCTCAGACCTGGTTTCTAAAATTTGAAGCATGCTCATGTAGCAGCAGTTGGTATGTTCAGGGAAGGAATATACTCGTTCCCACCTACCACTCTTATATCTGGAGGGCTTACTCTGAACTATGTACTACCATAAGCGATCTATACATGATCTTGTTTATTCCACGCAAAATGCTGATACCATAGGCATACATATTTCCATTCATAGAGGAGAAAGCAGAGTCTGACAGTAGTGAAACGTCTTTTCCAAGTCACAGAGCTGGTGAATAGCAGAGGCAGCATAAAACCCATAACTTTCTAAAATCTGAGTTTGGGCTCTTACCTCCTGTAGTTATATTACAGATAATTTATCTTCTGTATTATTGTCCTGGCTAAATATTTTGGGATTCATTTCCATCCTCGTTGGCGGTTAATGCACTGCATGCATCTACTTTGTAATGTATCCAGGTGCAATCTAGTTATCAGGACCCAGATATCAGTCCAGGGTTCTGGTCTTCTTCAGCAAGCATTGCTGAATAAGTGATGAGCCTGCGGGCCTATACATGAGGGATTGGGAGGGTTAGGAGAACAGTAAATATGCAGTGGTTGTTGTTGCTAGCTTCCCTGCGTTGATTCCTGACTCATGGGGACCCGTGCACAACTGAGCCAGAGGGTTTTCATTATCTGGTTCTCAGAGGTAGATCACTAGGCCTTTCTCCCTAATCTGTCTTTATCCAGAAGTGCCGCTGAGATCTGTTCGTTCAGCAAAGCAGCTTGCCAATTTCGATCAACAAACAAGTAGTGGTTGTTCTTGAGATGTGTTCACTGAGACGCAAACCTGGACATGCCCCACCCCCCACCCCGCCATGGAAGATGAGAACTCCACCACGGAACCATAGAAAAGGTTTCTCTTCTCAGAAAAATCCCAGAGGACAAAATATATCTCTTGAATAGCAACACTCCCACCCTTGTGTTATATGTTTGATTGAAAATGTCAAGTCGTTAGATTCTGTTTGGATGAAATTGTATTTTGCTTTATTTTTATTAAACATGGTGAGTGATGTCCAACAATAATTATAACTTGTCACTTCATAAAAGGAAAGAAATGAGCAATTATTTTTACATTAAAACATTTAAAGGATGCAAACGTTCTTACTGGATGTGATAGGTAGGTTTGTTGTGCCAGCATGGCCAATGGACACATGAGATTAGTTGAAGGGTGGAGAGATAAATGGCTCGGCGAGCCTCACCTCTCTCTCTCTGGCTTTTTAATCATTGGACCAGTGTGTGGCTGCCTTGCTTGTTCTGTGCCTCCATTTGCACGCTGCACTACTTATGGGACGCCTACTTGTGGACTGTGTCACTGTAACCTGAGGTTCCTTCAAGACCTGCTTCGCCATGCTACTGGAAGGTACATCTCTTGAGCTGAGGACTGTCGGATCCTGTCATGAGCCACATGAGATGCCAGTGCTGAGATGCTTCCACCATCACTTGATCCATAAAACTTTCCACCCACTGGCCTGCGATCTTCCTGTATTCAGCATCACTGTGTGTGGTGTGTGAATCTGAAGAGGAATTTATAGATGGTATCAGACATATGGGCTAATATTGGACTTATGGACTTGATTTGAACTGGGCTGGGGTGTTTTCTTAATATACAATTACTCTTTATATAGAGCTCTTTCTCACAGACATATGAGTGTCTCTGGATTTGTTCCTGTAGTCAATTCTGACTAACAGCGGGGAAAAGTCTTCTTTAGCTATCCTGTCTCATCAAAGGGGAACCTAAACTGAGTAGTACTCGTGAAGGTCACCACCCAGAGGCACAGGATTACAAAGTTACTGTTAGGTGCTATTGAGCCCATTCCAGCTCACAGTGACCTGTAATTGTTCCTATGCCTGAGCCCATGGTTACAGCCACTGTGTCAGTCCATCTCCTTGATGGTCCTCCTTTTTGCTCACAGTGACCTGTAATCGTTCCTATGCCTGAGCCCATGGTTACAGCCAGTGT
>NW_022103912.1:10421602-10448971 GCF_000313985.2 Echinops telfairi | reverse complement strand
AAATATGAGAACCATATTTAGATATGGCAGGATTATTATACTGGGAATTTAAAATAAAATAACATGATTAATGTGCTAAGGGATCTAATGAAAAAATTGACACATGCAAAAACATATGGGTAATGTAAGCAGTTTGACAGTTACATAATCTCCTGTCAACTTGAGCAAAAGGGTGGAGTCTAGCCTGTCAGTCAGGTCATAGTCAATGAGGCTTCCATGTGGGAATGATCCTCCTCCTGAGGATTTTGAGAACTCCTGTCTTCCTCCCTGGAGGTAGGAAACATACTCTCTCTGCAACACATTCCTGTTAACAAGCCACATGGAGTCATGCTGATGGCAGCCAGAGCCCTGGAGATATTTCCAATGCCACTGGATCCACAAGACTTTCCACCCACTGGCCTGCAATCTTCCTGTATTCAGCATCATTTCAAGTGTTGCATGAGTCTGAGGAGGAATTCATAGACTGGTATCAGACATATGGGCTAATTTCGGACTTATGGATGATCTGGACTGGGCTGGGATGTCTTGATGCGTAATTACTTCTTGATATCAATTTCTCTCTTAAAACACATATGAGTGTCCCTGGATTTGTTTCTTTAGTCAACCCGGACTAACAAACATAGAGATATAAACTTTAATAATAAATTATAGAAATGAAAAAGAATTCCAACTCTGTAAGAAATAAATAATGCCTTCGATAGATTTAATGGACTCATCAGTATATGGGGTATGGCCTAGGAAAGTATCAGTGAGCTTGAAGATATGTCAACAGAAACTTCCAAATGAAAGCCAAAAAATGGGGAAAAACACAAACATAGAACAATATTTTCAAGGACTACAGGACAGTGATGAAAGTTTCAACATATGCATAATTGGAATAATGAGAAGAGAAGCAAGGAAGAAAAAGATTTGAAGGAATAGTTTTGAAAATCATACACAATGACAGATATCAAACTCCAGACCCCAGAAGCTTAGAGAACCCAAAGCAGGAAAAATAGCGAAAACAAACAAAAGTAAGTAACACCAATGCAATGTGTTTTTATTGCTGTTGTGAGATGGACCAAGCATGGTGTCTTCTGCCAGGGATTAGACACTCCCCATAACGTGTCCAAAGTATATGAGACAAAGTCTTGCCATCCTTGCTTCTAAGGAACATTCTGGCCGTACTTCTTCCAAGACAGCTTGATTGTTCTTTTGGCAGACCCTGGTACTTTCTGTATTTTTCTCCATCACCATAATTCAAATGCATCATTTTTTCATCAGTTCTCTTTATTCAACATTAAACTTTCATATGATAGAAAATACCACGTCTATGGTCAGGTGCACTTTAGTCCTCAAAGTAGCACCCTTGCCTTTCAACACTTTACAGAAGTCTTGTACAGCATATTTGCCCCCATGTAATGTGCCCTTTGATCTCTTGATAGCAGCTCTTATGAACACACTGATTGTGGATCCCAGCAAGATAAAATCCTTGACAATGTCAATCTTTTCTCATGATGCTACCTATTGGTCTAGTTGTGAGTATTTGGCTTTTCTTTACATTGCAATACATATCGAAGGCTGCAATCCTTGATCTTCATCAACAAGTTCTCCTAAATTTCAACAAGCAAGGTTGCTATAGCTGCATATTACAGATTGTTAATAACCCTCCCTTCAATTCTGATGCCTCCTTCTTCTTCATACAACCCAGTTTCTCTGATTATCTGCTCAGCATGCAGATTGAATAAGTGTGGTGAGAAGATAAAATGCTGACAGACACCTTTCCAGATTTTAAACCATGCAGCATTTCCTGTTCACACAATTGTCTCTTGATCCATGTACAGGTTCCACACGAGCAGGATGAAGTGTCCCAGAAGTCCCATTCTTCTCAAGGCTATCCAAAATATGTTGTAGTTCACATTCTTGAATGCCTTTTCATAGTCCATAGAACACAGGTGAAGATCTTTTTGATATTCTTTGTTTTCAACTAAGCTCCACATGATATTTACAGTGATATCTCTTGTTCTATACCCTCTTTGAAACCCAGCCTGAACATCTGGCAGCTCCCTGTCACTGTACTGTTGCAACTAATGTTGGATGAACTTCAGCAAGATTTTACTTGCACGTGATATTAATAGTTTTGTTCTATAATTTATGCATTCTGTTTGATTGTCTTTCTTTGGATTGGGTACAAATATGGATTTCTTCCAGCCAGCCAGCCATGTAGCCAAATAGCTGTCTTCCAATTTTTTTGGAATCTCTTCAAGTGAGTTGGTCAAGTAGATGTCTTTTAAATTTCTTGGAAGAAACATGTGAGCGCTTCCAGTGCTTCATCAGCTTATTGAATCCTTTCCATTGGTATTCCATCAATCCATGAAACTTTGTTTTTGACTAGTGCTTTCAGTATAGCTTGGGATTCTCTCTTCACTACCTCATGTTCTTGATTGTATGTTCTCTCTTGGAACGGTCGGTTGAATGTGGACTAGCTCTTTTTGATACAGGGACTTTGTATACTCCTTCTATCTACTTTTGGTGTCTCCTTCATCATTCACTAGTTTGCCCATAGAATCCTTTGATATAGCAATGTAACTCTTGAATTTTTTTTCAGTTCTTTTGGCTTGAGCTATCCTGAGCATGTTCTTTCTCTTTAGTTTTCTAACTCCAGTAACTACAGAGGCAAATAGAAGACAAGATAAATATATATTTTGTTTGTAACCTCTTTTATCAAAATGTTAGACAACTACCTAAAGCAATAAGTATAAAACTTTGTTGATTAATTTATAATTTATGTAGATGTCACTTGTAGAGTGAGAAGAACATAAAAGATAGAATAAAGAATGGACCTATAGAGAAGCAGGGTTTTTTTTTACTATTGAAAATAAGTAGATATTAACCTGAACTTGATTGTTATTAGTTAGAATGTTAACTACCATTGCCAAAGATCCACTAAGAAAATATTTTTACTGTTGTAAAAGAAACAATAAGACAATATCTTAGAAAAATATATGTTTACTATGAAAGAATTCAGTAGGGGAGCAATAAAGGTACCAAAGGGAGCAATAATGGTACATAACAAAGACAGAAGGTACATAGTATATGACAAGTGTAGGGTCTGCCTTATATTAGTAATTATATTAAAATCAAATGGATTAAACACTTAAATCAAACACAGAGATGGTCAAGATGGATTCAGCACACATGCATGCATTACCATTATCCAACTGTATGTTGTGCATGTGAGCTATACTTTAGATATAAAGGCACAAGTAAATTGAGAGTAAAAGGATGTGGGAAAATATACCATATAAAAAGTACATAAAAGAGAGCTGGATTGGCTAAACTAATATCAAACAAAACAAACTTTCAGAGGCAAGGGCCTTTTTCAAGTTAAATGGGTCAACCAGCAATAATGTATAACAATTACATGCTTAACCCTAACAGCAGGGCCCCAAGTACACGACACAAAACTCATAATTAAATCAAGAAGCAGTATTAGCAACACTAGTTGAAGACTTCAATATCCCCAATTTTGTGGGTAGAACAACTAGGCAGATGGTCAACAAGGTATATAAGAACAATAATTCATGGGGCATTTGCACCCTGCCCTAAAGTGTCGCTATGAGTTGACATAGATTTGATGGCAGTGAAATTTTTGCTTGTGATACACCTATAGACCTAACAGACATCTAAAGAACATGATACACAGAAAAAGCACAATACATTCTTCTCAACAGCAAAGGGAACATGCTTTCAGAGAGATCATATGTTGGGCCATTGAGCAAACCTCATTACAAACCTCAATATTGAAATTATACAGTGTGTTCTTTAGTCACAATGGAAATACAATTAGAAATCAATCATACAGTTGACCTTGAATGACACAGTGGACTAGATTGCCAATCCCTAAGACACAATCCATGTGTCACTTTGACTTCCCCCAAAACATAACCACTAATAACCATACCAGTAGCATAAACAGGAGATTAATTAATATTTGTACATTGGCCTCTGTCAGGTAAGCCTTGGACTGCTAACTGCAAGGTCAGTACTTCAGAACTGTCAGTCGCCCTGTGGGAGGAAATTGAGGCTATCCACTCCAGTAAAAATTGACAACCTGGGGAACCTTACATGGTCGCAATGAGTTTGACTCAACTGGATGGTACTGAGTTTATATGCCTTACCTACTGTCCCCACATAGAAGCTGAATTTTCAACATGAGAAAAAAATGGTACTTTGCAAAAAGTATAAAGTTTTCACATCTACTGGCATAGCTACAGTAACAGTTCCCAAAATTTCTTTTTCTTTTCCTACAATAGATCCATTTATCTTGAAATGGCAGGCAATTATAGCTGTAGACTTCAATTTGTAGTACTTATCAAGGAATTCATTTTTCCCTTTCTAATTTCATGACTTTTCTCTGCTTTTTGGGAGAACGCCCAATTTTACTAGTGACTGTGAGTCCCATGGTGTTATTCAAGTGTTGCACTAAGCATGATGAAAAATATGGGAGCTGTGAGGTCATTTTTTACTGGGATATGCAAATTTGCTAAAAAGGACAATTGGTTAAAAGGAGATATCTAGTCTCACGTGGTTTTTATAGGGAAATCTGCACACATCTGTACCAGGCCATATTGCTTAATTGTTCACAATACAAGTATTTTAGGAAGTTCAGCAGTATATAAAAATTAGACAACATAGTCCCTAACAACTAAAATAAATTATCATAAAGAAAGCTATAAAATACTTTGATATTAAAGAAAACCAAAACACAATATCCCCATACTATGGAATGCAGTCAAGCAGTGCTTGGTCAGAATTTAGCTATAAATGTTTATGTTTAAGAAGAAAGATAGCAAATCTAGCACTTAGTCTTTCATCTTTTTTCTTAACTGGAAAAAGAAGTGTAAACTAAACTCAAATAAATAAATAGAGAGTAGAAAACAACAGAATATCTCACATTATACACATGCACAAACAAATCCAAAACCTAGTTTTTACTTTGAAAAGATCAGCAAAATCAACAACCTTTTAACTTGATTGATCTTGAAAAAAGAGATAGTAGACTCAAGTTAAAAATACCAGGAGTAAAAAGTACTAATACTACAATACTTACAGAAATAAATTGAATTATGAAGGAATATTAATATAATAATACACAACATACTGAAACTGACTCAACAAATATAAAATCTTAATATACTTACAATAAATAACGATTTGGAATTGGTAAACCACAAACTTGCTACAAAGAAAAATTTAGGCCCAGAGAGTTATCCTGGTGAATTCTTCTAAACTTTTGAAGGGTATTAATGCCTAAATTTCACAAACTTTTGCCAAAAAAGGAAAGAAAATGCTTCCCAACTGATTATGAGACCCGTTATCCCTGGTGCCTGTGATGAATGAGCATGAGCAGGGATCCATGGTGGCATGGTGATGAGGAAAGGATGGAGATAAGCCAGCAAAGATATGCAGGGAGTAGACCATTAAGGGCTATAGAGGCCAATTTAAATTTTGAAACAAAGGTTTGAACTCTGTCCTGTTGGCAAATGGTTTTAACAAAAAGCAGTGATGTTATCAGATTTGTGAACCAACCCCCCGTCCCCTCTTCCTCCGCACACACACCTGGTCTATCCTGCAAAGGTGTATTCCAGAGTCTGGAAAACCAGCGAGGAATATAAAACAAGGGCTCAACCCGGAAATGAGGAGGAATCCAGATCAATGTTAATGTTACAGGTATGCAGGAAGTGAAAGACATTTCAAAAGTTGAACCAGCAGAGACTGATATTAAAATGTAAGATGTAGAGTGAGGAAGAGTGGTTGACCTTTAGCTCATGAGTGACTCAAGATGGTAACATCGTTAAGGGAGACAGAAGAAAGGAGATGCAGGTTTCCATGGGGGTTGAGGAATCATGAATGCTGGAGTTTACACCTGTGATGGTGAGGTGTCTGTGGAGCATTGTGTGGAGGTGATTAGTTAGCATTTAGAAGTACTTGTGTGTAAGACGGTTCTCTAGAGAAACAAAACCAGAACATACACTAGATATAGAGATAGAGATATACACAGCACAAAGGAATATAACAGCTAATTAGTCCACACAGCAGTACAGAGGGTTCAGTTAAACTCACTTTCATGGAACAGTTAATATGCTGGAAGTCCTTCAACTCTGGAGGGCTGCTGGGTCCAAATCAAGGAAGCAGACAGCTGAATCTTCCCTATGGCAATGCAGACAGTCCAGCCACAGGCAGCAAACAGCAGGGTGGGTCACCAACAGGAGGTTAGCAAGTCAGGCCCAGATGAGATACCGAACTCAAGCAGTGCAAGAAGACGGGATCTGACAGCCTCAAGCTCAAGCAATGTATACACCAGCAGCATTGCAAAGCAGGTCTCAAAGGAACCTTAAGCTCTAGTGACACAATCCATGGGTTGGGTGTCTCACAGGTAGAGTAGCTCACAAGTTGAGGCAGAGCACTAGCTAAAGCAGTCTTGCAGAGTCATTTATCTCTTTGCCCTCCAAACTACAACCGTATTAATCCCACATGTTCCTACTGGGCAGGTTGGCACATCAACCTACCTATCACAACTTGCTTGTAGTATACCAAACAGACTGGAGTTAGCAACTGCTTTAGAAGTCATCAGAATGGTTGAAAATAAGAGGAAGTAAGATTTCATAAGGGGAGAATAAAGAGTAAAAACCAAATGGAAGGAGATATAACAGCCTAACTCATGGTCTATGTAGCCTAAATCACTGTATATAGCCTAAATCAGAGTCTAAAATGCTCATACTGAAAACAAATTGCTACACCACATTCATCAAACTTGTTGGCTGTGTATTGGAGTCTCAATCATATGACTTGATACGGTTGATTAGAAAATGGCAGTTATAAATTGTTCTATTATACTGATTATATAAATATGTAAATATAACCCAGAGCAGTGTGAAAAAATATCATTTAAATCTGCTAATCCCTAAGGGAAAATTGTATCACTGAAATGAGCTATTTATAGCTTTTCCTCTTAGGAAAAGCTATGTTTGAAATAACCTGTGTTTGAAAGAATGAAACAGACTATGAAACAATAAGGAGTGCTGGTGATGCGGTTGGTTAGACAAAGGGTTGCTAACCACTAGATTGTCAGTTCAAGCCCACCAGCCATTCCAAAGTAGAAAAATGAGGTTGTCTGCTTCTGCAAGCTTTTACAGTGTTGGAAACTGTGAGTCACTATGAGTCGGAATCAGTTTGCTACTAATGGACTTTTAAAAATGCTATTTAATGTATTGAATGTCAATATAGGATTTTATACATTGAAAGAACTTCAATGAACTGATCGGTCATTCCTCATCAGCTATGTGAATCAGACGTTACAAGCATCATGTTTGCGTTCTCAGTGCTATAGCTATTACCATTCTTTCATGAATCCATTGTTTTGTACTGTAAATTATGACACACGTGTGATCTGAGTTCATTTGGAAGAGCACGCAGAATGGAGAATGGGTGTCGTTTTTAATCACAGGAATAGCATTCGTGTGAGTTTGGTGTTGTAAGAATTTTGTTGTTTGTTTCTTTTTTTTTTTAATTTGTTTTTAGTGAATGGGTAAAAATTCACATTTTGAATGGTGGTTTGATGTATGCCCTGTCCAATGTCTTACCATTTTATAGTTTGGCTGGCTAAACACAGGGCCGTCAAGATTTCCTATATTCCAGGCCAAGTCTCTGGAGATACCACTTTCCCATCATCACCAAGAAGTGGCACATATAGATGGTTCCCCAAAATGTTCTCCCGAATGGTAGCTTGAGTCATCACATTTTTCATAAAGTCCTTGATGTACACACATTTTAAATTTTGATGAGAGCCTATCAATAATGGATATATAGTTCATGCATGCAATGGAATATTGCTCAGCAATAATAAAGAGTTAGGTCCTGATAAATTCTGCAAGGTGGATCAACCTCAAAATTTAATTAGGCTAAGTGAAATAAAGCAACCACAAAAGGACAATTATTATATGTACCCACTTACATTAACTGTCTAGAACAGGCAATATACACACAGACATATAGTTATCAGTGGTTACCTCAGTGGTTGAAAGGGATGGTAAAGTGTTTAGGAGACACTGAACTCTGTTATGAGTGATGGGAAAAGTAGGAAATAGATAATGGTGATGACTATACAGAGTAAGACATGCAATCAATGCCGCTCAATTATATATGTTGAAGAATGTTGAAATAACACGTGTGCGTTTTTTTCCATGCATATTTAAGACATAAAAACCCAAACAAACATAATGTTTGGTCCTCAGAAAATTAAAAAAAAGAAACAAAGAAATCTGTGGTAGTTACATAATTTCATGTCAACTTGATAAACATACGCAGGGGTGGAGTCTAGCCTGTCAATCAGGTCACAGCCTGATGATGCCTCCTTGTGGGCCAAGCCTTCTCATGAGGATTCTGGGAACTTCCTCTCTTTCTCTCTGGAAGCCATGCTGAGCCTTCACTTCACTGTTGAGGAGACACACTCAGAGAGCTGCAGGAGCCACGTGGAGACCACTGCCAATGCTGAGATGCTTCCACCGCCACTGGATCTACAAGACTTTTCTCCCACCAGCCTGTGATCTTGCAGTTGGCTTCATTGCGTGTCCTGTGTGACTCTGAAGAGGAATTTGTAGACTAGTATTGGACATATGGGCTAATATTAGACTTATGGACCTGATCTGGACTGGGCTGGGATGTTTTCTTAATATACCATTGTTCTTTATGCAAAGCTCTCTCTTACACATATATGAATGTCCCTGGATTTGTTTCTCTAGTCAACCCAGTCTAACACAAAATCCTTCCCCCACATTTGGGCTGTATTTTCGTTTTTTTTGGTCTCACGGGGATTTAGCCTTTTGAGAGATTTGATGGCATAGTGGTTATGTGTTAGGCTGCTAACCACAGTATCAGCAGTTTAAACCACTGATCTGGAGAAAGATGAGGCTTTCTACTACCATAGAGTTATAGTTTTGGAAACCCACAGGGACAGTTCAACCCCTATCGGGTTGCTATGGGTCAGAATTGACCCATAGCAGAGAATTTTGCTTTGTTTTGTTTTCAAAGAGAAAGGAAGTATGAACACAATGGGTGATTATGTTTAGTTGGTGGAATATGGGGAAGTGAGAGGTTGAATATATTTTTAAGGTGTTTCATCCTAAAATAACATCAGTTAAGTCTTTTCCCTGAACATGAACAAGTTAAGTTTTGCCCAACTAGTAAAGGAGATAAAGATCTCATGCCTGGTTACTTGGTGTTTCCTAAAGGGTTAGACCCTGCTTCTCTCTTGGTTTCTACAGGAAGAGATGGGTGGTCTATGACAAGCTCAGCTATTGCCTCCCTCCGTGAAGAAAGGCCGTGTTCTTCTATGTCTCACTCCACCCCTCATGTCACAGTCTGAGCAAGTATGGGTCAGACTGCTGTGAGACGAGCTACCTTATAATTTACTGGTGGCAGTATCAACTCGTGTAGCTTTCATGGAAAATGTTTTCACAATCTATATTGGAGGGTTTTAATATGTACTAATTAAATTTATTCAAAGAAAATAATTTATAAAGTAAATGACTATCTCAAGAAGCTCTCATGGGATACTGAGCTATGTTTCGATCACTGACAGCAAGGTCAGTGATTGAAAGCTATCAGCTGCTTTGTAGGAGAAAAATGAAGCTATCTGGTCTTATAAGGATGTATAGTCTTGTAAATACTAAGGAATAGCTCTACACAGTTCTATAGGATTGATATACGTCGGACTGAACTCAATGACAGTGGGATTTTATGTGTATCTCTCTACAAAGATCTTCATCATAGCATTAATATGATAAAATAGAAGAAACAAATGTCCATCAATATGATAACTTAGGAGTGAATGCTCTTATAAATAACAACAACAAAAGATTACTATTCTAATAGAAGCTAATTAAAGGAACTGAAATGCAAATTCAGCAAGGAAGAAATAAAAAAGGGTCAAGGATCAGATGTGTAATCTCCTTAGAAATGAAGATCCCCAAATTAAAGTGATGTGTTATTATTTTTACAATGACGAGTATAGGCTAAAACTGTTCCCATTGGTGAAGGGGTTGAAGTCAGGCATTTTCAGCGATTCTTGGTGGGAATTCAATGGGGATGAATTTGAGGCACACTTTGGAGAATACATATTTTTGAGTCAGCCATGTATTTCTGGGAATTCATCATTTATTATTATTATTATTTAACAGTTTCAGAATTGTGAATTATGGGGGGATTACATTTCAGATCATCATTTTTGTAGTGAACAGTTTCAACTCCTTATCAACCCCCAATTGTTTACCCTATTCCCCATTCCTTTGATTTCTCTTCTCTGTCTTATGAATTACTCTCTTCCCCTTACCCAAGTTCAGACTTATCAGCCCTCCAGCCGATGGTCTTTTCTATCTTCTCTTGAGGACCTCCAAAGACTGCCTTTGTTGGTATGAAAATCCCTTTTTGTCCTTTTTACCCCCTTATAACCGTAGCTCACACAATATTTGTCCTTATTTGCTTAAAGCATTTCACTCACCACAATGTTCTCTAGGGCCATCCATGTCAGGAGGTGATTCAGGGTTTCATCATTGTAGTTTAGCAATGCTAGGAATGTTTCTTACAGAAACAATCAACAAGGCTCCAAGAAATGTGCAGATGAATGGGTATCCAAGTAATACTATGCTACTCTTATGCTATAGGTATCCCAGTGGCGGCGTAGTGATGCACTGGGCAACTAACTGTAGGCTCCACAGTTGGAAACCCCCGCTGCTCTGCAGGAGAAAGACAAGCCTTCAACTCCTGTAAAGAATTATGGCCTCCAAAACCCACAGGGGCGCTTCTATCCCGTCTTCTTGGTTTCTATGAGTCAGAATTGCTTCAGTGGCAGTGAGCTTAACTATTACTTTTGTCTTCAGAAAAGATCATTGCAAATTTTAAAGTGTTATTTGTTTTATAATTGTCCACATTTTCTCTGTTTTTTTGCTTCCCTAGGTCAGAATGCCATGGGTATACTTTACTAATATAAGTTATATCACTCAACAACAACAGAACACAACCATGCTATCCATCCTAAAAATGTCGTAAGCCAGTGACAATTACCTCGAATGTAGAAAAGTCTATAAAACACTGTTGATATGGCAGACAGATTTTTAGTCCGTTTGAGGATTAGGTCATGCATCCACTTGAAAACTTTTTTGCGAGTCAACTAAAATATATCTGCAGGCCAACAAAGCTCCAAAGTTTTGTGATTTCTGGGGCCGGTTCTGCCTCAGGGTTCCCTATACTTCTGACTGATCAAATTCAATCTCCGCTTCCTTGATATCTTAATTACACCAATGCATTCCTTGACCTCTTTCTCTACATATTTAGGAAACATCCCACTTTAATCTTCATCACATCCACCAAAGCCTGAAGCCCGCCACCCAATCCTGGTCCTTTCCCGTGCTTGTTCTAAGAGATTAGAAGGGAAAGTTGAACTGAGAAGACATCCCCAAAGGCACCCCCAGAGCAATTTGCTTTGGTACTTCGGTTAGTGAGTGGGAAGGAATGGCCCTCGGGGCTTCAGAAAGATGTGCTTTAATCAAGCCTTATTTTTACTTTAATTATTGTCTTTTTTTGCAAGCCTCTAAACTGTGGGGTGGTGGCTCGGTGATACAAATCACTCAACTTTTCTTTGTCTAGGAGGAGCACAACCACAAGATGCTGAGGGAAGTTCAAAGGGAGCGTGAGCAATGGTAAAGAATCTCCATGTAGAATCTGCAGCCTGGAATAAGCACTTGACTTCCTCCTGAGCTGAAACCCGCAAAGATGTATTCCCTCCGCTTTCCACAGCAAGCGTCTTTACAAAGGCACAACGTACATAAAACTGGCTCCCACATGCAAAATTTAATCCAGCCAATATTGATGAAGGATTTGAGTATCTTGACTTTTCCTGAACATAATCCTGTTCATAAACCATCTTTGTGCTCATCCATCACATTTAAATTGGTCCTAGTTTATCTCTATAATGTTTTTGACAATTTTTTTAATTTTTGGGACTTACCACTAGGATAAGTCCAAAAGCGGGGCTGCGAAACCATAGCTTCTTAATTAAACAAAGACATCAACCTGTGAAGCAACTGTTTCTCAGCATTGCTTCCACATAGGCCTATGCCTTTTTGAAGGCTGCGTTTCTGGGTCTCTAACCCTGCCCTAGACAATTTTGTCCTCTTCAATGTACACCACATCAAAACAGTTTGGGCAGCCCGAGGGACTCAACATGTGTTCTTTCAAAATCTTCTATGAGGTCTGGGAGGCAAAAAAATGTCTGAAGGGTCTAAATGAGAGCAATCGGGTATATGGGATACAGCTTGCCAACAAAATTCTCATAAGACAGCCCTTCTATCCTCAGAGAATGAGCAGATGCATTGTCATAATGGAAACCAAGCTCCTCTAGGAAACTTTTCTGGCCTCTTACTCATTGAGCTGTTTGTACATTTTTCTTAAGGCTTCTCTCTTGTGATCATCTCGTGTCCTTTGACCGCATCTCTCAGGATCACCCCTTGAGAATTTTAATAGACCAGTGGTTCTCAACCTTCCTAATGCCACAGCCCTTTGATACAGTTCCTCATGTTGTGGTGACCCCCCCAACCATAAAATTATTTTCATTGCTACTTCTTAACTGTAATGTTGCTACTGTTATGAATCGAGTGAACCGATTCTTTGACCCCCAAAGGGGTTGCGACCCACAGGTTGAGAACCGCTGCAATAGACACTCCTCATAACCTTCCGAGCTGAGCCCTCTCCCTTGAATGTAACTGGTTCAGCAGATCTCCTCGGAAGCCATTGTTTTGATGAGACTTTGCGGTCTGGATCTTATTGGTAAATCCAAAAGGAATCCCTCCTTAGGATTAGTTTTGTAAGATCAGTTTTATCAGCTGCCATCTTTCTGAGAAGACTCATAGGAAGATCAGCTCTTGGCATGACCTGGCCTTCACCGGAGGCTTTGGCATCCCTGGAGCAAAAGTCTTGCTGATGTTGAGAGATTCAATTAAAATGAAAAATGCCAAACTTGTGGAATCCCAAACTTAAATTTTGTGATTAAAAAAAACCTCCTAAAGACCAGACTCACTGCCCGCGAGTCGATGTCAACTCATAGGAACCCTATAGGACAGGGTAGAACTGCCTCCGTACGTTTCTGAGACATTCACTCTTTATGAGTGTAGAAAGCCCCTTATTTCTCCCTTCGCGTGGCAGGTGGTTTCGAACTGCTGACCTCGAGATGAACAGCCCATCTGTAATCACGACACCACTGGGCTCCTCAGTATCATGGGAGGTACAGATAAATCACATTTCAACTGCCTTTCCCACTTTGTTGGACTTCATCCACGGCTTCTTCATCTGTGAAGATGATGGACATCTTTCTATCTTTGAGATCTTTGAGTTCTTCCTGATCTTCCTTACAATATCTGAGTCTTCTAAAAACCGTTATTTTATGTGTGGCAAAAATCTCATAAACTTGCTGCCAAGCTTGAGTGTTTTGGAAAGATATCCTCATGAGCATTCTTAAACATTTCATATTAACCCAGACCTCAAAATTGTTCTTTCCCATGGGCTTGAAAGTGCCTCTTTTAAAAAGACATTCTAAAGAGATTAAGTGCGCTGCTGAGAGAACTTGTTTGTAGCTATGGCACTGTTTGTAAAAACATGCTGAAATACATTTTTCTTAAAAAAAACCTATGATTGTAAGAACTGAAGCTTTAGGAGCAATGCTTACTTATATGTCTAGAGCAGAGCAGATAATCTATCTATCTAAATCCCATTTATCAGAAATATTTACTGTTATGATTCAGGTACATAACTTGTTACTAGTTCCTGGGTGATACAAATGGTCTGTGCTAGACTACTAGCCCAAAAATTGGTGGCGGATGTAGTAGTACTGAGGAAGAAAGACCAGGTAATCTGATCCTAGGATGACTAGAGTCAAGAAAGCCCCGTGGAGCAGTTTGACTCTGTTACATGTGGGGTCACCGTGAGCCAGCATTGACGCCACTGCAGCTAGCAATGGCAGTAATAATATGTTTCTGTTGTACTTACAGTGAAAGAAGTTTAAATAACAAATCCTATAATACAAACTCTTGACTTTATATGAAGAATTTGAATATCACAAATTAGATTTAATGGTAAATTTATTCTGCATAAGTAAACAAAAAGCCAGCCTATATTTGAATAATTTCCTTTTCTCAATAGTGTTTTAAGTTCTTAAAAAGTACAAAAGAAATAAAAAGTGGGAGGTGAGGCCATAAGAAAATCAAATTAGGATTTATAACTGGAGAGAATAACCATTATTTATTCATTTATTTATAGTCTTTTAAAAGAACATAACAGTTTTATTAGTATATAATTCACCAATCATACAATTCGATAGATCAATCATATTACGAAGGATTTCAGAACAGTACCACTATCAATGCATTTGATAGAAGGGATAAAGGCCAAGGCCGGCCGACCCACTGGGGGCTAGTGAAGTAGGTAAGGCGAGTCGTACACATGGACACATAGAACTGTGCTCCATCCTGTCCTCAGGGGCTGGCTTTTCAAAGCAGATTTTAAGGCCATTTTTTACAAGCATTTCTAGGTAGACTTCACCATCTAACCTTTAGGTTCACAGTTTGACCCATTAAACATTTGCATCACCCTGGGAATCCAGGATAGTCTTAGAGGTCAATAGTTTTGATTGCAGCAACAAAATCAAGCTTAAAGGACTGCAGTCAAGAATTCGGAGAACCAGCAGGAGACGGGCAAATCAGCAGACAGGCCTGAATGTAGCCAAGGCGAGACTCCGAAGCAGGAAGCACAGAAACTGTCACTGGGCAAAGAGCATGGCCAGGACATCGCAGCCCTTGCTTAACCCTGCTGTGGACACTATGAATGGCCCCAGTGCTCTTCAACCCTGTGCATCCATAGCCCCAGATCCAGAAATGGGCAGGTATAACTGATTTGGTGAGAGTTCATTATGTGTCCATGTTACATGAGGGGTGGACAGACTCCCAATTATAGCCTTATGCATTGGGCTGTGATCTGCGTGGTCAGCAGTTCAAAACCACCAGCAGCTCCTTGGGAGAAAGAGTGGGCTTTCTACTACTATAAACAGTTATAGTCTCAGAAACCCACAGGGAGGTCACTATGAGTCAGTATTGACTTGAGGGCAATGTGTTTGGTTTGGAGTTGGTGTTGTGGTGTGTTGTGCTACTAACTGCAAGTTTAACCATTTAAAACCCCCAGCCACTCCAAGGGGGAAAAGATGAGGCTTTCTGCCCCATAAAGAGTTCCACTCTTGGAAGTTCTACCTTCTTCTAAAGGGTTGCTATGAGTTGGAATTGATTCAATGAGTTTTAGTCTTCTAAATGCTCTCCTTTCATAAGAAGACTTCATAAAAAAATCTGTGGGAAAATTCTATTATCTTTTCATTTAATTTTCCACAAACTTTTTGAAGTCCCCTGCTACCAAGGAGCCACAGATCCAAAATGTCTCTGGCTGTTCCTAATCTGCAGGCATCTCAGTGTTCCACATTGCCTGTTGTCCTGCCGAGTTGATGACCTCAGAGCCAGAGTTCACATAGTACTGCTTCGCCGCATCCTTTGCACCTTTAATGCAGGTACACGAGATGCATTTTCCAATTAATGACTGCCTGGGTTACCTCCGTGGATGTAAACAGTCTTCAATACTCCCTTGCAAGGATTCTCCTAGCCAGTCTCTAATATTATGTATGATTATCTTTCCTACTCGAAATGGGAAGGCTTGGGAGCCCCTTTCACCATCAGCATCATTAGCTTAATTCAGAGGGGACACGGGAGAGGTGGACAGACTCCAGTCAGCGAGGACTGTGAACCTTGCTTGCCCATATAGTTCTATCCACCTTTAAGGGTAGTTCCCTGGAGAGCTTGTTTTATCTATCACAAGCCTGTGGACTTTTAGGTTCTTTCCCTTGTTTATCAGCAGCAGCCAGAAATGGTTGTCTTTTCTGCCTTATGAACCACCAGGGAGATGAATGGAATCCGCTAAATAGCTGAGCGCTGACTCACAGCTATGGAAACCTTCTCCCCTTGCCGCTTACAGCTCCCTCTGCCTCTCTCCACAGCTTACGAAGCCCCAAGGCCACAAGATCCACCCACAATAAAGTATCTGTGGCTGCATTAGAAAGTAACACCTGGTCCTTATTTAAATAAATAT
Organism: Echinops telfairi; assembly: GCF_000313985.2. Taxonomy (NCBI): domain Eukaryota; kingdom Metazoa; phylum Chordata; class Mammalia; order Afrosoricida; family Tenrecidae; genus Echinops; species Echinops telfairi. The sequence continues at coordinate 10,432,756 of NW_022103912.1, read as the reverse complement.
GCATTCCGTGGGAAGGCTACTAGACATTCTGACAAGCGTGGCCTCCTATAGCATTTCTTGTCCTTGGACCTGCTGGCTGTAATGCCTCTCAATGTAATGCTGTAATGCCAACTGGCTGTAATGCCTTTCTGAAACAGTACATGTTAACCATCCATCTTTGAAAGAACCTGCAGTTTTCCTGGAGGACAGGAGGGTATGCAAGGCCAAGGTTAGCAAAAGTGAATAAGCAGAATGCTTGTTTTGTGGAAGTTAGCAAAGCTCGCCTGCTGAAAGGGCATTGTCATCTGGGGCTGCAATTGTTACCACTGTGTGAGTTGGGAGCAGGGGGTGGGATTAAATAGGTTTCCATTGTTTAGACTATGGTAGTGCAGCATAGTGCAGCAATAACACAAACACTTATTTGAGGACGACACAATTCAATCCATGACAGACTCTCATTAATAGTGAGCTAACACTTTGTCTCAACACACACATGGCTCTTCAAGCTATTGTAGGACTAGAGAAAGTGATGGTACGGGCGTGGCTAGGGAAGACAATGAAGTATGTTGTGTGATGGCAATGAAACAAAGTTGGCGTGTGCTGGCGCTGGTGGTAAAAGGAGCATTGAGCGGGTGGGCGAGGGAATCGCTCTTTTTTACTAAGGTTTGAACCCAGAGAAGAGACATCACCGATTGTGGACGTATAAACACAATCCTGTCTTATTTATAGAGTCTAGACTGTTGGAGAGAATACTACACTCTGGTTCTTGACGCCTTTTATTTTCATGTTTGCAGCTGTTTCCCCTCCTGTCCCATCAGCAAATGAAGGTCTGGAAAAGGCTACTCCAACCATGTCATTCAAGTGCTTTGAGTAGCTACCCTTCCCCATTCGTATCTTAAGTGTCTCCCAACATGAGGGGCTCATCTGCCAGCATTAGACCAGACGGTGTTTCTCCTAAGGTTTTCAGTGGTTAATTTTATCAAAGTGGACTGGCTCTTCCTTCCGTCTTCCCAATCTGCTCTCAGTCTGGAAGCTCTACAAAACCCGTTCACCACAGGGGACCCTACTGGTATTTGAAATGCCAGTGGCATAGTTTCCAGCAGCACAGTATACCAAGCCACCATCATACAGCAAACTTTATTTTATCGTGGATTTGGATTATGAACAATACTTCTTTGCTCCTTTAAGACAAGAATCATTCAAATCTCATCCCTGCCTGGATAGAGACAAAACTGAAATAAAGGAGTGTGTCGGTGAGCTAGGGGACGAGAGGGTGGAAGTGTATCTGTAATTCCTTTCCTATGACCACGTTAGGCTTTCATGAACTCGCCTGGAGCCCATGCTTTACGTATGTGCCCCAGGGACATGTCCCTGGTTCATGTTTCAGATCAGAGAAAAAATGATCCATTCGTAAATACCAAGCCCTGACTGTGCACCAGGGACGATTTGAACAACAAAGCATCATAATAGCAAGGCGGTATTTGCGCTTAGAGTGTCTAGCTGTTACAAATGGTTAAGGTGGTCAGCCACTAACTGAAAAACAAGAAGTTTGAATCCACCCAGAGATGTCTCAAAGACAGAACTGTTGGCTACTTCCAAAGAATCAGCCATTGAAAACCCTGTGGAGCACAGTTCGACTCTGACATGTGGGGATTGCCCGGAGTTGCAGTCAACTTGAGGGCGACTGGCTCATTGGTGGTTAGGGTGCACCAGTGCTCTGTGTAGCTCACCTCCTTTGCTTCTCAAAAGATGACTGTTTTGCAGATGAGGCTTTACAAAGTCTCATAGAGGCAGAATGAATCATTTGCCCAGGATCAAATAAGTGATAGAGTCAGGGTTTGAGCTCAGGTCTATTTAATGATTACATATATATATATATGATATATATATATATATATCAGGTCTGTTTAATGATTACATATATATATATATTAGTGTTAGTCTGGGTACTTTAAAGAAACAAATCTATAGAAACTCATGTATAAGAGAGAGTTTTATATAAAGGTTAAGTGTGCATCAAGAAAACATTCCAACCCAGTGCTTCCCCAGGCCACAAGTCCAACATGAACCCATTAACCCATATGTCCAACACCAATCCACAAAGTCCTCCTCCATCTCACAAAACGGAGGCAATGATGCCAACTGCAGGTGGAAAGCCGAGTTAGTGGATGTGTAAGCATCTCAGCACTGGCAGGGGTCTCCACATGGCTGCTCCAGCACCCAGGGGTGCATTGGAGTAGGTTCATGCAGCTTCTCCTTGGGGGTGTCTTGCAGGAAGTGCACCTTGCAAGCTGAAGCAGGGAACAGCTAAGGCAGCTGCACCCTGGTCCGAGCATCACAAAGGAAGAGACCTGAGAACTAGAAAGGTGAGGCTCACTGAGCCACTTATCCCTCCGCCCTTCAATTAATCCCACATGTGCTTATTGGCCAGGTTGGCACAATAAACTAATTCATATATATTTCCCTGAGCAGTTTTTAAAAATAGAATTTACTTTTCAGAGAAGCTTTAGGCTGACAATAAATGATGCAGAGTACTGATTTCCATTTGCCACCCTCCCTGGGGCATAATTGGTGAACCCATATTGAAACAGTATTAACTACAGCCTGTGGTTTATTAGGCTTGAGGAAATGGTATGGGGGCCATATCTAACCTCTCTTGGCTACATAAAGCATAATCCAACTCCACATCTGCCCAAAGGTGATTCCCTAGAGGCAGAGGTCCAATATGCCCACACTCTCTACCCTTCTTTATTATACTCTGAAACCAATCTCAGCTCCTAAAACGCTCTACTTCTCTGCTGGGCTCGATAATCCATTACAATGGCCACATAGAACTCCCAACTCTGGGGACCGATTAGGAAACTTAACAGTTAACACAACTCAGTCTCAGAAAACATTCAGGACGTGGTCCACAGCAATACCTCGTTAGCCGTGCTGGCAGGCACGTCTCTCTTTGGCCCTCAGCCTCTGCTCACACTGTCTCATGGTTTGGCAAGGCTCTTCTGCTCCATCTTCGGATCTTGCTGGTGTAGACGCTGGCGCCTCCACTACCTCCATCCCTTCCAGCAGGGGTCTCAGATGCGTTCTGCTAGTAGCTCTTCTTTCTTGATGTTTGGGGGGATTGTCTGTTCTTGCTTCTGAGATGGCTTATGCTCCTTCCCACTGCAGAAGCAAAGCTGACCAGTCCCACACCTTATTTGCATGCACCCACCCAGTCGTTTGGTGGAAGTTACCAAGACTATGGCTAGAAAAGCCATACCAAGTAATTTCATTTCACCACAAGGGTTTTCTCTCCATGTCGACCCTATGGGTGTTGGCAAATTTTCACTTTCATGCGTGTATCATTCGTTGGCCATCCTGGAATACCTTTCATGCGTGTATCATTCATTGGCCATCCTGGAATACATCTTCTTTGTCTCTATACACTTCGGGCATCATTTGAAAAGGAAAGAGGCATTTGGAGTTGCCTTTGAACCAGAAATAGGACTTGTTAAAAAAATGGTTTAAGCTTCATGACAAAAATCCATTTGAATCTAATAACAAATTTAATACCGTGAAAAAGATGCAGCGGTTAAAGTTGCTTAAGGGTGCTATTTTCTCAGCCCTAGATTAATATTTTAGGCCACCAACACTTTGGTATTTTGTCATCCCATCCTTAGCCTTGAGAGGACTGGCAGAGCCTCCCCGAAATATTTTGGATCCCTGCATCTTTCAGACCTCCATCTGTTCAACTACTCATTACAATAATGCCTCACAAATGGAGTCTCTCTAGATTCCAGTGGCCAGCAACATCTATCCTTACTGAGTTTAAGCAGCTGCTCCTCATTTTGGAAGCTGCGCTATTCTCTGTTGAAATCACTGTTTGCATTCCCTATTTAGGATGACTCTGCTAAGCTAGGTTTCCTCAAAGTTTGCGGCAGGGAGGCAAGGTAGAGAAAGTTATAAGCCCGGTAATCTGGATCTGTGTAGTTTCCCAACCAAGGCTGGCTCACAGAATCCATCTCAGCCTTGTCCAGGGTATCCTGGTCAGTATCCCAAACTGATGGGGAGTGATCAGTAATAGGGTCCACATTTGTATCTCCGCTACTGTATAAGGTGCAGCTAGCTCTTGCCATCCATTATTGCTTCCTGAGAGTATTCATTATCAAGCCATACTAGAAAAGAGAAATCACAAAGTAATTCTCAGTGTGGATATAGTGTCATATTGATTTAATGTCATTTCACCTTTGGGCAAAATGTGTACATATTAAAACCCAACATTTCTGTGAAATATCTGCATCAGATTAATATTCTTAAGGGCAGGGAAAGTGTATAATTTCTAGCAAAAACCCTTGTAGGATGTTAAGGGCCGTGTTGTGCTTGAGACACTATTTCTTTATAAAGTGGCCACTCTCTCACTAGCCGTGGGAACAAAAATGTGAAGACTGGACTCAAAGAAAGAATGAATGATTGAGTGAATGATAGTCTCTGCCTGCCTACAGTTCAAGTTCTCCAAGAAAGCAACTTCGATTGAATGAAAGTGACCCCATGCCTGGATGCCAAGCTTCTATTTCTCATTTTAGACACACGAGTCCCCCTCAAGATCCAACTGAAAATTGGAGCACTTCCAGATCATGAAGGGCAGCTGAATGAGGAAAGTTTGAGAGAATAAGGAAGATGGGAATGTGACAAGTGTCCCATCACCAGTCTTACTCATCAACCTGTTGCTCAGGGTAACACAGAATCATTGTGGTACTCCATGACTCCTTCAACCAGTAGTCAGAATCACACCATAATCCTGTTGTGAATATGAGAGTCTCTGACCTGTAGAAGCTTATAAACCAGTAGAGTACCAGGAATAGATGAGACATGAATCTCATTAGCGCATTATCCTTGGAAAATGCCTCGTTTCAGGACACTTTGTTCTTTAAACTGGCACTCCACAATGCTCACCTTCCTGACACGATTGCTAAAGACAAGTGTGTACATAGGCAAACATGGTGAAGAAAGCTGATGGTGCCCAGCTCTCAAAAGATATAGTGTCTAGGGTCTTAAAGACTTGAAGGTGAACAAGGGGCCTTCTAGCTCAGAAGCAACAAAGCCCACATGGAAGAAGCACACCAGCCTGTGTAACTATGAGGTGTCAAAGGATCAGACATCAGACATCAAAGAACAAAAAATCATATCATTGTGTGCCCACCTTCCCGGTATCGGGAACAAAAAAATAATTTCATTGTGATTGAGAGGGAGTACAGATTAGGGACCCAAAGTCCATCTGTAGGCAACTGGACATCCCCTTACAGAAGAGTCGCGGGGAGGAGATGAGCCAGTCAGGGTGCAGTGTAGCAACAATGAAATATACAACTTTCCTCTAGTTCTTAAATGCTTCCTCCTCCCCCAGTTATCATGATCCCAATTCTATCTTATAAATCCAGCTAGACCAGAGAATGTACACTGGTACAAATAGGAACTGGAAACACAGGGAATCCAGGACGGATGATCCCTTCAGGACCAGTGGTGAAAGTGGCATTAGCGGAAGGGTGGATGGAAGGTGGGGTAGAAAGGGGGTGCCGATTATAAGGATCTACATAAAACTCCCTCCCTGGGGGATGGACAACAGAAAAGTGGGTGAAGGGAGACATTGTACAGTGTAAGATATGACAAAATAATAATTTATAAATTATCAAAGGTACATGAGGGAGAGGAGAGCTGGGAGGGAGGGGGAAAGTGAGCAGCTGATACCAAGGTCTCAAGTAGAAAGTAAATGTTTTGAGAATGATGACGGCAACAAATGTACAAAGGTGCTTGACATACAATGTATGTATGCATGGATTGTGATAAGAGTTGTATAAGCCCCCAATAAAATGATTTTTTTAAATGCCTTGTTTCCAAAATTGTAGCCTACCTAACTTACAATAGGAGATTGCATTGTGTGTATGTGTGTGCACTTGAGAACTGTCTATATGCCAGATTAGGTAGATAAAAAGGGCTGAAGGGGTTGACAGAACAGACAGGAACTCAGTAGTCTTGGTCCAGGAATGGGATGAGACTAGGAGTAGGTACCACTATTTATCCAGGTGTTCGTAATAATCCCGAGTCTAAGGACTTGAAGAATACGTTAAACTTGCCTATGATGTAGCAAAAAGGGCACCAGACAGTAAAAGAAGAGAAATTGAGACCCACCATTTATCTTGGGAAGAGATTCAAAGTAATGATGATGATGCTGCACTTCTGCAAAGATTGAAGGCTAGGTCATCAGCGCTCTTTGCATTTCCTTTAGCTTCAAGACTATGCTATGACGATTTCTTTACTTGGCAGATAAAAGCAACACGAGAGCTTTCCTTTGAAGTGTTATTTACTTGATGGACCAAACCTAGACCTTGTCCCTTTCCTGGACAGCGGGAAAATAGCTAAATTGGTTTATAGGATCTGGTTCTAGATATTATTGGATTAACTTGAACTAAATTTTTAGAAGTTTGCAACATAAGATAAAGATCATTTAAAGAAATGTGGGCATAATTTAAGCATTCGAATTTATTGATGAATTGGCAATTAATTTGTAATAAAGTCATCTTTAAAGAGCTTTTAAATGTGTTTGACAAAATGAGATCCATATTACTTTTTAAAAAGGGAGACATTGGATATCAAAAGTTGATTTTTTGAGGCAAGGGTTTTTTAGTAACGTTTACCAGTTTGGGCTGTTTGGGAGAATAAAGAGAAGACCACACTCCACAGTGGGCTATACCACTTAGTATAGTTCGCTACTATTTTGTGGCCTACATTAAAAAAAAAAAAGGAGGTATCGGTCAGTAGAAGACAGGAAAAAATAATAATTTATAAATTATCAAGGGTTCATGAGGAAGGGAGGGTAGAAGAGGGAGGGGAAAAAATGAGGAGCTGATACCAAGGGCTCAAGTAGAAAGAAAATGTTTTGAAAACGATGATGGCAACAAATGTAAAATGTCCTTGACACAGCGGATGGATGTATGGATTGTGATAAGAGTTGTATGAGCCCCAAAGAAAATGATGTATTAAAAAAATACTCATTTTTAATTTTGTTTTTGCTTATCTATAGGTGTGATATTGGATTACTAAGTAAAATGGGGCTTTATTATAGAGAAATAAAGGAGAAAATGCATTTTTGTTATTTTTAAGAACCCTACCATTTGTTTGAAAGGAGATATGCAGATGAGAAAAATTAGGGAACAACTTGGCAATGTGGTCTTTAATGTACTTTGAATTGAAGGTGCAGAGTCCAATTGTTGGCAGAGTAAAGAAGGGAATTAGAAAGAAAGATTAGCTGTGTTTTGAGTCTTGAAGGGGTGGATAAAATACATTTCCAAGTGAGTCTAATATTCAAATGATTTTAGAAGCCTAAAACCCAGAATTGGATATACCAGTTGCAGCCAGATTTGAAAACAAGTCATGAACGAAGATCTTAATTTGGGAGCATAGCGTAAAGACAAGGAAGAAGTAAGTCAACTTCTAGCCAAACATGCTGCTGGGAATCAAGTACTGTGTCTCATTACTACTGTGCTTGTCCGTAGACACTAAGGCTCAGAACGCTACAGTAAAACTCTCCCCAGCTAAGAAAGGCCAAAGGAGTTATGGTGGTGCTGTGGGATAGGTGTTGGGTGTTTGACCTAAAGAGTTGTGATTCAAACCCACTAGCTACTCTACAGGAGAAAAAATAAGGCTTTCTGCTCTGGTAAGGGGTTACTGCCTGAGAAATCCTAAGAAGCAATTCTACTCCTTCTGGGGTAGGGTTGCTAAGACTTGATGGAAGTTGTTGAATAAGGACCAAAGAGCCCTGGTATCATAGTGGGTAAAGTGTTTGGCTGTAAAACTGAAGGGTTGGCAGTTCAATTCTACTAGCTGCCCCCAAAGAGAAAGAGGAAGCTGTCTGCTCTGGTAAAAATTTACAGATTCAGAAACCCTATAGAATAGTTCTACTCTGTCATAAAAAGTTACTATGAGTTGGAAACAATTCAATGGTAATGGGTTTGGGTTTTGGAACAAGGGCCAGGAATCCCTGAGTGGTGCAAATGGCTAACGCAGTCAGTTGCTAAGTGATGCCTTGAATATTGACTTGTCAAGCAACATCCAAAAGCATCGAATGTCTACAACCCTATAGAGAAAACTTCTACTCTGACTCATATTAGTTCACACGAGGCTGAGTATTCCTAAGGGTGACTGCCAGTAAGATTTGTCCCTAGGTTGAACCTACCCATTGTTATTGAGTTAATGTTGACCAAGTCCATTCCAACTCATAGCAACCAAATAGGTCATAATGGAACTCCCCCATACAGTTTTCAAAACTCTTTATGGAAGCAGACTACCACACCTTTATCCAGCAGAGTGGCTGGTGAGTGTGAACGTCAGACTTCCAGGTTATCAGAGAGGGGCGTAGCCATCAGATAATATGGCTCAGTACAAATAAGGACCAAAGGAGGAAAGGCAATTGACTACAGGTCATTAGTACACCCCTGCACAGCCAACTAATCCCAATGATAAAATAATAATTCACTAAGGCCATTGTCCACTCTAACTCTACAGGAAGCAGTGGCACTTTAGTTAGGAATCACTCAGGCAGTGGATTCCAAACCGGAGAGACAGCCTGTCTGTGCTTCTTATTCCCCCAGTAGTCTTTATAAAGTTCTCTGGCCAGAAGAATGCTACGAAGCAACCTGTAAGCTATGTAAAGCAAATGTGTAATGCTATTGGCAAGGCTTTGAACGTTGCTACCAGGAATGCATACTACAGGGAGGAATGAGAAACCAATTTCTGGCTGAAATTCATTGTGAATGGAAAAGCTTTTAATGGTGAATTCTCCATCAGTAAGTTGCTGCTTCCCAGTTAATTCTCACTGTCCCCTGCTTTACTTGTAAACTTTTCTGTATGTGTGTTTATGTGCACATTGGGAAGCAGTAGACATTTCTATTTCTGAACTCTGGTTTCTTCCTTTCTTCAAAGGTGAATATATGACCACTCATTCCATACCCCTTCTTGGGTCCTTTAAAATATTTAATGTGGAATACATGCATGACTCTTCGAACATTTAGAACTTGGTTTTCTGTAGTCGGTCCTTTCTATGTAGGCATCACAGTGGTGAATCACAGTCCTCTTGTAGGTAACTACAAGAGCTCAGCTTCGAGTGCTTGTAGGTGGGTTTAAAACTCTTTCAGACACAGATGAGTCACTAAGCCATTCTTGACTGGTCTTGTCGACATGTCAGATCAAGAGACCTTTTCCTTCAGGCCATCTTCTCCCACTCAGGTTTCTTGTTCTTCCAATTTCTGAAGCTGTCTACAGCCGTTTCTCCTGCCTGTGGGCCATGAATGCCAGTAAGTGGGAGGAGATGTGGAGTGATTACAAAGGGTGTGTACATTCATAGGAACCAGAAGTGTAGGAAAAAGTGTATACTGTAGCTCATGGAAAACATTCTATTTACTAAAATTAACTAACTAAACCCAGTTAAATTGATATAAAATTAAAAGAAAATTTAATTTAAAAAAGAATGTTTGATTTTTTTTCTTTTACCAAAAAAACACCTGGTCTAATGTTACCCATAATGAGTTTCAAGGAAAATATAAGTTTCTATGCATTGTTAACAAGAAAATCATATTCATCATCTTTATTATTTTCTCACATTGGCTGCATTAGTGTTTGCTATAAGCTAGGACCTATGGTAAAGCCTTGGCCTATAATTCCATTTAATATCACAAACTTTCAACACAACACAACATGGCATATGCCTATGTTTGTATTTTATAAGTGATGAAAACAATGAGCCTAGAGGAGTAGAATAATTTACACAGTTACAAAACTAGCTAGTGAACACCAGGCTTTGAACTGAAATCTTTGTATGCTCCCAAATCAGAAGGGCTCAACTATGCATCTCACTGTCTCTTTGAAATACAAAGTTTCTAAAGCAGAAAAAAAAACACTTCTAAATTAATTTTAGAAGGCTTGTATAAATCTATGACACCAAAACTTAAAAAAAAAAAAACACTATTGTTTTTTTATAAAGTAAAAAAACTCTATTTAAAATTTTTTTTAAAGAACATGTCAGCATCTATAGCCAGCTCTGTTACAAGGAAAGGCTACCCATTTATTGATTTTAATTCTTAAATTAAAAAGTGGCAACCAAAAAACTAATTTGCACAAAGAAGAATAGAAGATCATTAAAAGGCATTTGTGAAATTTAGGATCTACTCCTGATTTTGGTAATTCAAAATGATTTAGGAATAATACTCCCATATTAAGGTTAAAAATTGCTCTTTAAAACTCAGTCAAACATACTAAACAAACACTAGGTGTATTCTTTCTGCATCCTAGATAACACATGGGTACAACAACAAGCCAGTTCTAGTACATACAATGACATAAGACAAAAAGGAGGTAGCGATATTGAAAAAAGATAACCTTTTCAGGCCTTTCTTTGCTTTGGAAGGTGAAGGAATATAATTTGTTTAAGTTTGCCAAGTTCATATTCTGGGTGGTCTGTAATACACTGAATTTTGAATTGTGATAAAACATTTTTTTTAAAGTTACTGAGTGGATTGTGAACTCATGATGTCTCCACCTGTGTTAGAAGTGTGCTCCGTAGGATTTTCAGTGTGTAATGTTTCATAAGCTAATTGCCAGAATTTTCTTCCAAGGTCCCTCTGAGTTGGTACAAACCTCCAACCATTTGTACCACCCAAGAGTTCCATGCATTGAACCTTGATTGTGAAGGCTCTTTTATCTTAAAAACGTCCTCAGTTTTCCATGTGATAGTTTTATATTTGTACCATTTGCTGATCCAGAGAATAGGTGGTAATTTTTAAAAACCTATACATTTTTCAACATTAAAAAATTCAGGGTAATCTATTAACCACTATAAAATCTTGAAAAACAGTAGTACTTACTCAAGTCCTCCCTCAATGCAAGAAAGCTTTTTTCTAATAACCTGGCATTTTGTGATGCTCACCTTCCAAGGAAGAAAACACTGGAATTCCCAGAACCCTAAGGGGAAGGCCATGCCCACACAGAAGCCTCATTGGTTATGACCCCATTGACAGAGTAGACTTCAGCCCTTCAATCTTTTTTTAAAAATAATTTTATTGGAGGCTCATACAACTCTTATCACAATCCATACATACATCAATTGTGTCAAGCACATTAGTACATTCGTTGCCTTCATCATTCTCAAAA
>NW_022103912.1:10419019-10420207 GCF_000313985.2 Echinops telfairi | reverse complement strand
GGAACCATCGGTCCCATTGTTTTCTCCTCCAGACTGTTCATCCAGGCTATCTTATCTTGATAGACCCGCAGAGATAATAATAGGCACACACACACAAAAAGGCATAGCAAGGCAAAGCGACAAAAGAGAACACAACAACGACGACAACAACAAAGAAAACCAATGACCAAACTTTTTTTTTTTAATTAATTAAAAAAAAGAAAAACCTGTAAATAGATCAAGGTCTATTTGTTGACTTCTAGGAGTGTCCTCCAGTCGAATCCGATGGGGTGCCATGTCCTGGCCCCAAAGTCTACCCTTGGCATTCCCTCGGGATCTCCCTGCTCTGCTCCCCTGGTTCTCTGCTGCACTCTCTTAGTGTTTTGCCTCTGTGTGGTGGGGTCAGACCAGGCCAATCCCAACACTGTGTCTCCAGTGTTGTCACCCGTAGGGCAATGGGTCAGCGAGGGGTGTTGTGTCTCATAGTGGGATCAGCCATATGGTCCTCTCTGTGCATTGGCTGTTCTGAGCGGGAATATCGTCCTCCAGGCCTGGTGGGTCAGGATGTGTTCCACTCTGTCTTCCTCCCCTTTCATTTGCTCCTGTGCACTCGGATTACTCTTAATCCTCTTGGCTCCCAAATTGACACCAGTTTATGTAACTACCACACTGTTCTTAGGTGCTTTGAGTCTGTACAACCGAACAAAACACTGCCCTGTTGTATGCCATCCTCATAACCATTCCTATGTTTAAGACTATTGTCATCTCTGTACCATTCATTTGATGAGAGTTTTCGATTTTCATTGGCTCTTCGCTTACCAAGCATGATGCCATTTTCCAGGGGCTAATCCTTCCTGATAACATGCGCAAAGTACATAGGAGGAAGTCTCACCACCCTTCTTCTAAGGAGCATTCTGGATGTATTTCTTCCTTCACAGATTTGTTCTTCTGGCAGTTCACATTATTTTTAAATTCTTGTTCAGCACCATAATTCAAATGCATCAGTTCTCCACTCTTCCTTATTCATTGTCCAGGTTTTGCATACACACGAGCTTTATAGAGTTACCTATTTTCTTCGTCTTGTAGAAATGACATTTCTTTGTTTTTGAAGTAAGCATATTTTCTATTTAAAATTGTTTGCGGTTTAGTCTTTATTAATATTATACATTTTAAATTCATTTTCTATCTTTTTAAAAGGAAAGATATGTT
>NW_022103912.1:10416210-10416889 GCF_000313985.2 Echinops telfairi | reverse complement strand
GACAAATGGGATTTAATAAGAATAAAGCACCTGTGGACCTCGAAAGACTTCACCAAGAGAGTGACAAGACAACCCACAGACTGGGAGTGGATTTATTTTTTAAATAATAAAATAATTTAAAGATGTTGGTTTGGTTTTGAGTACAATTTTAAGTGTATCTCACAAATTTTCTATGTAGTGTTTAAACCATCTTCTATCACTATTTCAATTGTCCTTTAATTTTAATTTTGGTAAGCTTTGAGCTGAGATTTGTTTAGGGGAATGGATTTTAACTCCCCAAGTTTGTGTTTTGTTTTCTAAAATTTTTGTTGTGTTCTTCTTTTTTTCTTTTTTAGTAATTGATGGTTACTTTTTTTGGGATGGGGCTATTAAAGCTTATTGGCTTTATTATTAAAATATTAGAATTACCATCATATAACTTTAATCAACTTGCATTTTCCAAGATCATGAGATGTACATTAATATATTTCTCTCCACACTCCTATTTCTAATAGATTGCTTTGTACATTTTCATGATCGGTACATAAATCATAAAATTTCTTAATTGTTATGCATTTATGGTTGATTTATTTTTATCACTATGCCATAACCTTATTTTTAATGCTATATGTTTAGAACTTTTCTTTTCTTTTTAATCATTTTATTAGGGGCTCATACAACTCTTATCACAATCCATACA
>NW_022103912.1:10401335-10415523 GCF_000313985.2 Echinops telfairi | reverse complement strand
CTTGTTTACCTTCAAGCCTTTAAGACCCCAGACACTATAATGATTGTTACTTTATTCTGCAAAAAAATCTCACTGCCATTGAATGAGTTCAACCTAGAGCAACCTTATAGGAGAAGATAGAACTGCTGCCCCTGTGGGTTTCTGAGATTGTAACTCTTTATAGGAGTAGAAAGCCTTGTCTTTCTCCCACAGACTGACTGGCCTTGTACTTGGCAGCCTAATTCATCCACTCTGCCACTAGGGCTCCTACTTCCTTCTGCAGTTCACATATAATCATTTCACGTCCAACCATTGTCCAACCCTTGGGTGATTTTTTCAGAAGCCGTGTCAATAGGACTGTCTGTCCCATTAGAGTATGCACATTGCACATCATCCAATAAACAGGAGCCTTCTGAGACATGTTTCTCAACCCCAGTAGTAGGGCCCTCTTATGTCTGCCTGCCAGGGTTCTGCTCTCGACCTGTCACCCCAACTGGCTCCAAATCATGTGTCAACATGAGCAGCCACAGGGCCTGCTTGGAGCCCTGGATGGCAGACAGTCAGGCAGTTCATTACAGTGAAGGCAGTGATGGGTTCATAATACCTACCATGAGCACCATGGAGACACCCATCAGGGATATCTTGAAAGAAGGAGGGATTACAAACCAGTCACGGGCTCAGAAAGGGACCAGGCGGGATGCTCCATCATCACTACAGGTGACCGCCGTCTGCCTCTCAGGCAGGATGGCAGTGGAGATGATCAGTGTGCTAGGAAGCTGTAAATAGCTGCCCCTGGTCCGGGATGGAACAACTTAAGCCCCAAGCTAGTGGGAGCATAGAAAGGCAGCCAATGTCCATGGGCACCAGTGTTATCTGGACACTGAGGGCTTGCTGATTGTCCTCATAGGTTTAAATGCAACTTGGAGAACTGAATTCTTATATGACACTTACGTGGAAATAACTGAAACTTCTGGATAAACTTGCAATGCTTTCTAGTCCACACTAAAAAGGTTCATCATCTGTGGGCTACTAGAATACCTAGATTGAGTGAGAGGGCAATCTTTAATCAACTTCCAGAACAAGGCAACAGTTTCCAAAAGCACCGTATCAGTAGAAGACTCAAAAGCCTGGGGAAAAGAATCTTTCTAGAAAATGCTAACGAGACCAGCTATAACCCCAGCTTTGGGTCCTGCTCTCCTGGTGGCCAAGCCAGGCCCTGGGACTCGGGGCCTAGTGTTCCAGCTGACTTCAGGTGGCCACGGTGCTCTATGACTATGTCCAGGTGTCTGTTGAAGTCCTCCACTCTCTGCTTGTGGGTTCCAGATGCCTTCTTCAGGGTTCATTCCATGTGCCACTTCTCCTACATCATCTCAGTGGCCACGCTGCTTCTTATCCTTGTTCTTTTTGTTTGATCCCAGTGCCTCCAGAAGTCTCGCCTTGTCTTTGTCCTTCTTCTGCTCAGTCATGCCAAACTGTGTGACACTCTTCAGTTTCAGAGGTTCCTTCAGGACCTGTTCCTAGGCTGCCATAGCAGCTGCCCATAGCCTCTATGTAAACTGCCCATTATTTCATTATTTCCTTGAATGGGGGTCACACACTGATGCTTATCTTTTGACTTTGCTATTGTGACCTTTGTTTTAATTTAATAAACATTCCACTTGGTCAAATATTTCATGATCAGTGGAAACTATAGCATAGTTATTTCTTATAGCACGTAGAGTTGAATGTGTGAATATACAGTTACTTAGAGTTACTTAGAAATCTAAACACACATATTATTAACATATGCACATATACACAGATAGCAATATATATAATCAGGATTATTTAGATCTGTTACCATTTTTTTAAAGCATTTGATGTTTGGGAACAAACAGCACTGTAGTAAAACCTATTCATTTTCTAATTACTATGATTTTGTAAATTTAGCCTTGCATTTCTGTCTTTTTCTTTATAGACTCTGCTACTAGCTTATCCGAAGCAGGAATATCAATGACTATTATATCTCATTAATAATACTACTAATAATATAAACACTATAAAATATCAACCGTTTTTTTCTTCATATATACCAGGAGACAGATCTTAAGGTAGATGTTGTCATCAATTTAAAAAAATTCATTAAATACTTTTATTGGGGGCTCTTACAGTTCTTATCACAATCCGTGCATCCATCCATTGTGTCAAGCACATTTGTACATTTGTTGCCATCACCCTTTTCAAAGAATGTTCTTTCTACTTGAGCCCTTGATATCAGCTTCTCAGTTTTTCCCTCCCTCCCCCATCCTCCCTCCCTAATGAACTCTTGATAAATTATAGATTATCATTTTCAGATCGTACATTGTCCTCTGTCTCCCATTACCCACTCTTCTGTTGTTTGTCCCCCTGGGAAGGGGTTATATGTTGATCCTTGTGATTGATTCCCCCTTTCTCTCCTACACCTTCCCTTTATCCTCCTGGTATCTCTATTCTCATTACTAGTCCTGAGGGGTTTATCTGTCCTGGTTTCCCTGTGGTTCCAGCTCTTATCTGTACCCATGTACATGCTCTGGTCTAGCCAGAATTGTAAGGTAGAATTGGGGTCATGATAGTGGGGGGAGGAAGCATTAAAAACTAGAGGAATGCTGTGTGTTTTGTTGGTGCTATAATGCACCCTGACTGGCTCATCCCTTCCTTGTGACCCTTCTGTGAGGGGATGTCCAATTTGTCTACAGATGGGCTTTGGATCTCCATTCTGTGCCCCCCATCCTCATTACATTGGTATGATTTTGTTCTGGGTCTTAGATGCCTGATACTTGATCCCATTGATACCTCATGATCACACAGGCTGGTGTGCTTCTTCCATTTGGGCTTTTTTGCTTCTCAGCTAGAAGGCTGCTTGTTTATCTTCAAGCCTTTAAGATCCCAGACACATCAGCTTTCTTCACCACATTTGCTTATGCACACACTTTGTCTTCAGCGATCACGTCAGGAAGGTGAGCATCACAGAATGTTGGATTATTAGAATACAGTGTTCTTGTGTTGAGGGAGTATTTGAGTTGAGACCCAATGTCCATCTGCTACCTTAATACTTAATATATAAAGATAAGTACATAGATCTACTTCCCTATCGTTATATAAAAATATATTTACATATGCATATGCCTGTATTTCAACCTCTATGAATGTCCTTTGACTCCTAATTCTTTCATCTATTTCCTTTTACTTTCCTCTTGTCCCACTATCATGTTCGGCCTTCATTCGGGTTCAGTAATTCCTCACTGTTACATTGCCCTTGATTAAGCCCCACTAGGCATCTTACGCCATTCTCTCCATTGATTTTAGTTCACTTGTCAATTCTAAAATTTTATACTTATGAAAACATTATCGGATAAATAGGCATTTGTATCACACCCTGCATTCATCCAGGTTGACTAGAGAAACAAATTCATAGATACTCATATGTATATAAGAAAGAGCTTTATATAAAGAATAATTGTGTATTAAGAAAACATCCCAGCCCAGTCCAATCAAGTTCATAAGTCTGATACTGGCCCATATGTCCGATACCACTCTGTAAATTCCTCTTCAGACTCACATAACACATGCCATGACGTCAAATGCAGGAAGATCACAGGCCAGTGGGTGGAAAGTTGTGGATCCAGTGGTGGTGGAAGCATCTCATCTCAGCTCTGGTGTGGATCTCCAGGTGGCTCTTCCACCTCCAGGGCTCTGGTTCCATGCGCGTATCTCCATGTGGCTTGGCATCAGAAATGTGTTGAAGGGAGAGTGAATGTCCTGCCTCCCAGAAGGAAGGAAGACAGGCATTCCCAGAATCCTCAGGAGAAGCTATGCCCACACAGAGGCCTCATTGGCCATGACCTGATTGACAGGCTTGAATCTACCCCTTCACTCAAGTTGACCGTACAATATGTAACTGCCACACACCCAATGAGTAGTCTGGTAGATAGTACTTTTGTTAGCAAATACTCAAATACAATAAATGTGTTTTAGATAATGCTTCTTGCCTTTGGTTATATATGGAACTCTTGTTCACTTTTTCACTTGCCTCATACATTATATTTATATCTATATCTATATAAAGACATGATGCTAGCCATCTAACATGATGCTAGTATATAATAAATATGCTACAAAAATGTATGTGGGTAGGGCAATCCATTCAGAGTTACTGTGTTTTAATATGTCTGCTTTCTAGAAGGCAGATAATTGAATTTTGGTTTTGGTCCAGTGTGCACAATTTATTAGGGGAGTTTAACCCACTTATAATGACTGTGTCAATGATAGGTTTGATTCACTTCTGACATTTAATTTTGTGTATTTTTTATTGGTTCTTTTCATTTTCTCTTGCTTTCCCTGTTGTCATACGGACTGTGAGTTTTTTTATTAAATATACATCCAAATTGGTTTGGAGGGTGTACGTGTTGTTGTTATTCCACTTTTGATTGACATCTGGCTTGTCTTGCAACTGAGTGCCTGCACGCTTTTGGCAAAATAACTGGAGTTTCCATTGCAGCTGCTGCATTCCTAGGCTTTACATTCGTTTGCCAACTGACAGTAAATTATGTTCACAGTCATGGAGTTCTGGTTGTGATGATCCCCTTTAAAATAATTTATTCTTAGAAAATACATTTGTTATAATGTGTCCTTTCAGTCACCAGCCTGTAGTAAACATGCATCAATGACTAGTGAACATGCGCTGTGTATTCAGGCACGTTTGGAGACGTACAAAATGGCATCCTGTCGCCTGTTTGTTAGGAGCTTAAAGTATAATTAGGAGGACTGAATGCATATCCAGAAGAAGTTAAATAATTCGGAAGTGAAAATATAAATGATGTCACCCCCGCCTGGTGTGTAAACAGAGATTGAATGAAAAGCAGAGCCACAAAGCGCTGCGAATTAACAGGGTCCAGAAGGCTGCTCTAGATTGAAGCTTTCAGAGAAAGTCTTTCAGAGCAAAGGGGATTTGAGCATGGTCTTTAAGGATAAGGGCAATCTGGAGCAGCAAAACGGAAGAAGGAAGACTGTTAAGGTGGGTGCAGGATATGGGCAAAGGCATGGAGCTGGACACATACAAAGTGTGTTTCCAAAATGGCAACTCATCATGGACACATTAGAGGGTTCATGAGGTTGCTTGGTGGTTGCCTCTGGGTGCATTCAAACCATCACCCATTGGCTGGTAGTTAAACCCTTGAACTATTTGTACCACCTGAGAAACGTGAAGGTCATTGAAGTAGAGAAACTATTGACTTAATGCAAATAGAATTGAAGGCAGGTACTGTCAGTGGTCATGGGTTTGAGAAAGATGGCTGCCTTAGAACTACAGCGCTGGCTTCAAATGAATGATGGGAAATCCAGGATGATTCCCAGGACACTGCCTTGACCAATTGGATGGCAGGGAGCGTAGTCTGTTACTATAGGAAGCATGGGAAGAGAAAGCGTGGGTGCCAGGGAGAAGTTGTGGGGCGAGGGGAGAGAGATGCAGCGATTTTTTTTATATATAAATGTAAGGTTTTCCTCCCCTTCATGGTCTTTCCCTACTGGATTTAGAATCACTGAGCATTACAAATTAGCATTATTTTGAGATTTTCATGAGTATAGAACACTGGTAAAATAACTAGGTCAACAAAATACGTGCAAATGTACAGACTTGTTGATGAAATCAACTTTGCGTGAGCTACCAGCTCTCCAAACGGCCAAACAATTAACAATGATGAAGTGTGTTTCTGTAACAAAGCTTTCCAAAGTGAGGGAGATTTGGATGCCTTTCAACACAATAAAGTCCTTTTTTCTCCGATGACTTGAAAACTGATGTCATTTCTCATTCCTGAAGGAAGAAAAGGCAGACAAAACCCGCTCTGGTTTGCCGTGCTCCAATGATGGCATGCTTCCTCAAAATAATCGGAAAAACAAACCAACAAAAATAACATTGTGAGCGCACTTGCATTTCCTTTGCCAGAAATGCATGCCTGGCCATAGTGCAAGCCTTCCATATTTAGCCCTGTAGATAATAGTTTCTCTGTGAACTTTCATAACATTTATTTACTGCTATAATGATTGGACCAACTGCGGGTGGAAGCCAGGAATCTAGCTCTTCAGGCGTGAGGTCTCTCATTACACGATCTCAACCTTCTAACATTTGCTAGGAAAGTTGTATTTGCTGTCTGCATTTCAGGGCCAGTGTGAAAATGCCACAAACATCTCAGTTTTGAGTTTTCACAGTTCTGTCTGCTTGAAAAACTGGTATGCCCCATTCCAGGAAAATCACCTATCCTCTAGCTACAAATATTTCCGCTTGCAAGCCCTGAATGTTTAGGGTGCATCAACCACATTCCCTTCCCTTTCCCTTGGTTGGTGGATTCACACTCTTGGGTAAACTCCTACAGCAAACAGACTGAGATGGGAGATGGCCAAATCCTAGAGACAATGCTTTCTATATGTTCATCTGGGTAAGATAGGGTTGTATTGGTTCATTAGTCCTGATTTAACCAGTGGCAACGAGATGTTCATTACATGGAGAATTGCGAAAGACATTTTCCAGAATATATTGTCCTCTTCCATGGGAGTGTAATTCATGGGAGTCTGCCTTAAAGAGTTTGAACTTGAGGTGGCTTTGCTCAACAGGTCTCTGAGCTGTTGAAATTCCACCCCCTCCAGGCCCTGTGTGCTGAGCTATGGGGCTTCCTCAGGTTGAGCTGGTTCAACTGGCTGAACCATGGTTCCCAAAGCAGGCTCTCTGGACCCTGGCCTGAGGGGTGGTTCGTGCCCTGGCAGGAAGGTGGTATGCCCACATCCTTACCTTCATCAGCCTCCCTTCTGCCACAGTGGGTGTTCCCTTCTGGGAGCAGAGGGTGGCTGTGGGTAGGTAGTTGGTGCCAGAGCCTATCCCAGAAGGCTTATCCCCAGATTTTCTTCAGCTCTTGGGTGACCTCATGCATTGGGCAAATATTATAGAGCCAAACTTGAGAACCTCATTCTGGGTGGCCAGAAAATGCAGAACCATGAACCTCCGAGGAAGAAGCCATTGGATGGTACAGAAAGGTAAAAATAATGGCTGACTGTATTGCTTGGAGTGGAAAATGAACCATAATAAGATAGTGGTGTGTGTGGGGGGGGGTAGGGGTGGGGACAATTGGAAGCTTTTACTATAAGGAAACAGAAGTCTTTTGTTGCTAAACTGTGCTACTGGTTT
This sequence comes from Echinops telfairi, assembly GCF_000313985.2. NCBI lineage: Eukaryota > Metazoa > Chordata > Mammalia > Afrosoricida > Tenrecidae > Echinops > Echinops telfairi. Next base: position 10,408,352 of record NW_022103912.1, on the reverse strand, counting down.
AGGTAAAAACAAACCTCTAATGTCCCCATAGACAGAGAGACACATAACTACCAAAGACCCCAAATGCCAAAGAATGTTTAAAGAGCTTCTTTATCACTCTACAATTTGTTACTGTATCAATCTATATCTGTGTCTATTTGCTAAATAGAATGTACTTACTGGGGATAAAAAAAAAAAAAGAAAGAAAGGGGGGAAATCCATCCTCAAGAAGGGCATAGGAGAATGAGCCAAAACTTCCCAAAGTAGGTAAATGTTATGATGAAATATGATTTGAGTTCTTTAGAAGCAATTTAAACATTTTTGCATCCCTATTGTCTAGTATTATGCTGTGAGGTAGTCATTGTTTGTAACTGCTAGAAGTTGTGCCATGGCTATAATCAAAATTAATTAAGCATACACTAATCATTTAGGCCAGCCCTGGAGCGTAGAGCCTTACCAATTGGGCTGCTAACCACAGGGTCAGCAGTTCAAAACCACCAGCCAATCAGTGAGATTGGCTTTCTTCTCCCATAAAGATTGACAGTCTGGAAACCCACAGGAGCAGTCCCGGTCGCTGTGAGTTGGAATTGGCATCATGGCAGTGAGTAATCTTTTAGAAGTTGTTATTCATTCATTTGTCTATTAATTCACTGGAAACATATTTTGGACGTACCTACAGCAGGAAACTAGCTGTGTATAGAATGAATATCAATGTGATTCCAATCTGAATTTCTACATTTTCTATGGGTTATCTAAAAAGTAGGTTACTTGCAAATGAAGCGAAATTGTGTGTTGAAGTTTTTAGAAAGGTTGTCCAGTGAATGCACGACTTGTTATGCAGAAGTCTGCCTCGTTACTTAAAACGTTATCTGTTCAATAGCTTACCTCCCTAGCCCAGTCAAGATAAGATTTGGTTTACAAGAATCCCTGCTATATAGCAACTCTCGAATGTTTGGGGGAACCTTTGTGTTCCTTTGGAATCCCACTTTGGGCACCTTCTCCCTACCTTCATGGTATCTCTACTCCCATTACTGTTCGAGAGCTCTTATCTGTACCAGGGCACATGCTCTGGTATAGCCAGATTTGTAAGGTAGAACTGCGGTCATGATAGTGGGGTGGGGGGAGGCGGGGAAAGAGGGGGAAGAAAGCATTAAAGAACTAGAGGAATGTTGTGTGTTTCATCAGTGCTATACTGCACCCTGGCTGGCTCATCCATTCCTTGTGACTCTTCTGTGAGGGGATGTCCAATTGTCTATAGATGGACTTTGGGTCTCCTCGTTCACACCAATGTGATTGTTTGTTTTGGCTCTGCTGATGCCTGATCCAGTCAACACCTCGTGGTCACACCGGCTGGTGTGCTTCTTCCATGTGGGTTTTGTTGCTTCTCTGCCGATGGCTGCTTGTTTAACTTAAAGCCTTTAAGACCTTAGATGCCATATCGTCTAATAGCTGGGCACCATCAACTGTCTTCACAACATTTGCTTATGCACCCATTTTATTCTGCAGTCGTATCAGGAAGGTGAGCATCGCAGAATGCCAGGTATTAGATCAAAGTTTTCTTGTTTAAGCTCTCCTTAAACATCTCCTTAATTTAAAAGAAACTTTCCTCAACCGTAATTCTCTTTCAAGTTCTGATCAGTATTTTTTCTTTACTATATAACAGTGGCACTTGATGGCTTTGTTTCTTTATCTCATATCCAATCATTTAAAACATTTATTATGAAATATTTAAGATAAGAAAGTGTAAACAATAGCACAGTAAAGACCCATGTACTGTCAATTCCGTTCAACACGTGAAGGGAGGCATCCATACCCAGTTGCATCTCACACAGTACAAACACCCACTGATGCAAGCACTATCTTGAATTTGGATTTGGTAATTACTATTTCCATATCATCCCTATTTATTGTGTCCTATTTAGTCTGACCTATAACCATTATGTCACATAGGTTCCTGCATTTTTCAATGTATGCAAATAGTATCATGTATAATGAATGATATCTTGACCATTTTCATTCTTTATTGTGTAAGTTTTATCTATGATGATAGTTTCCCACTGTGAGTGTTTCTATATTTTATTTAGTCCCTATTTGATAGATATTTGACATTTAGTTTGTTTCCCATTATCATGTCTAGGACTCAGGGCAGATATCCGCATCAGTACTTGGTGCAAAGAAGGGCTCACAGGCAGAAGATGGTCTGAGGTAGTTGGGTACCCCAGGCAGCACTCAAAACTCTCCTTCTGGAGGGGTGCTGGGAGCTGGAATGCGGTCACATGCACTGTTGGGCTGGTCTCCTGCAGAGAGACTCTATCAGAGGGATATGGTAGGGTGTTCTTTTTTTTTTTTTTTTAATGGTGGGGTGTTCTTACCCTAATATTAATCCTACATTTTATAAGCTGGACAGAAGAGAAGCTCTTTAGGATTGGGAAGAGTAATATTCCTTTGGTGTCAGTAGAGGGTAGAGTTTGAGTTCTTTGCAATTCTTGGGAATATAAGCTTTCTCAACATGAAGCGTTTGAGAAGCCATGAGAAATGTAGCCCCTTCTAATAGGAAGAAGTCCTCCATCCAGTTGGCTTCCTACCAGGCAATTTAGAGCTCTTTATTGATTAAACTAACAACTTGTCACTACAAAACAAAATTTTTAAAACAATGGTGTCATGATCATATCTCCTTGTACTTGTGTGAGAGAGTTTTTAAGTGTATATTCTCTGGAATAAAAATGCCAAATTATGATAAGTGGGCTTTGTCTAATTCTACAAATTTTTTTTCCAAGTAATCAAACCAATTTATGGTTCAGCCACCAATAATTGTTGGAGTCCGCTTGCATGGAGGGGCACCCTGATAATTAGTATGAGATGACTCTTCAGACAGATTTTAGCTTTGAGTCTCCTTGAATACATTTGAAGTTGAACATGGTTTCTTATATTTATTGTCCATTTATCTTTCTTTCCTTATGAATGGCCTTTTTCTACCTTTTGACTCTTGTGGTAGTTACATAGTCTGGTGTCAACTTGAAACTATTAAGAGTGAAGGGGTGGAGTTTAGCCCCATCAATCAGGTCAAAGCTTGATGACCTCATTTGGAGGCACTACAGAGATAAATAGCTCACTGGAGTCCAGGCACATTCTCTCTCTGCTTGTCTCCCAGTGAGACATTCCTATTGACAAGCTACATGGAGCCATGCTGATGGCAGTCAGTGCCTTGGAGCTGGAGAAGCCACATGGAGACCCATGTCGGCACTAAGATGCTTCCCCCATCACTGAATCCACAAGAATTTCCACCCACTGGCCTGTGATCTTCCTGCATTCAGCGTCATTGCATGTGTTATGTAAGTCTGAAGAGGAATTTACAGACTAGTATTGGACAAATGGGCTAACATCGGACTTATGGACTTGATCTGGATTGGGCTGAGATATTTTTTAATATACAATTATTCTTCTATATAAAATCTTTCTTATATACTAATGAAGTGTCTATGAATTTGTTTCTCTAGTCAACCCATACTAATACAACTCTCTTTATTCTGTTGGATTGCCTGTCTTTTTCTCTGAGTTGTATGCAATTGTCTAATGTATGTTCTAATACTGAGGCACTTTTAAAAAGCCTTTTTTTAAAATAAAAGTGAGCTGCTTTATTATTATTACTGTTATTCTTAAAAATCATTTTTATTAGGGGCTCATACAACTCTTATTACAATCCATATATGCATCAATTGTGTAAAGCACATTTGTACATTCATTGCTCTCATCGTTCTCCAAAGATTTGCTCTCCACTTAACCCCCTGGCATCAGGTCCTCATTTTTCCCCTCCCTTCACCCTCACAAGCCCTTGATAATTTATAAATTATTATTTTGTCATATCTTGCCCTGTCCGACTTCTCCCTTCACCCACTTTTCTGTTGTCCATCCACCAGGGAGGAGGTCACATATAGATCCTTGTAATCTGTTCCCTCTTTCCAACCCACTCTCTCTCTACCCTCCCAGTATCTGACTCCTAATAACCCCACAAGGTATAGGGTACAACTCCCCATAGAGTGTTCAAGGCTGCAAACCTTTAGGGAAGCAGACTACTACATCTTTCTTACGTGGATCAGTTGGTGAATTTGACCTACTGACCTTTTGATTACAGCTGAATACTTAGCCACTGTGCTACCAAGAGTCCCTACTACAATTCTATAGACTAATAATTATCTTTTGTTGTATAAGACTATCCTATAATATCTTTATTACTGTGTAATATTTTAATTCTATGCTGATTTTGTATTTTGCTAGACACTATGATTTTTTTATAGATTGTTAGTGTTTACTTACAATTACCTAAATATTTAGCATTTCATTGCCCACTATTTGAGCCCTTAGGTAGTTACTCTTTGAATGAAAGTTTACACGTGGTAAGTTCTAATATTTTCTCAGAAAATATATTGCATTGACTAGAGTGAAAATTTAGCAAATATAAAATACAAAGTTAAAACTATTTTCTTACAGCTTTGAGAGGTCTGCTGTCATTTTAATGCCTTTGTAGATTACATTTTTGTCCTCTAAAGATACTTAATACTTGCTTTTGAAATAATGTATTCTCCTTATGCATATTCTTACTATGATATATCTAGGTGTAAATAAAAATAAAACATTTCCCTTTGGGAATTTTTGTGCTTCTTAAACATCAAGCTCTATGTTCTTGGTGAGTGACTTCTTCTGGTCATTACATTTTGTAAACAATTATATTTTGTAAACAATTGTCTCTTTCTGCAATGCCAATGAGATATGCGTTAAATCTTGTTTTATTTTATATTTCCCATAAAAATCTTTCATATATGTTTTTATTTCATTGGCATTATTGCCTATATCCTATATGATTTTTTAGGTTTATCTTCCAGTTCATTAAATTTCTCTTCCACATCTGGGGATGACAAATTGAAAAATGATAGCATCATATTCATAATTCAAAAGAACATTTCAAGAGCTAACCTGCAATGCATTGCTGGCAGCGATAGGGCAATATTCACGGTAACAATGAAGACTCATTCATATGACTATTACTTACCAACCACTAATGCTAAGGATGAATCAAATAAAGATGATTACCAACTTGTGCCATCTGAAATTGATTAAACATGTAATGATGATGCATTGATAAATACAGGTGATTACAGTGTGGAGGGTGAAAACGAAGAAGAATCAGCAGTTGGAAAATATGGACTTGGTAATAGAAATGACATTGGAGAACTCATGATAAAATAATGCAACACTGACAACGTATTCTTTAAAGTGACCTTTTCGGCAACATATATGTTGACTATACACCAGCTGGAATACATAGGAATTAAAGTGACTACATCTGTAGAAAGGGGCCATTGAGGAGTTCAAGATCATCAATCAGAACAAGTACAGGGTCTGACTGCGGAACAAACTATTACTATGCCTATGGAAGTTCAAGCTGATGCTGAATAAAATTAAAAACAAGTCCATGCGAGCCAAACTATGACCTTGAGTATATTCCACCTCAAGAACATCCTTGTTGCATTGACTTCTAATGCCAGCAAACGTGAGGAGATCTGGGATGACATCCAGAATATCATCCACGAAAAAGACAAGAAAGCCATAAAAGACCAGAGTAGACGTCAGTGGAGACTCTGAAACTTGCTCTTGAACACTTGGACAGAGAGTCGTTAAAGTGAATGGAAGAAAGAATTACGCAAAAGAGCTGATGTATAAAAGACCTGGAGTAAGAAGACCAAGAAGGATGAACACACTAGGCATTTATAAAGCATAAACAAAACAAAAAAACCGCAACAGCATGGAAAGATTCTTTGAGCGAAATCTTGAACAACACAAAAACCATCAAAAGAAGATGGAAGGATTAGACAAAGTCACGGTACCAAAAAGAGTCAGACAATAGTCAACCATTTGAGGGGGTAGCATCTGATCAAACATTGACTACGGAAGGAAAAGCTACCCTAAAGCTACTACACTAAGGTACCCTAAAGGCATTAGTGGAAAACAGGCTCCAGGAATTGACAGAATACCCGCTAAGATATTTCAACGAACAAGTGCCTTAGAGGTCCTCACTCATTTATGCCACGAAATTTGGAAAGCACCAACATGGCCAACCAAATAGAAGAGATTCACATCCATGCCCACCCCATGCAAAAAGGTGATCTAACAAAATGTGGACATGATCAAGCAATCTAGTTGAAATCACCGAAGTAAAATTGTATGGAAGACAATTCAGCCTTGGTTGCTGCAGTACTGCAACAAGGTATATTCAGAAGAGGAAGTGGAATGAAGGGTAACATGGCTGACATCAGATGAATGTTAGATGAAAGCAGAGAATGCTAGAAAGAGATCAATCTTTGTTTCATTGACGATGTAGAGGAATCCAACTGTGTGGATCATAGAAAATTATGGATAGCATTGCAAAGAATGGGAATTCCAGAATACTTAATTGTACGTATGCAAAAGCTACACCTAGATCAAGAGATAGCCCTTGGAGCATCAAAATGGGCAACTGCATGTTTTGATATCAACAAAGGTGTGGATCCAGGTTGTATCTTTGGAACTTACTTACCTCAGCAGACTTGATTTCACAAAAAATCAACGCTTACAGAAGCAGCAGTCAAGAGATCAAGTGATATGTTGCATTGGGCAACTCTGCTGCAAAGAATCTCTTTAGAGTATTTAAGGGCAAAACTGTAATTCTGAGGACGAAGATGACCTGACCCCAGCACTGGAATTTTAAATCACCTCATACACATGTGAAAGTGAGACAATGAGTAAAAAAAAACTGGAGAAGAACGGATGTCTTTCAACTCTGCTGTTGGCAAAGGATATTCAATAGACCAGACATTGCTAGAAGAATGTAGAAACACAGAGTGTAAGTACAGCCAGAATTCTCCTTAGAAGTGAGGATGACAAGCCTTTATCTCCTGTACTTTGGACATCGCATTAGAAGGAACCAGTCCAGGAAAAAGACTCCACACTTGGTAAAATAGAGGGTGACAAGTCTGACTAGACCAGAGGATGTACACTGGTACA
>NW_022103912.1:10392245-10399312 GCF_000313985.2 Echinops telfairi | reverse complement strand
GCTGCGGCCAACAACGGCGCCTGCCGCTGCGGTCCAGAGTCCAGAGTTATGGTAGCTTCGGGGGCCTTATTTTCGGGGAGGTCTTAATTTCCGGGGGATGCCTTATAGTTCAGCGAGAGGCAAAACTGTAAGTAGGTCTTATTTTCAGGGGATATCTTACTTTCGGGTAAACAGGGTACTGTCGTTTTTATTTCTGTAAATGCTTTTTCATTGTGGTCTGCTTCTCAGATATAATCTGGGGTTGAGAATTTGTATTGGATCCTCGTCTGTGGGAATTGTTAGAGCTCTGGTCGGCAGCTTCTTCCTCTGCATTTCCTTCTGCCACACAGTCTGGGATGCTTAGGACAGCATCCAGCTCAAATTTTGGCTTGTGACTTCCCAAAACATAATGTCTGTATAAACCCGAGTCCAACTCATGTTGGCAAAGCTTGTATACAAAAATTCTTGGTGATGACAGAATGGGAGAGGAGTGGAATCGACAGAATTAAGCACCCAGTTAAATTTGAATTTCAGGTAAACAAGAAATAATGGTTTGAATGTTAAATATGTCCTGAATCTTTTCCGGCAACTTAGGCTGCTGGGGATGGGGATTGCCTTTCTAGGTAGAGACACATTTCCATATGGTTTTCCTATTTAGGTCATTTGATTCCTGCTTCAGTTACACACACACACACACACACACACACACACACACACACACATGCACACGCACACACCATCCACCAAAATGATTATTTATAAACTTTTGTTCAGTAGTTCAGTAGACATTTATTATTTTTTATAAAATTATTCCTATAGTTCGTTATAACAACAAAAATATGTTTCCTGAGCCCAGTTTACAGATACTAATCTACCTACAAGGGTAAAACTCGATGATAATTTGCTTTTTGGACGTCCTGATGGTTCAGGTCAGAGTTGTCATTATTACTCAGTCACTAAGCATATCATTTGGTCAGCGTGAGCTATTGTAATATAAAAGAGAAAATGCAATTTTGCTGGTTGTTTATGTCACTGCCCCGGTCATTATATCCAGTGATAAATATAAGGATTATAGTTTATACATCCCATTAGCACAAAAACAGCACTATTAGTTCGGTATAGTCTGGTATGGGAGGAGGTAGTGACATCATGCATTACCCAGCTACAAACTCTAGTAAGACCACTGCTTTCCTCTCTGGTTTTCCGTCCCTTCCCCCTTTTTAAAATAGGTCCTACCTTTTTTCCTTTCTTTCAAGTAAGATTAGATAGGCATTTACAAAGAATGTCTTAGTAGTTAAATCACAGGAAGGAGAAACATTTCTATTCACTCTTGAAGCAACTTTTCCTTTGCCATTGATCTAAAATTACTTTCTGAAGAGTCTGTCAAGGAAGCTTTGTTGCTAATCCTCCCGTCTCTTCTTTGGTCTCCTCCTTGAAAGCTCTGCTTCCTTGGTTAGTCTCTCTCCTGCACTGGCTTCTGTCTCTTCTTAGCATTTGGCCCTTCTGACCACTCATTGCCAGTCTTCTTAATATTTTCTTGCTACATCTTCTTTGGTATAAACATACCTCTTGGACAATTGATATTATTTTAAAATAGTTTTCTCATCTCTAAATACTTCAAGCTACCTTCAATATTTTGCTCCTAGCATTATAATCCAGAAACACAGATCCGTCGTGTTATTCTTGCCCTTGAAATTCTCTAATAGCTCTTCATTGCTAAAATACATAATCTTACTAATAACATATCAGTATAATTGGGTTCTCCATTCCCCATATTTGTTAAGTTGCCCTACTAGGGAGATTTGCATGTTGCCGTGGAGATGGAAACTATGCCATAAGCATTGTGACTGCCAGCAAGATTATCCATGGTGGACAGGAATTCATCACAGCTATCTTAAGAACAATTTGTTCTTCCATCATGTCATGGCCCAGCTCGATACTCACCCCCAGAAAGGGAGCACAGAAGAAATGGGTGCAATAGCAAAATGTGGGGGGAAATGAGATGGTCCCCGGCTATCAAATAAAGTAGTATCTGAGGTCTTAAAGGCTTGTCTTCAAATAAGCAGCCATCTAAGTGAGATATAAACTAAGTCCACATGGAAAAAGCACGCCATCATCAGTCACCAGAGGATTGTCAATCATATAATCCGAAGTCAAAGGAGGGATTAGAGCCTAAATTGTGAGAATCTGGTTCGCAGAAGGCTGTGGATCACAGTGATACGTTCGTGGGAACTACATAGGAAATATTCTCACGTGATCGCCCTCTGTCTATAATTGAGGGATGGGAGGAAAGTGGTTACTAAACAGAGAGCATGCTCAGATGCACGCTGGAGGTAATCTGGTTTTCAGCATTTTCTGTACTTTTGTTTGTTCATATCAGGGTTTATCTCAAAGGTGTTATGTCATTAGGGACACCATCTTGAAGTTGTGTTACGGATTTTTCTGGGTTCTGGTAAATGAAACCCAGGACTGATGAACCTATAGGGAAAGCAAGTAGACTAAGGCTTTGGGAGGAGGGGTACAACAGTGGGGGTGGGGGTGGGGGGTCAAAGGGAGATGATGTCAAGGAGTCCAGGAAGGAAAAGAATGTTTGGAAACTTCTTGTGGTAGCAATTGTACAATACTGCTTGACGTGATTGAACTATGGAATGATTGATATATGTATTAACTTCCAATTAACAATAATTTTTTTAAAGCCCCATAATCTCCTTCTAAAAATTGACAAATGTGGATGACTACAAGAGAATCTTCTCTGACTCTGGGTAATTTTTTAAAAAAGCTTTTACTGAGAAAAGCAAATCAGTTTTCAATTCCACAATTCATACACATTTTGTTTAAGGTCATTAATTGCAATCTCCACCATGTCATATCACTTCTCCTCTTTCATTCTGGTGTTTCCTATTTTTATTATTCCTTCTTTAGTGATGTTTTCTGCCTTCTGAACTTTGTCCTTGGGAAAATGCTGCTCTTTTGGTTTCAAATGATTTGTTATTCTAAGGAGTGTGTTTATGTCTAGTGTTACTGTTCCCTTGATAGACCTTTCGATTGTATGGCTGCAATGGGAGCCATAGCTCAGTTTCAGGCCTGAAGGATAACGAATGGTCATGGTATAGGGGTTCCATCAGTCAATATCAAACCCGTAAACCCAGTCTTTTTATGATTCTGTTGTGTTCCACATTATATGCCTACTCTACCCAGGACCTGCTAATATTAGCCTTAGAAGAGAGGCTGGCAGTGGTAGCCAGGCATCATCTAGTTCTTCTGGTCTCAAGAATGTGGAGGCTGGGGTTCATGTGTTCTCTTAGCCATTGGATTCAGGATTCCAGGTATCTTCCATTTCTTTCGCTCTTCTTTCTCTGGATGAGGAGTAATCAATAGTGGTACCCTAGAGGGCTGCTTGCAGGCTTTGAAGACCCCAGCTACTACTCACTGAAACATCATACAGAGCAGTGTCTTTGTGGACTGTGAGGAGAGGGGACGGAAAAGGATATGAAGGGGGGAAATGAAAGAGACATAAACCAGGAGAATAAAGGGAAGGGGGAATGGTGGTGGAGGAGATTCGAGAAGATAAAGAAATAAGGAGGGCAAGAAGGAAGAAACTGGGGTAGTAGGGCATCTGGAAGGTGCTGCAGGGGGTGAGCGGGGTGTGTCCCCCAGTACTATGACGGAGTTCCTGCATCCTAGTGGGAACTTTATCATAGAAGGTTTTGTCATTTCGAAGGATAACTGAGACAGGATGCCTGACCCTGAAAGCGGTTCCTGCTGGCCTTGGGAAAGGCCAAGTTCAATGTGCCTAGTACTAGAAGAGGTTCCTACAAGCATATGGGGTGACCAGAGGCAGGTGCCCGCCCAGCACTGCACCTTCTGCTGCCCACAGAGGTAGCGAGTGTTTGCTGCCAAATACAGGGTGATGGTCACCCAGGCTCTAATGCTGGTGACCTCAGGCAGAATGGGAACGCCTTGGGAGGTTTTCCCCAGCTGCCAGTGGGATAGGATGGCGGCTGGACACACTGCTGGTCCCTGGGATAGTGTGAGGAGCAACGGGAAGACAACAACTTTTTGGTTACCAGCTACTGGTGTGGGCACTTGTTCAGTCGCCGGAGAACAAAATCAATGATCCAGTAGCTGCGCTGATCAAACACGGCTCGCAAAGCTCCAAATCGGCCAGCTACTAATTTACCATTGTTTTTTCCCCTAGCGTTTTCTGCTTGTTGATATCTGATCCACCTCAACATCCTTTCCGCTGAAGCGCTGAGTGTCCGGGGTAGCTTCTGCATCTGCTTCCTTTGACTTCTCCTGTCTTTGTTGGGGAAGGACTGCATTGCCCCTCTGTCTAAGCCACCATAATCCTGGGAGATGGATCTGCCTTGCTCGTCTGGGACATGTTGTCAGGAAGATCGGCCGCTGGAGAAGGATATCGTGTTCCTTGAAGTAGAATACCAGTAAGGGCAGGGGAGACCCTTGGTGGGAGATGGATTGGCACAATAGCCATGAGCATGGTCATGTGAAGCTGGTGCTATGAGGGTGGCACATGACCAGGCAGCATCTTGTTCTGTTGTACATCAGGTTGCCACGCATTGAAGTTGACTTAATGGCATCTCTCTGCCTGTGTCTGCTATCGATGTATCTATGCATCTATGTATCTATCATCTATCTATCTATCTGTCTGTCTATCTATCTATCTATGTATCTATGCATCTATCTATCTATCTATCTATCTATCTATCTATCTATCTATCTATCTATCTATCTATCCATCTATGTATCTATCACCTATCTATCTATCTATCTATCATCTATCCATCTATCTATCATCTATCATCTTTGACATGGCTCTAAGCTACTCTTCTAACCTCCCCAGCTGTTGAAATGTCCGCATGGACCTTGTGATGCAGCACACTTCATTTCCCCCGGCTTCTTGTATACATTGCACCACTCAGTCCTTTCTGACTTGGTTCATAAATCTGTATATTGAAATCGTGCTCTCTCGTCAAGGTTGGCCTCAGATTTCCTCACTTTGATTGACTGTTCATACTTTATGAGACACATGGATTTTGTGCTTTTTTTAATCATACTTCACTTTGCATCTCTTACTTTTAAGTTTTATGTGAAAATGTACTTTATATACTAATTTGGTTAGCTCTGAGCCCAATGCTTTATATTTGGTAGCCTTCGGTAAACTTGAGTATTTAAATAAGTCTTTGCTAGTTATGAGGATAGTACTTACAGTCCAAATTTTATAGAGAGGGTGAAAATTGAGGAAAAAATTTTAATTGTATCAAGTTTTTTAAGGATAAAATTTATTAAGAAAAGTTATAAATAAACAGTAATGCTAATAAAAAGTGATTTGTTTATTGTGATCTTGGTGAATGTTTAATGAGAGAATTGATTTTTCATTTAAAAATTCATACGCATTTTGTTTTTTGACAATAACTGCAATCACTGCAATATAAAAATACTCTTCCTATGTCTTTTATGTTTGCATTATTTACATTCCTCTGCCTTTTCTATTCCTTCCTACCTGTGGAACTTTATCCCTGAGCTAATGATGGGCATTTAATCTCATATGGTTGATTGCGCTAAGGCCAACGCACCTCCCTGGTGTTATAGTTTACATTACAGACCTCTCTGTCATTTTGCTGAAAAGTTGAGTCACAGGGCTGGGTTCAGGTCTGTCTTGAAAGATGTCTAGGTTTCGTGGACTCAACGTTTCACCATAGCCATATTTTTTATTTTGAGTTTTGTTGCACATTTTACCCCACTCTACTATTAGGATCCCTTGTAGAATATTTAGCAATGGTAGCTCGGTACCATCTAGTTCTTCTGGTCTGGTGAGTGTATGCACACATGGTTTTTATCTTTATTTTCACTTTGGGTGAGTAATTTTATTAATCACCTCTATTATTAACGGAATCTTGCTGGGTCTTTTGACAGACTGAAGAACATGAGACCTAGGATTCCTAGATTCTCATTCAAGAGACCTCCCAAGAAAACACCCAGTAACATTCATGATTTTAAAAATATACACATCCATTCCCCCAAATCTCTTGTTCTCTCCTTTACCGTAATTACAGGGAATAAACTAGAGATAAACTGCTTAAGTGAAGTTAGACTCTTTTTTTCTAGTAGATTGCACTATTATCTCAGCCTTCAAGAATTTGTAACATATGACTGACTACTCGGTTTAGAAAATAAAAATACAAAATTCAATTATATTACAATTTTAGACAAGCATTTTATTTTGCTTTGTTTGTTCTTAGTGTATGTCTCAAATATCAAGGAGCTCTGATGGCTTAGTACCAAGGTCAACAGTTCAAAAGCACCAGCTACTCCTCAGGAGAAAGATGGGCCTTCCTACACTTGTAAAGAGTTACAGTCTTGGAAACCAACAGGGGCAGTTCTACCCTGCCCCATAGTGTCACTGTGAAGGGTATTGACTTGATGAGAGGGAGACAGAGTCTCAAATCGGACATGCCATATTTCTGTGTATGATGTGTCCACATTAATATACATGTGCATGTAATACACAGAATGTGCATAGGAAACTAACATATAAGGAGTTTGTGTGGTTTGCAAGAATTGTAAAGACACAGTGAATTATTTGCATAAAAATACTCTTACTCGCTCACTACCATCAACTTTATTTAACTCATAATGACCCTCTACGACAGGGTAGAACTTCCCCCTTTGAGTGTGTGAAACAGTAACTTTTTTTTAAAATCATTTTATTGGGACTCGCACAACTCTTATCATAATCCACCCATACATCCACTGTGTCAAGCACTGTGGTAGATATATAATTGTTTGCCAATTTGAGGATTAAGAGTGTAGGGGTGGAGTCTAGCTTGTCAATCAGATCATAGCCAATGAGGCTTCTGGGTGGGCATGGCCTTCTCCTGAGAATTCTAGGAAATCTGGTAATTCCTTCTTGGAGGCAGGAGAGACACTCTCTCTCTCTACTACTCCCTGGGAGACACTGCAGCTGACAAGACCTCTGAAGCTGGAAGAGACACGTAGAGACCCCTGACAGTGCTGAGATGCTTACAACGCCACTGGATCCAAAGACTTTCTACCCACTGGCCTGTGAT
>NW_022103912.1:10380147-10391953 GCF_000313985.2 Echinops telfairi | reverse complement strand
CCCTCCCTCAAGAACCCTTGATAATTTATAAATCATTATTATTTACACTGACCGATGTCTCTCTTCACCCACTTTTCTGTTGTCCATCCCCTGGGAAGGGGTTATATATAGATCATTGTGATTGGTTCCCCCTTTCTCTCCCACCTTCCCCTTCTCCCCCTGGTATCGCTACTCTTATTATTGGTCCTGAGGGATTTATCTGTCCTGGATTCCCTGTGGGTCCAGCTCTTATCTGTACCCATGTACATGCTCTTGTCTAGCCAGATTTGTAAGGTAGAATTGGAGACATGATAGTTGAGGGGGAGGGGAGGGAACATTAAAGAACTAGAGGAAAGTTATATGTTTCATCAGTGCTATACTGCACCCTGACTGGCTCATCTCCTCCCCGTGACCCTTCTGTAAAGGGATGTCCAGTTGCCTACAGATGGGCTTTGGGTCTCCACTCTGCATTCCCCCTCATTCGCAATGATATGAATTTTTGTGAGGGTTTGAATTATGTGTAAACTTGGCTAAGTCATGAGTCTCTTGGCTGATGACACCAGATCATATCACGCAAGTGATTATATCATATAATAAAATGGTGAATAATTATATCATTAAATAACTGCAAAACTATATCATTACATAACTTTGAGACCACTGCAAATCATGACTTAACCAAGTTTATAGATAACCCAAACCCTCACAACATATATGTTGGATATGAGGAATTTCCCCCCGGTTTGGGGCCTGGATCCAGTATGTATATTTGTAAATTATGGCAAAGCTTATTGGTTTTTTTACTTGCTGGAGATTCTGAATCTGGCTAATCATCAGATGGTTCTTGGGACTTGAGTCAGTAATCTGCCATATTGCCGGGCACAATATGTAACTTCCACAACCTGTGAGCCAGCCAATTGGTGTTTTGACAGCCGATCTTAGGTTCCTCAGCATATGCAGCTAGCTATGCGACCAAGGGAAGCCTCCTGCATGACATCTGACTCATGGTCTTGGGATTTACCAGCCACATGAGCCAGTTGATTGAGATAAATCTCTCTCTCTCCTGTCTCTCTGTCTGTGTGTGCACGCTTGTATATACATATATACAGATAAACATACACCCAAAAGAGGTTTCCTTGATGTTGCCTCTCTAAAGAATCCAGCCTAAGAAAATTGTTCACCTAAAAATATAGGTTTCCTATAGTTTTTAGGTTAACTCTATGTTTTCTTCACTTCTTTTTTCTTATTCGTTATCACAATCATTTAAATAGCCTCAACAGGGTTTCCATGATCAGAAATGAGGATTCGATAAAAGTGACTTTCTCTGCAAAACTATCAAGAGATTCCCCAACTTGAAAACTTTACAAAGAAAAATATAGTATAGTAACTGGAGAATTAATTTTAAAATGAGGTAGTAAAAAAATGTACTGTGGGGGGAAAAATGATATAAGCTTTAGGATAGCCTATGTTTCTGTTAGTTTCTCCGATAGAGCTAATTTGTTGTAACAGGTATGTCTGGGTGGTACAAACTCTGTAACCCAGTAAAAATGTGTCAGAGAAAGTGTGCACACACGTACGTGTGTGCGCAAGCATATGCTAAACACCCTTCTATTATGAGAGCCATGAATATTATGCTGCGATGTGAACTAATTGATGGATAGTATAATCACCACTTTAGTGAGTGCTCCAGTACTCTTCAGACTAGAAAGCTTTAAATTTAAATGGAAACCAGAAGGCTAGTACCCAGCCCACAGCTTTTGGTGTTATTATTTCATGTATGAAATACTCAGCAAGTAAGAGAAAGGATTTAACAGATAATAGCTGGAGAGAAGCTGCATGGTAATTACGGCAAGATTGAAGTGGTTGGTAAAATTGCAACCTAACCACGTACAGAGAAGTTTCTGTTTGAAAGATTACACCCTGTTCTTGGCCCAGCATGAGGCAACATTACTATGATCTCTTATCTAAGACCTTAGTTTTAGACAGTGTAGTTTTTTAGTGATTATGTGATTGGGGGTCAGATGGTTGCTATTTAGCCTCTTTGAAAGTACATGAGTTTTCTCATCAGACTGACTCAGGTTCAAATTTAAATTCTGCCCTAAGTTTCAGAAACTTAGTTTATTCATCTATAAAATCAATAGATTGCTATTCATCCTTCCAAGTGGTGATATAGGTGTACTGAGTTTATTAAATAAAAACTGTTTGGAATTTATTGCTTTTGAGTGTTAGCATTGCCTTTCCTTACCCATCTGCTTTCTAACATTCTGCTCTTGGGCCTGAGCCTCAAAATAGGGGTGTCTCCCAGCCTGCAGCATTGGTGGTTTGATGGTAGGATTCCTGCCTTCCATGCGGGCGACCGGCTTTTATTCCTGGCACATGTGTCTCCTGCACAGGCGCACCTGCCTGTAAGTGGAGGATTGTGTGTTACAGTGATGCTGAACAGGTTTCAGAAGCGCTTCCAGATGAAGGTGGACTGAAACAAAACTTTTGTTGATCAATTAAAAAAAAAGCCCAGCCAATGAAATCCTTGTAGATTACAACAGCCTACTACTCCTTAAACTACTGGTGTGTGTGTGTGTCAGGATATATTCCCACCTGGTACTGGCTGCCAAATGCTGTGAGAATGTTCCAGAATTTGGTGAGAGAGGGCACCGTGATCGCCTGACCAAGACTACCTTTTTCATGGAAAGAGTTGATGGCGGAACTATGCTGTGTGTTTGATAACCTCGTCTTGGTCAAGGAAAGATGAGGTAGAGTTTGTCATTTCACAACTAGTATCTGCCTACTAGCTATGAAACAGAGAGTGTCATAATGAACCTACTCGCTACCATTCGAATTCAAGTACTTTTTGACAAGTGACGGGAAAACCAAGGCTGAGTTAGTGGCAATCTCTCCAGGGAGCAGTGGTTTCTAAAGGAGGTGGTTGCTACGAAGCAGCCTATGCAGATGAAGAAATGGGCTTCTCCAAGGCCTCCATCAGGCCCTCACCTCAGATAAATAGTTCACCAAATCTGGCTTTATACATGATGAAGTTTTCAGATGGATGAACAAGCTGAAGCACTCAACGCACTCCTCCCACTTTCGACCATTGACTAGAATCCCAAGCATTACAGATACATTTCTTTAACTCAGACCTCTACTGACAGGTAAGTTTTTTCTTTTCCGATGAACTGATATGAATGGTTGAACCAAGGCCTTTTCGATGACAAAGAGGGATGCTATCACTCTGGATACAAAAATATAGACTAGAGGAACATATGCAGAAGCAAGGGGGATAAGAATGTAGTTGGGGAACATCAACCATCCAGCTTATCTATCCAGTGGATTAAAAGGAAGCCTTGGCAATATTAAAAAATAGAATTTGTCCTGCTCACAATTTGGCAAAAAATTTGAAAGTATAAAAAAGGATACAAAATATGTTAAGCCCACCAGCGAGAATTGACCTATTAGTTCTCACATTGGGTACATTTCATTCTAGTCTTTTCAAGACTAGCTGCTGACACAAAAACTGGGTGTTCCAGCCAGCCCTTATTTGCAAATAACAAGAAAATATGTTGCAAAATAAGGTCACCTGGTTTTCTTTTCTTCATATCCAATTATGCTTGCTTGAGTCGCCAACCATATAATTGCCAAAAAGTGTTCCTTGGCTGTGTCTCTGAGAGAAGTTTGCTCATACAGGCCTGGTAACAGGCTCCTGATGTTCTGCTCTGGCCTCCACTACTCACCCTGTGTGGGGTCTGCTGTTGCTGCCCACGTGACATGCTGCCAACTAATAGTTGGGCAAGTTTCCCTTGGTGTCCAGTGCGGACCATATTCTAACTTTAGAGATGGAATTCTGTGTAACCCTGGACCTTCCCCTCTAAATAATTCTTGGTACAGCTATTTCCAAATTTTCTAGTGGATTGATGAGACCAGACTGTAATTGTTTAAAATAATTTGCTAAAAGTTAGGGGATACGGAAGATATATGTAACACAGAAAGCCATTTACAACAGCTATTTGAAGTGCCCATTCCATGACCTGAACCTCCATAGAGATGGGAATCTTCCCGTCTCACTAAAGTTGAACAGTGTCTCTCTGCCTTGGTTTGGGGAATTTTCCACTATCCAGTGTTAATCCCTTTACCCTAATGATTACAAGTAGAAACATCCCTTCTCTTTGGAGAATGGGAGACCCTAACCCAGCCAACAGAGTCTATCTGGCCCTGGGGACTGACAAGCCAATCATGATAGCTTTGTAGGCCATTCCTCTAAGTCTAGGCTATTGCATCATTAAGTCCTCTGTGAATCTTGTGCTCCAGCTCTCCTCTAATGTCATGTGAGATGCTCGGGACTCTCTTTTCACATACTGCACCTTTTGCAAGGAACTGCTCATAAAAATATCCTAACTTTACAAGAGAACAATGATTTTAAGCCATATGGCCACCAATGTACAGGTTTGGAAAAAAAATGTTCTTTAAAAACCATCTTCAGAGGCATAGTTTTAAATGCAACTATTTTATATATACTAAGCAGAATATTCTAATCGGGATGATCTGCATGTAGATTTATTCAATACGCTTACATTTTGCTCTTGCTTTGCAATCCATAACTTAAAGGGACCACACAGAAGCCAGGGAGAGTCACTCCAAAGATGGTGATACATTGCATGCAAATTTTCCAAAAGCACTTTCAGAAATAAGTCTCTAAGTCAAATCTTCATTTGTGAGCCAACACACATACAGACATGCAAACTCTTTTACATAATTGAGAAACTATTTGCATATAATTTGATAATTTGCCTTTTAAATTTAATTTTTCCAGTATCGGCCAAATTTTTTGTTTTTTAACATTTTATTAGGGGCTCATACAACTCTTATCACAATCCATACATACATCAATTGTGTAAAGCACATTTGTACATTCATGGCCCTCATCATTCTCAAAACATCCACTCTCCACCCAAGCCCCTGGCATCAGGTCCTCATTTTTTCCCCTCCCTCCCCGCTCCCTCATGAACCCTTGATAATTTATAAATTATTATTTTGTCATATCTTGCACTGTCTGACATCTCCCTTCACCCACTTTTCTGTTGTTTGCTCCCAGGGAGGAGGTTATATGTAGATCCTTGTAATCGGTTCCCCCTTTCCAACCCACCCTCCCTCCACCCTCCCAGTATCGCCACTCACACCACTGGTCCTGAAGGGATCATCCGCCCTGGATTCCCTGTGTTTCCAGTTTCTATCTGAACCAGTGTACATCCTCTGGTCTAGCCAGATTTGTAAGGTAGAATTGGGATCATGATAGTGGGGCGGTGGAGGGGCGCTTTGAGTGGGCATCGACTCCGTGGCAGCGCGGGTTCTTAGAGGGAAGGACATGGGGCTACATCTGAGACCAGTGGACCTTGCCCATCTGGACTCTTCTTCTTGAAAAGTCCACTCAAGGGTTATTCATGGCAGATGTGTTCCCAGAATCAGAGACAGCAATTTTACAAATGCTTTATATTTTTTTAACTTTTCATGGCGATTTGGTTGAAAACATTATAGAACAAATTGGTTTTCCATTTAACAACCTGTACAGGTCTTGTTTGGTAGCACTGATTGCAATCCCCATTTGCCCATTTCTCCCAGTGTTTTCGGTTGTCAGGAAGCCCTCGGTTCTATCCCTTCCAGACTTTAGCCCTCAGTCTCCTCGGAGGAGACCAGGTGCTCCTTTCCCTAAGGAGCACGCACCTCCTGGTGGTGTGGTTTACCTTATGGGACTATTTATGGTTTGAAAGTCAAGTCATCGGAGTGAGTTCAGTTCCAGTCCTGAAAAATCGCTAAGGACCATAGTCTCAGAGCTTCTACCAGTCTCTATCAGACCACTTAACTTGGTCATTTTTAGGTTTGTTTCCGTTTTTTCTCCCACTCTATCCAGAAGCTCCTATTCCAATTCCTCTCAGAATCACCAGTAACGAGAGGCAGGCAACCGGTAGTTCTTCTGGTCGCCGAGTGGTGGAGGCTGGCGGTAACATGACCCAGTAGTGCGTTGGACTGTGATTGCCATGTGTATTTTTCATCGTCGCCGTCTTGGCTTCGAGCAGGGAGAGACCGATAGTTGTACCTTTGGGGGTTGCTCACGTGCTTTGAAGACCCCAGTTGGGACTCACCAAAGGAGCCTGTAGAATGTAGTCTTTGTTGGCTATATTACGCCAACACAGTCTTGACCCTGGCGACGATACTGACCTGTTGTCCCTGGAGAGGATGGTCTTGAGTCCCCAGGCCCAGTGACATATTCTATCATGATATTTGGCTATGGATTAGAAGTTTGAGAACTAGCCCCTTTATGTTCTACTATAACTATAAATAGAAATTGTAGCAAATAGAAATACATATGTAGAAATACCCTGTCAAAAATTTAACTCTTTGTGGGTAGAGTTCCATTCTCCCGTGTTCTGTTTGAGTGTCTACTGCAGAATTGTGTATGTCATGTAAGGTAGATTTGGCGACGGAAAGAAAGAAAAAAGGTAAAGGGAGAAAACAATTTCAAAGGTTTATTTCAGAGTTCCCGGGCAAGGTTCATGGGTCCCTAATTGGGGCCAGAGAAGTCGTGCTGCCCTGGAATGAAGGGAATGCAGAGAAAGGGATGGAGAGCATCCTGAGCTCCCAGGTGAGGTTCATGGGTCCTCAGCGGGGGGCCTGAGATGTGGCTAGGTCAGGCCTAGAGGTGAAGAGTTTTATAGCCTGGGTCTGGGGGAGGGAGTAGCTGGGGAACTTTCCATTGCAGCCTGGCTGTCTGCAAGTTCAGGGCTAACCAGCAAAGTTAGCCCTGTTATTTGCAATGGCCAGCCTCCTGCATCTGAGCTGGGAAGACCACCAAAGGGGTGGGGCGGCCTGGTCTTTCGTAGCAGCCTTGAAGTATTTTCACCAGCCCCGAATATCTTTCCACTCTCCTGCCCTGCTAACTCCTGATTCTGCCTGACATGTAATCGTACTTATCTTTGTGGCTTTTAACTCTTGTGCTCCTCCTAATGTCTTCTTGGGACTTGATCTTTTTGTGTTCACTTCCTCTTTATTGTACATTCACTTTCCCTTCACCCAAATTACTATGTGCTTATCCTGTATTTAGTGTGATTTACCCTCTCTTCCCTGCCCATCCCTGGTACCTTCAAAGAATGTCTTTTTCCCTATATAAACCCTTTTTTTGACTTTTTATGCTTGTGGCCTTATCCAATATCTGTCTGCCCTTTTGTGATTGACTAACTTCACGCAGCGTAATGTCCTCTTGGCTGATCCATGTTTTGAAGTGTTTCTCAAGTTCATTGCTATTCTTGACTGCTGTGTAATATTCCACTGTGTATATGTATCTTAATTTGTTTATCCATCCATCTGTTAACGGGCACTTTGGTTTTTTCATCTTTTTGCTACTGTAAATCTTTGATGAGCATGGGTGTCTACATATCTGCTCTTGTCATGGCTCTTATTTCTAAAGATACATACCTGCTAAGTGGAATTGATGGATCATATAGTATTTTTATGTCGATAAGTCCAAAATTATTGCTATCAGTTCATACAGGCACAGGCTTATTCTGAACAAAATATGTTGAAACATTTTGACTGCAGACATACTCTCCAACTTGTTGCAGTCTCCTTCAGGTGCCTTAAAAACATCCAATCGAAACAGTGGCTTCTAAGGGAATCTGCTGGCCAGTTAACTTCAAGGCAGAAAGGTAGCTCAGAACGCTATGGCAACTTCTTTGTGGCGTTCTAGAGAGGTAATATTGATAGATTTTCTAAAAGGATATGGGATGATCATGGGACCTTACTATTAGGAAGAAGTTTAAAAAAAAATCAGACATTGCATTATTGAGAAAAAGGCCAGAAAATTTGAGGCCAAGAATTTTCTTCCATAATAACGTATCTGCTCTTGCATACATTTTTTAAAAAGCCCCCCCCCCCAAAAAAAATGTCACCGCTCATTCTTTAAGAATTCTTGTCCTATGCAAGTTTCTTAGGAAAATCTTACCCTATCCACCCCCCAGCCCTGATCTTACTGGCTTCTTTTTTTTCTCCAAATGCAAAGAACATGGAAAAGGAGCACCGTTTGATTCCTTCAAAGATGCGAAAACTGCTGTCTTACACAGTGTCAATCAAAGGGCAGGGTTAGCAAGATGAAACAGCATCTTCAGAACTGTGTAAATATGTAAATAACTAGTAGCTTCACATTTTGATAATTTTAAGAACGTTTTTTTTTAATTTTAAAGCAGTACTTTCTGACTTTACCTTGTATTTCTGATTTTTAAAGGACATTTTCTGTGCTGTGCCATTTTCTACATTGTGTATGTGTTTTTACACCTCGTCAGCTGCATGTTAGGGTTCCAATCTCTCCACATGCGCACCAGCATTGATGTGTTTTTTTGACCGTTGCTAATGCTGAGGTGGAATGGAATCTAATTGTTTTTTTGATTTTCATCTCTACACTCTAGTGGATATGCCATGGTTATATGTTGAGTGGATAACTGCAAGGTCATCCGTTTGAAGCCACTAGTTGCTCTCTGCAGGAAAAGACAAAGCATTCTACTCTTGTAATGATTTACAGTCTAGGAAACCCACTGGGGCAAGATCTACCCTGTTCTATCTGGTTGCTATGAGTCAGAATCAACCCCATGGTAGTGAGTTTGAATGGCTAATGATCTTAAGAATTTATTTTTGGGGGCATATAATTCAAATATCATTCAATTTAGTAGTCCAACTACATCAAAAACAGTTGTGCAATCATCACCACAATCAGATTTAGAACATTGTCTTCAATTTTGGATTCACCTGGAGCTAATAGCTCCTGATTTCCCCCTAACTTCCCCTGCCATACACCCCAGGATCCATTCACTCCGTTACTGTCTCTATAAATTAACCTATCCTGGATTTCACATACAGAAAAACAATAAAAACCAACCAAACAACAATAACAATAAAACTAACAAGAATAACAAAATAAAAGAGACAGAAAAGAAAGCAGCAGATATTAAAAACCAGAACAAATTTATTATAAGGAAAATCAAATGATAGAGCACTAAATTTTA
The DNA here is from genome assembly GCF_000313985.2 of Echinops telfairi. Lineage (NCBI taxonomy): Eukaryota > Metazoa > Chordata > Mammalia > Afrosoricida > Tenrecidae > Echinops > Echinops telfairi. The sequence goes on along the minus strand of NW_022103912.1, from coordinate 10,382,936 downwards.
ACCTAACTGCATCTTGTTTGTTGGCTGCTTAAATGTCTTCTTTGGTGATGGGTTAATTCATGTCCTCTGGACATTGTTTAATTGGATTTTTTAATTAAATACTTTTAATGGGGGTTCTTACAGCTCTTATCACAATCCATACATTCATCCATTGTGTCAAGCATATATTTGTACATGTGTTGCCAACATCAATTTCAAAGCATTTTCTTTCCACTTGAGCCTGTTTAATTGGGTTTTGTTGGTGGTGTTTGTGGTAGTCACCTAATCTGGTATCAATTTAAGGATTAAGAGTGTAGGGGTGGAGTCTAGGCTGTCAATTTGGAGATAGCCAATGAAACTTCTGTGGCCATGGCCTTCTCCTGAGAATTCTGGGAAAGCTGATACTTCCTCTTTGGAGGTGGAAGACACCTCTATCTCTCTGCTACTCCCTGAGAGACATTGCAAAAGACAAGCCACATGGATGCAACTAGTCCTTGGAAGCCGGAGAAGTCACAGTGAGACCCCTGCCAGTGCTGAGATGCTTACAATGCCACTGGACCCAAAGACTTTCTACCCACTGGCTTGTGATCATCCTGCATTTGGCTGGTGAGCTATTTAGTTTATTGTGCCAACCTGGCCGATAAACACATGAGGGGTTACTTGAAGGGAGGAGAGATAAATGGCTCAGTGAGCCTTACCTTTCCAGTTCTCAGGTCTCTTGCTTTCTGATGGTTGGACCAGGGTGCCGCTGCCTTAGCCAGTTCCCTGCTTTAGCTGGCAAGGCTCACTTCCTGCAAGACATCCCTGAGGAGAAGCCACATGGACCTACCCCAATGCAGCCCTGGGTGCTGGTGCAGCCGTGTGGAGACCTCTGCCAGTGCTGAGATGTTTGCACATTCACTGACTCAGCTTTCCTCTTGCAGTCGGCATCATTCTGTCTGTTTTGTGAGCTGCAGGAGGACTTTGTGGATTGGTGTTGGACATGCGGGTTAATGGGTTCATGTTGCACTTATGGGCTTGGCAGCAATGGGTTGGATATTTTCTTGATGTGCACTTAACCTTTATATAAAACTCTCTCTTATCCATGAGTTTCTGTGGATTTGTTTCTCTAAAGTACCCAGACTAACACAGCTGGTATTGGACATATGGGCTAATTTCAGACTTAATGGCTTTGGACTGGACTGGGTTGGGATGTTTTCTCAATGTTCAATATCTCTTGTATATAAATCTCTTTCTTTTAAACATATGTGTGTCCATGGATTTGTTTCTCTAGTCTACCCAGACTGACACAGTGTTGAAGTGCTGAAGTTTCCTATAAAGTTTACAGTATTAGTCTATCTAGTTTGTCATTGACAGAATTTTTCTCTCAGTCTGTGACTCCCTTTCTACACTTTTGGTGAAATATTGTTGATGTATCTCAATGTTTAATTTTATGGATATGTCAATCATAAAATTTATAATCTGCTGTCTATGCAATTTTAGATGTGTTTAATACTGAATTTGTGCCATGAATTAGGGCCCTGAAATTTACCCCTGTGTTTTGCTGTGATGATCCTTACTAGTTTTAGGCTTTACAATTATCCATCTGTCTTTGACCCATATCTAGTTTGTTTTGTATTTGAGGAGAGAGGTGAATTCTATTTAATTTGTCTGGTAGCAAACATCAAGCTTTCCAGCACAATTGATTAAAGAGATTATTTCATCTCCATCTGATAGATTTTGATACTTTGCTAAAAATCAGCTGTTTATAAGTGAATGGATTTACTTCTGGATTCTCCCCCCATGGTCTTTAGTCATTGTACCTATCCTAGGCTGTTTTGACTATCATGGTTATATCCAACACCAAACTCACTGCCATCGAGTTGGGGACAAATCAGTGACCCCATAGGACAGAGTAGAACAGCCCTTGTGAATAGCCTTTAAAATCAGAGAATGTCTGGTCTCCCATGTTATTATTTTTCTTTCATAGTACTTTGATTTTCTGAATCTTCTTTCTTTTTTATATAAAGCTGATGATTAGTATTTCCACCTGTTTTAAGGAGGAGGCTGCAACCTGAATCAGAATGACATTATATCTGAGATTGTTTTGGGTAGTTTTGACGTTCTCAAAATGTTGAGTATTCCAGTTCATGAGTATGATATAGTCTTCCATTATGTAAGCATCTTTTGGTTCTTGTAGTAGTGTTTTGTTATTTTCTTTGTATAAGTGTATTGAATGTTTGGTTAGCTTTACTTGTAACTATTTAATATTTGGGGTGTCTATTGTAAATGGGCGGCATAATAGGACACCTGGTTGCATAGGCTTCCTTCCGGCTGTTAACCTCAAGAACAGCAGTTGGAAACCACCAGCCACTCCATGAGAGAAAGATGAGGCTTTTTACTACCTTAAGTAGTTACAGTCTTGGAAACTCACAAGGGCAGTTCTACCCTATAGGGTCCTTATGAATTGGCATCACTTGATGGCAGTCAATTTGATAGGATATTATAAATGGTATTGTTTTTCTGAATTTCTTTTCAAACTTCTTTTTGTTATTATAGAGACATTCAACTGACTTCTATAGGAGTATCTTGTATCCTGTACTTTGCTGAATAAGTTTATTAATTATAGTATTTTACTGTTGTGTCTCTGATTTGCTATGTATAAATTTTTTTTAAATCATTTTATTGGCGGCTCATGGAATCGTTATCACAATCCATACATCCATCCATTGTATCAAGCACATTTGTACATTTGTTGCCATCATCATTCTCAAAACATTTGCTTTCTACTTGAGCCCTTGATATCAGCTCCTCGTTTTCCCCCTCCCTCC
>NW_022103912.1:10377734-10378770 GCF_000313985.2 Echinops telfairi | reverse complement strand
GATTTATACTTGTTTCCTGGAATGAGTTCAGAACTTTTCCAACCTTTTCTATGCTCTAGAGTAGCTTGATGGGAGTCCCCATAGTGTAGTGATTATGCATTGAGCTGTTAATCACAAGGTTGGCAGTTCAAAACCTTCAGACACTCTACAGGGGAAAGATGAGACTTTTTACTCCTGTAAAGAGTTAATATCTCAGAAACCCAAAGGGGAAGTTTAATTCTGTCCCATGGAGTTACTATGAATTGGTTTTCTTTGAGTGAGAGTAAAACTGGTTTCAGCTCTTCTTTGGTAGAATTTTCCAGTAATGCTGTCTGCAGTAGAATTTGTTGTTATTGTTGGGATTTATTATTGTTTGTGAAGGTGGTGTTGTGTCTAGTAATTTGCCTACTTTTTCTAGGCTTTCAAATTTGTTTGCATACAATTTATCATAATATTCTGTTATTAATCTTTTAAATTTTGTTTAGGTTGTGATATCCCTTATTTAATTTATTATTCACACGTTCCTTTCCTTTGTTAATCTCACCTGTGGTTTGTCAATTTTTTTACTCCATTCAAAGAAGCAACTTTTGGTTTTTTGATTCTTTCTAGTCATTTTCGGTTTTCCATTTCATTTATTTTTACAATTGAATTTATTATTTCTTTCTTCTGGTCACTGTAGGCCTTTCAAACTGTTATTTTTCTAATTGTGGAAGATGTTGGGTTAAGGTACTGATATAGGTAGTTTATTGTGCCAACCTGGCCAATAAAAATATGTAGGGTTAATTGAAGGGCAGAGGGATAAATGGCTCTGTGAGCCTCGCGTTTCGAGTTCTCAAGTCTCTTGCTTTGTGGTGGTTGCACCAGGGTGCAGCTGCCTTAGCAGTTCCCTACTTCAGCTTGCAAGGCTGACTTCCTACAAGACATCGCCAAGGAGAAACCACATGGACCTACCCGATGCAGCCCTTGGTGATAGAGAACCCATGTGGAGACCCGTACCAGCACTGAGATGCTTACACATTCACTAACTCGGTCTTCCTCCTGTAGTCGGCATCATTGC
>NW_022103912.1:10374183-10376370 GCF_000313985.2 Echinops telfairi | reverse complement strand
GTCTAATCACCCATCACAAATGTAGGCATTGATAAAGCCCTGGCTGAGTGGACCTGGGTTTTTAGTGCCTGCTCTGATAAGAACACTGCTAGTAATAATTTTCAATGGCCACACTGTGCCAGGTAGTTATTCACTGCTCATTATGCATCTCTGTTTTCATTCAGCCTCTTCCACCCACCAACATTTGGTGTATGTCTTCATCCTTTCCTTTGAAGCTCTGGGTTCCAGGATTGTCATCTGTATCCATTTCTCCATTTCATTTGGTTTCTCAAGTGTTTATTAAAGAGGGTCTGGATAGAGTATCTGACTAGTCTGCTCTCTTGTATCAATCCTTTCTTGCAAGTACTTTCAAAGTATCTGTTGATGTTACATATACAAAGCAAGCAGAATGGCCAGTCTATACTCAAAGAATAGAGAAATAGATTTCATCTCTTGATGGATGAAGAGGCAAAGTCACATTGATTGAGGGCCTGTATACTGGGAGGAATGGTTGCAACTATTTTTGCATACTTTTCATGGTAAACTCTACTCTTTGAGCTCTGTCCAACAGTTGGAACATGAAATAAAATATGTCAGTAAGACTGAAGTCCCAGGGGAGTGCAAACAATACACTAAACTACTCATTAGAAAATTGGCAATGTGTGTCAGTCCAGAATCTCCTTGGAAGAAAGACTTGGTGATCTACTTGAAAAAAAAATCATCTGTTGAAATCCTTATGGAGCATAGTTCTATGTTGATTCACATAGGGTCAATATGTCAAAGTCAATTCAATTGACAGCTAGCCATTAAGAATATCTCTGTGGTAGTTACATAATCTGTTGCCAATTTGAGACTTAAAAATGAAGGGGTGGAGTTCAGCCTGTCAATCAGGTCGCAGCTTGATGACCTCATTTGGAGATACTAAGGAGATACGTAGCTCACTAGAGGTGGGATACTCACTCCCCATGGGACACACACTTATTCCCTGTTAGATATTCCTGACTACAAGACACATGGAGCTATGCTAGAGCTGGAGGCACCACATTGAGACCCACACCAGAGCTGAGATGCTTCTACTGCCACTGGATCCACAAGACTTTCCACCCACTGACCTGTGATCTTCCTGCATTCAGCTTCATTGCATGTGTTTTGTGAGTCTAAAGAGGACTTTATAGATTGGTATCAGACATATGGACTAATCTCAGGCTTATGGACTTGATCTGGACTGGCCTGGGATGTTTTCTCAATATTCAATTGCTCTTGTGTATAAAGCTCTTTCTTATATACATATGAGTGTCTCTATGAATTTGTGTCTCTAGTCAACCCAAACTAACACACTATGGTACTGGGAGTGGGGTACTAGAGAAACAAAATATAGGTGGGATAAACAATCCAGAGGAGAAAACAATGGGACCAACAGTTCCAGGGGGTGGGGGGCAGGGAATGGGAGAAAGTGAGGCTGGGGACAGGAAGGGGGTGTCAACCAACCCTAGGACAAGGGAACAACAAGTGATCTAAAATCAATGGCAAGGAGGGCATTTAGGATGCCTGATGGTGCTTGATCAAGGGCAATGTAGCCAAGAGGAATTACTGAAACCCAAATGAAGGCTAGACATGATAGTGGGGCAAGAGGAAAGTAAACAGAAATAGAGGGAAGAGCTAGGAGGCAAAGGACATTTATAGAGGTCTAAATACAGGCATGTACTTATGTAGATATATTTATATATAATGATAGGGAAATAGATCTACATACATATAGTCATATATTAAGTAAGAAGGTAGCAGATGGTCATTAGGCACCTACTCAAGTACTCCCTCAAAACAACAACACTTTGTTCTAATAACCTGGCAGTCAGTGATGCTCACCTTCCCAACACGATCACTGAAGAAAAAGTGGTGCATAAACAAATGTGGTGAAGAAAGCTGATGGTGCCTGGCTAAAAAGATATAGCTTCTGGGGTTTTAAAGACTTGAAGATAAACATGCAGCCATTTAGCTGAGAAGCAACAAAGTGCACATGGAAGTAGCACACCAGCCTGTGTGACTATGACGTGCCAATGGGATCATGTATCAGGCCTCAAAGACCCAGAACAACAACAACAAAAAACCATATCATTGTGAATGAGGGGGAGTGCAGAGTGGAGACCCAAAGCCCATCTGTAGGCAAGTGGACATCTCCTTAGAGAAGGGTCACAAGGAAGAGACGAG
>NW_022103912.1:10371995-10373974 GCF_000313985.2 Echinops telfairi | reverse complement strand
AAGGGGAAGGTGGGGGGTAGAAAGGAGGAACTGATCACAATGATCTACATATAACCCCCTCCCAGGGGGATGGACAACAGAAAAGTGGGTGAAGGGAGATATTGGCCAGTGTAAGATATGAAAAAAATTATAAATTATCACGGTTCATAAAGGGAAGCAGGGTTGGGGAAGGAGGGGGAAAATGAGGAGCCAATACCAAGGGCTCAAGTAGAAAGAAAATGTTTTGAGAATGATGATGAAAACACATACACAAATGAGCTTGACACAGTGGATGGGTTGTGATAAAGATCTGCATGAGCCCCTAATAAAGTGATTTAAAAAAAATGAAAGAAAATAAAATGAAACAAATCTATTATAAAAAGAAAAATCAAGAAAATGATTTTTACGTCAAAAGAAGCAGACTTTGAAGGCTCTGGAGAGAGAAGGCTGGGGGATGAGGCTTGGAGTTCAGGGAAGGAACAGGAGGGAGTAGGTGAGAGGGGAAATGGAATAGACACACACACACACACACACACACACACACACACACACTAGTGGTGGGGGAGGAAGGAGATTTCCTGGGATATGGTCAGTGTTCTGTTCTTGATGGGTGGAAGGACCTGAATCTACTTTCTACAAATGAATTGAGCTATACAACTTTTCATATATATATTTGTTTTCTGAAGTATGTGTGTTCCACAATTAAAGAAAACTTAATTCATGGAGAAAAAGAGAAGACTATAATATGCAAGATGTGGCATCCAAAGATATCACAACAGTGGTGAGAAATGCTAGAGCTTTGAATCCTGTGTCCACAAAGGGGCTATTAGGGCAGGAAATGGTTCTCCTCCATAGCGTCATAATGCTGAAGAGAGGCCAGATGAATAAGGCAATAACTGTGGATGCTTTTTATGTACACTGTGAGACGTGGTGGCACAATTAAATTACCAGTATAGCCAACTTGCTCGCTGTTGTTTTGAGCCTTTTAATCCCTTCAGTTGTACTACTAACATTGTAATGTCTGAAAGCGTATCCTGAACAGAAAAAGAAAGTGAGGAGTGGGGATGGTTGGGGAGGGAGTGGGTGGAGCATCTCTGGTCTTGTTGATTTTATGCTAGGAGTTTAGAGCTCCATTGCACACGCTACAAGGAGTGTATTTGAAGGCAGAACTGAGACTCACTTGGGTAGAAACTCTTTCTAAGACAAAAGAAGTGCCTTCCTCCAATTTCTGTTAACACTTCCAGAGCACACAATACTTCCTGCTGGGTAGTTCAAGTATAACCAAGCGGAGGGTCCCCGGGGTGATGTGAAGGGTTAGCACTTTGTTTACTAACCCCAAAGTGGCACATTGGAATTCACTCAGAAGTGCCTCAGAGGAAAATCTGGTGCGATATTTCTCAAAGTTTAGCTATTGAAAAGCATTTGGAGCACAGGTCTGTGCTGACACACGTGGGCCCCCATAAGCCAAGGTGAACTCAATGGCCATTAGTAACTGGTATAACGACACCCTATTCATGATTGATTATGGTTCCCTTTCCCACTTTGGTGAAGAAACAGGACCGTCTATCTCTAGAACAGGGAAGAGAGTAATGAGAGAGGTCTCCGGAAGGAGCCTGTCCCCATGTGGAACAAGGGAAGTCTTCATGGATCCTCTCAATAAATTACAGGAAATAGCACAGAAGCTTTAAGACTAGTCAGGACTGAGCACATGTCACACCCAAAAGCTGTGCTAGATAAAGTGTCCAAATCTGTTTTATGTACAAGATTATTCTATTTCAAGCAAATATTAAACACCCCAAGAACTGTTTTTAGTAATTGGATGGGGTCTAGAGTTCTTTGAGCCAAATAAAACTGGTTTGCTACTGTTATTGCAACCTTAATTTCAGTCCTAGACTGGTACAGAGGGCGGCTAAACCGGCTTAATGAAGAAAGGCCTTTCTTAATAATCATAGCAGTTGACATCCTTAGAAATCTAAATATAAAATACTTTTGTATCCCAT
>NW_022103912.1:10369738-10371557 GCF_000313985.2 Echinops telfairi | reverse complement strand
GACAGAAGGTTAGTGTTCCCTATGTAATGTCATTGGCTTTCCAAGTTCTGTGAATTTCTTGCATGAGAAACTCTACTGTGGCATCAATGCTGACATAGCCTCCTCTACCCCCGACTCCCTTGTGCTATGTAGGTGCTCAGTGTCCCATGGGACTGGCTAATTGGACCAGAGAAACCCTCTTGAGGGGAATTTGACAGGAGGCTTTGCATCCACTAAGCTTTTCTCAAAGGTCAGGTAGGCAAAGCAAAAGTAGTTCTTGACATTAATTTCTACTTCCTAACCACTCATTTCTGTTGTGGCAGGTATGGGAACACAACACTCTTACATCTGCAATTTTCTTAGCATTGTTTCCACACAGCAGCATGTTAACAAGGAGACTACAAGGTGAAAGAGAGTTCTCCAGAGAGAATGTTCAAACTGATCATTAAAAAAGAACATAAAACTGTAAAAAACACAGCGCCTGTCCCCATTATGCCAACATAATTTTCACAGCTTCTTGAATTTGTTCGTCATTTGGCAGTTTGAAAAGTAGTTTGGTACATATTATTCAGAGGACCCCAAGGACTGTTTATATATTGCAGTACCACATGTTGAAATGTTCTAATAAGGAAACCATGCGTAATCGGAGGTGGAACATCATAAAAAGATGGAAGGTGTGTTCTCGCAGCCCCACTGTCTGAGCTGCTTCTGGTTTTTCTATTTCCAGCAGAAATCTCTCAGTCGTATATTGGTGGTGATGTTTTACTCTGTACCTGTGTTGTTTCTTTCGAACACACTATTTTATCTCCAGGATGAAGCGAAGGGCATGTTTCTAGAAGGCGTTGGCATCTTCCACCTTCAAATTCTTATCTTAGCTCCCCCATGAATTCGAGGGTCCCTGTTGGTACTGCTGAAGTTCTTAAAAATAGGGGAACCAGCACAACAGTCAAACACTCCAGTGCTACCTGGAAGGTGGAGCTCAGACTGATCTGGTGGCTCTGTGATAGTGACACTAGTGATCTATTGGTGTCAAGGTTGTAGCCTGGAGAGCCCGATAGGAAAGTTGACCGACTGAATAGCATACAACAACAATGGCAGCCAAGAGAAGTGTGAATGGTCCACGAAGAAACGTTATATTCTCTCTCTCTCTCTCTCTCTCTCTCTCTCTCTCTCTGCGGGTATGTTCTCTCTTGCTCTCACGCTCTCTTGCTCACTCACTCACTTGCTCACAGGCAAAACTAACAACATACAAAAATGAGCATAGCAGAATGTTGACAGCTGTCTCTTTAATTTTTTTTAACCAAAGAGGCAAAGCTGTAATCTACAGGTGGTAAGCCCACTACTTTCGACAGACTACTGCCTAATGCTTCCACGTAGATGTGCTTAAAGCGAGCAAGCACACAAATAAACCAAAATCATCCCAGATCCATTGCGGAGAGAGCCTGGTGCAGAGGAGAATTGCCCTGAGAGGTTTTCTTGGCTATGAACTCTTTGGAAGCAGATCACCAGGCCTTGCTTATGCAGTGCCTTCAGGTAGGTTTCAGTAATCAGCCATCGAGCATTGCAACATTTGCAGTACCCAGTAACTCCCAAAGCAAATAAGCCGGGTCAAAGTCCACTCCATCCAATACAAGAGAACATTAGACATTTGGAAACAAGGATAATTGGAAGGTGACTCAATAGGAGAACATGTCTTGGTTCTCTTGTTCAGAGACTCGTGAGGGGGCCTACTGTAAATGTCAGGAGTCTACAGGGTGAGCCAAGGAATTGCCACGTTCTTCCTTCTCAAAGGTTTTTACCTGTGGTGTCTGTTCAAATACTCGTCTTTCTTTTTTTTTTT
>NW_022103912.1:10366648-10368256 GCF_000313985.2 Echinops telfairi | reverse complement strand
AGTCCCGTTGTTTTCTCCTCCAGATTGTTCATCCAGCCTGTCCTATCCAGACAGGCCTGCGGCAAATACTCCTCTTTCTAGCAGCCATGGATTCCTGGCAACTTCGGGCATCCAGGAACCAAAGGATACTGGGTCCTGCTCCACCCTCATGATCAGTAGGGGATCTGAGTCTTGTGTTCCATAGGGTTGGTGCTGGCTGTTTGGGGGAATAGATCGCCAGGCCTTTCTTTCTAGTTCCTTTTATTCTGGAAGCTCCACTCAAACCTGACTCACAGCACTGTAGCATAGCAGCCTTTACTGGCAGAGGGGTGGTGGTTGCCTTAACTGAGAGGCCTTAACCAGGAATATAGAATGTGGGCCTCCTACCAGAAAGGTGAGGTTTCCGGCCCGGAACCACCCCTGCCCCCTTACGGTAGACTAAAGAAAACCTCAAGCATCATGTGGTTCCACGGGGTCTGGGAAACCCTGCCATCTTCCTGAGGGGCTGGGGAGCACAAAGTAAAACCCATACAAAGAGCAGGAAGCCTTTTGGAGGAGAGATGACTTTTATCTTGGACCAACAGGCAGGCAAACAAAAAGGGAAAAACAATCCTAGAACCTGGGGGAAGTCGAGAGGCCCAGGGACCTGCCATCCTAATAGATATTGCAAGAGCAAGCAACACAATGGAAATGCAAAGGATTCCCAAATGACCACCTGCCTGCCACTGGTTAGCCTCTGGGTCAGTGGCTTCCCCTCCCACTTCGAAAGAGACAGGACTTGCTGGGGCGGAGGGCGGGGGGGTGCTTTCTGCATCCAGTGGAGATGAAGGGGCAGCTCTCTGAGAGAGATGGACAGCTCCTCCCTCACAAATGATCCCACGGACGCATCATGTGTCCACAAAGAACAGAGGACCACTTCATCTTGGCTTTGTGAGGGACGTGCCTCCTTTCAGGCATTTAGACGGGGCTAGCATTTCAAATTTAAATCCAAGGTCACGTCTCTGGGCAGGGGGTCACCTCACATTTCCAAGGCAGAAAGGGGAAGGCACAATAGCCGCGAAAAGGCTGGTAACAAAACCTCTAGTCTCCTCTCCTTTGGTAAGCCCCTTGTTAACCAGAAAGTGTGTTTGCGGCGATCACTGTCAGTGGGAAAGAAAGTTCTTTGGAAGAGAACTGCTTCTTCTTTGAGGAAAGAAGACAAGCTACAAGCGTACTGTTGAAGAAGTAGATCAGTAGCAAGAAGATAAAATAATTCAGAGTTCTACTACTCAAAACCAACCACTACAAACATGTGTTTGTATGTTTGTTGATATATAGAAACTGTGTCTATACACTTTGAGCTTCGAGCCCCAGGGTCCGTAGTTGGAAACCACCGTAGCTTCCCCGGGACAGACTGGGCTTTCTACTCCCATGAGCAGTTACAGTCTCAGAACCCCACAGGGGTCACTCTGAGTCACCATTGACTGAATGGCAGTGCATTTGGTTTTTTTATGTATCGAGGTGTGTGAGTGTGTTCCTTAACTTTTAGTCGGTGGGGTTATTGTTTGGGGTCTTCCCTTGGAAGAAAAGCAGTGTGTAGCACTTCCTGAAACTTTTTGGCACCTCTCCTTTGCCCACTTCTCATCCCCC
>NW_022103912.1:10363615-10364793 GCF_000313985.2 Echinops telfairi | reverse complement strand
GTACATGCCTTTATTTAGACCTCTATATATGCACTTTGCCTCCTAGCTCTTTCCTTTATTTCCTCTTATTTTCTCTTGTCCCAGTATCATGTTCAGCCTTCATTTGGGTTTCAGTAATTCCTCTCCATTACTGTACATTACCCTTGGTCACTCCCTACCAGCCTCCTATTCCCGCCTCTCCACAGATTTTGATCACTTGTTGTTCTCTTATCCCTGGGTTTGTTAACACCACTTCCTTTCCCCCCACCTCCCCATCTCCCGTGTTCCCCCGGAACTAGTTTTCCTAAAATTCTTGATGGGTGTTTATTGTGTCTGTGCAGCTTCCTAACTCTCTGTCTTGGCCAGGTTAAGAGGGGGCAACCGAATGGGAAAAGCTATGCCACCCAGAGAGCGTAGCCCAGACATGAGGTCGGAAGCCACATCATCACAATGGACATAAAATCAGAGAGATGGGCCAGTCTCAATCTTGCCCCTTCACTTAACTGAGGTAAGTGGCCTTCATAGGCAAGCACTTAGAAAATTCACCATTCCTTTTCATTCAAGATGGAATTTTTAAAAAATCACAGGTACATCATTTTCTATATCACATTTAAACTTTGATACTGTTTTTTTTTAAAGCTTTTAGTCACCTTCAAATGAATAAAGGAACTTCACAATTTACGCAGTCTATTATTCACACTAGGGCTTCTTCAAATCGTCTTCATTTCCCCCTCTTTAAACCTTACTTAATTCAATGTTGTCTCAGCTTGTTAAATTTGGGGGGAAATGCAGAGCTACTTGATTTTCCAGAGGAAGTCAAATGTGTCTAATAGAAAGGACCATGGATGGCAATTGGACGTAGTGGGCAGGACAGATAATAGGCATCAGAGGAAGAAATGTTCTTTTATCCCATCCAAATGGAGATGCTTCACCCAAAATTCTGCAGGTACTTCCAGGCACTGGCATGCAAAGTAGTGAGGGCCTGTCTATCGTTCAGCGCATCTTTCCATGGTTTGATAATTTCTGTGAAAAGATACCTGGAAGTAGCATCGACTTGTTCTTGAATTGGAATTATCACAAATTATGAAATAAAGGAGTTAGGATAATGAGGCTTTTCCTACTAACATCTCAAAGCCATTAAAAACATGTAGATTTTAGGATCTAACAGGGAAATTTAAAAAATACTATATATATATATA
>NW_022103912.1:10361242-10362853 GCF_000313985.2 Echinops telfairi | reverse complement strand
TCCTAACATATTAGCATTATGGTAGTTACAACAAACACTTGCATATGCGTTACTCTCACAGGTGCATGAACCCCAATTCAATTCCATCCATTCAGTTCTGACTCATGGAGACACTGAGTAACCAGCAGTAGAAAGAATAGAAAGCTCAGGTTTTCTGAGACAGCAGCTTCACCTTGCTCTCATGGAATGGCTGGTGGCTTTGTGCCAATGACCTTGTGGTTGACAGCCCATTTGCTTACCTCACTGAGCCAATGAGGCTCACACCTAGTAGCCCCTTCGGGGGATCTGTTCTGTCTCTTGAACTAGCATCCACCAGTCTGGGAGCTTTTGGCTCCCGAACATGACTTCCTGCTTCAGCGTGTATGTCCGGAGGGGCAGCAGCTGCCATCTGACCCATGGACTTGTGGTAGATTTCGTCAGGCCACTTCCTTGATAGACATACATGAGTTTCACAGCTTCGTTTCTCTAGAAAATCTAGTCTCACACAGGTTCTTTGTCAGCTAAGAGCCTCAGAGGAGGCCTCCTGCTACTTTGTTCTGCTTGACTGACCTGGGTCTTTACACCCCAGGCAGACATGCACTGAAGTAGCAATGAATGAAATTTTAAATATGCCCCAGATTCAGAGCTACATGTGTAATGCTGTATTCTTTGAGACTTTCTCAGGGAATAAGACACAAACATAAGAGTAAATCAAATCAAAAGCTAAGTACAAGGTAGGCAAAACCACAAATGCAAGTTATTTATATTGATATACTTCGTATATAACAAGCTTTTCCAAACTGATGAGCAGGGTAATTCCTGCAACAGTTTCTAGAGAGGGCACTATGAGCAATTCAGGGGCTCTGATTCAGGTTACTCAACCAACAGCCCCTTACCCTTCTTATTCTCTCCCAGAGACCCTCGGGTCTTTGGGCCCTCACCACTTCCAGATATATGGGAGGTCAGGAGCTGTCAGTGTGATTTCAGAACTGAGTCTGAGCACAGTGCCTTCCCAGACCACACATATATCCACCCCTCCCTTTACCCTAGGAAGGGAGCAGAGATTTTAACATTTAATTCCAGCAGGCAGAGAATCAACTCAAATCCACAGGGACAACCCAGCCAATTTAAGGGAGCAAGGAGGTGGTTATATGAGATGAGGGGGCTGTGGCTGAAAGTATCAGGCTGACAGATCCAGGGCCCAGCTTATTTGGTAAGAAGAGTGTCTGTCTGCTAAGAAGCTTAAGGCACCGGGTAGGGATTAATCTTCCCAACAGCCCTGGGAAATAGATAAATCGGTATTAATTAAAAGTGAAAAATGTTTTCTACCTGCCTAGTTTCAATCTTAAGAAAGAAAATCTCTTCCCTGAGAAAAGCAGGTCGAGGGAAGGGAATGGCAGGAGCTCTGGGGTAGAATGATTTGTTCTCGTGTCCATGCTTAGATCCAGAAAGAGAGGAGAGAGGAAGTAGAAGCAGCCATGTCCAGCCATGAGTGGTGGGCCTCCACAGAATCCCCTGCCATGTTGCTATGATACAGAAAGTTGTATCACCAATATTTCAAATATCAACAGAATGGCTCCTGGTGGACAGATTTCAATAGAATTTGCAGGATAAGACATAAGAATCCCCTGC
>NW_022103912.1:10358388-10360059 GCF_000313985.2 Echinops telfairi | reverse complement strand
GGGCACAGAAAAGTTAAATAACACATTCAAGGGAGCTTGAGGTTCAAATCCAGGCCATTGTCTTCAGAGTCCATATTTGTAAACAACCCCCCCCCCTTGTGGTACCCAGTATAGTTAAGTCTAGGGAAAAGAAAGAGGAGTTCAGAAGAAAATCGTCATCCAGCAAGGTCCCCATGATTCCTCGGTTTCATTATCTAACATCCTAAAGACTTCTTATCTTTCCTTCTGTCTAAAGTCTGCTCATTCTGCCACCCCAAGGCTGTGGAATTTGCAGTCATTGGACATTGGCGAGGACCCCTGGCTTTGCGGGCATCCAAGGAAAGGTAGTCCAGGCCCACCATTATTTCTAGTTAACTGCCCTCCTGGCTTTACTATGACATGTATTAATCTGATAGACAAGGTTCTACCCTTGGAATTGAATGTCACTGGACATTCTCCCCTAGCACCGCCTCATTGCCAGTATAACCAGAGCTCAAACATTTATGTGTTCACGCTAGATAAATCAACAATTCATCAATTGTGGTTTGGAGCTGTGTTGCACTTACATAACTTCCTTTTCTCAATAGTATGTTCAATGATAAGCCATTGGGTAAATTAATGATGCCATCAATAGAATTGCCTTTTGTCCAGGTGGATGATTGTTAATGTTCTTTGTCATAAAATGATAAGGAAACCTCTAAAGTTAACCAGACTCATCCATCGTCCATGGTCAAGTGACTGGATCCTGGACTCCCACTTAACTCTAGCCCCAATCCAAGCATATTTAGTTCTTATGACATGACTCTGCTTGAAGATGTGACTGCTACAGTTAATTGTGGTGAAGAAAGCAAATGGTGCCTGGCTATCAAACGAATAGCATCTTGTATTCAAACCAGCGGCCATCCAGGTGAGACATGAACTAAGTACATGAAGAAGAAGCACACAAGCTTGTGTGATCCAAGGATGATAAATAACAAAATCCAAATATGAAGGCGGGAAAGGCATCAGAGCTTAAATTGTGAACACCCGATTTTCAGAAGGCTATGGAGCTCAAAACCCATCTGCAGGATCCGCATATGTATTAAGCCTCTGGTAGATCCCCACTGACCACAGTGGAGGGACAAGAATAACCTGACTGTCAGGCGGAGACTATTATAAACTGGATTATGGTGGTTACAATATGATGACTGGTCATTTGATCTCCCTCCTGACCTACTTTGAATCTGCCCTCATTTCAAATAGTTCTCCCTTTTTTCTCAGCAGAGTTTTTTCCCCCCTCTGGCTCATTTTAGTATTAACAGTGGTCTTTCTTTTCCTTCCTTCCTTTCCTCCTTGCTCCCTCCCTCTCTTTCTTTGTTTTTGTTTTATGTTTTCCACTTTATGAAACACAGGAGGGTTGGATGTACAAAGACAATAATTGGTGGAATGGCTTATCAGGTTGGTGGGGAGATGTTGGAAGGTAGTGGAGAGCAAGCAATGAATATAGGTCAGGGGCAAATGTTAGAGCACTGATTGTGGTGATGTATATACGACTGTTAAAATATCACTTATGGGATTGTATAATATGTGAATTATAGCCAATAAAGCAATTGGGGACAAATGAAGTCTGCTCATATCTTTGACTTGGATATTTCTGTATTTTCTTCTCCCAACTTGGATTTTCTTACCTGCCTTCTGTTCTCCATAAAACAT
>NW_022103912.1:10355653-10357991 GCF_000313985.2 Echinops telfairi | reverse complement strand
TTTCTCTGGGGACAAGGGGCCTGACCTAATTCCATTTGTTAATCCACTTCCCACGATTCTGTGTTGTTTGCCTTCCTTAATTGATAAAGCCCTTCTGCCTATGATTAGCAATGTTGGAGTCCTCTCTAACTCCCACCCTCTCCCCTCCCTGCCAACTCTGTCAAATGTGTCTCCATCTGTCCTTCTTGCCATTCTGGTGCACTGGGCTAACCCCAGCCCCTTACCCATCCTTTGAAAAGCTGGCTAACTTCTTTCCTGCCTCACCCTGGGGTCATCAAACGAGCTAGCAGGCCAAATCTATCTAAGGCAATTTTTTGTAAATACCATTTTATGGAACTCAGCCACACTTATTCATTTAAGTGTTGTCTGTGGCTACTTTTGAGCTAGTGACAAGGACAGAGTTGAGCAGTTACTACAGAGCCTGTCTGAGCTGCAAAGCCTACATGATTTGCTGGCTGACGCTTTCCCAGCCAGCAAATGTTTGCCGAACCCTTGCACTAACGCTCTCGTTGGAAGTGCCCTCACACTCAACCCGAGGCAGCTGCGGTGTTACCTCTGTCCTGAACAATCTCTGTGACCCCCTATCACCCACAACAAAAAGATCATGAACCTTAGCCTAATATCCACCTCTCCGTGTCCTGGCAGCCGCCATATTTGTGATCCCAGCTCCACCAGCTTCCTCGCCCACTCCCTGGAGTCCGGAAGCCCCTTCCTGATCCCCTTCCCACTGCAGACTCTTTTTGTCCCTCCACTTCCTTCCGTGTGTCCAAATCTACTGTGCTCGCTTAGATGCCACTTTTTGTGATTTCCACAGCTGAGAAATCCTCTGATCCCAAAGTTCCAAACGTTCTCTTCTTCGGGATCCCACTGCACTTTGCTTCAGCTTTCTTTAAGGTACTTCTGTGGCTTTTCTGTATTAGGATTTTTCCATATTGTAATTTTACGATGGCCTCGTGACCGGCCTCACTCTTCCACACTTACTCCCTTGTAACCTGTTAACCACCTAGCAGGCATATTTGATATTTTAAAATATTTTTCAGAAAACATTACCCCTATGTTCACTATATTTAGAATAAAACCATATATATTCTGGGCTTCAAGGTCAATGATCTCAGTATTGCCTTACCTCTTGCGTGTCAACTCGCCACTATTTCTGTTCCATTCTAGCCATGCTAGAAGCTTTCTGCTCCCAACATGTCAAGCTTGCTTTCATTTGAACTTAAAAAAAATGTATTTAAAAGTCCCTGAGAGCAGGAATTTTCGAATGAATAAAGAAATAAATTTAAAAAATAAAAAAAACTTGCTCATCCCTCTATCTCAAGTACCTTGATCCATACTTCACACACAGTGTTGTCCGTTGCAGTTGATCCATCCCTGATGTAAGGTGACTCCTTGCACAACCGAGGGAAGCATTGCCCACTTCTTCACCATCCTCAAGTGGCTCGGAGGGTACAGTGATGGACGTACTCAGCTACTAACTGAAAGGTCAGCGGTTCCAATCAAACAGCTGCTTTGCCGAAGGAAAGTGTGGCCGCCTGCTTCCATAAAGGTTTGAAGCCTTGGACATTCTATGAACACTTTCTACTCTACACTATAGATCCTTGAGCTAGACCTCTTAGGGCCTCCGTCCCAGCTTACAGCAGTCAGGGCTGGATCCTATAAATCTTCAGTGATATTAAGAACCGTCTGCTCCGGTCCATTATTGATATCTGTGTATTCTGAGTGTCTTCTGATCTAAAGGGCTCATCTTCCAGAACTATGAGGTCCAAAAATATTGCTATAAGACAATAAGAATCTTGATCAAATAAGCATAGGAAAATATGGTTCTACTTTTATTCAACAGCCCCTCCATTTAGGTCTATACATTTCTGCAAGTGATGTTCCTCTCTACTCCCATCCCCAAAGAATTCTTTACTCTTCACTTCACAGCCCATCAAAACAGCAGTCTGGCATCCTTGAGGGATTCAAATTGTGTCCTCTTCAATGTTCTTTGAATTTGGGGCACAAAAAAAATTCAGAAGGGGCAAGATCAGGACGATATGAGTAAGGTTTCCCACCTCAAATTCTCACAGGGATGTCCGTGTTGTTGTTGTTAGTTTCCACTGAATCAGTTCTGACTTACAGTGACCCCGGACACAACAGAATGAATCACTGCCCAATCCGTCATCATCCTCACAACTCTTCCTGTGCTTGAGCCCATGGTTGCAGCCACTGTGTCAATCCATCTGGTTGAGGTCCTGTCTTGAGCACCTTAAGACAATTCCAAAGTCAGAGCTTAAGAATCGGTCAGTTTATACACTAGGGCAGCAACCTTTCAGGATCTCAACTTCACACTTGA
>NW_022103912.1:10353202-10354614 GCF_000313985.2 Echinops telfairi | reverse complement strand
TGAGAAAATCTATCAAGATTACTCCATGGAAGTTCCCCCCCAAAAAGAATTTCCATGAACTGAGCTCACCTCTCAGCCTTGAATTTCAGGGGTGAGTTTTCCCCTTAGAATTTGCTGTTTGGGCTGGACCTTTGTTTTTGAAGGCACCCTTACAATACTAAAACAAGTGGATGCTTTAGAGAACTGCGGTTGACAGAGATATGTCTAAACATTTGTCAGGGTTGGGGGTGGGGGGGATAACAAACCCGTGCATGTATACATTGGAACCCTCGTAGCAAGACTTTTTGACTTACATCTGTTTATGAGACAATATTATGTTTCATGGGCTTTTCATTGGCTAGTATTTGGAAGTAGATTTCCTGGCCTTTCTTCCTAGTTTCTCTTAGTCTGGAAGCTGTACAACACGGGTGGCCTTGCTGGTATATGATATAACAGGGATATAGCTTCCAGTAACATAGCATCATGCAAGTCCCCATAGTAGGACACACAGGTAGACACTGGTGACAGCACATGGGCCTAATAAATATCTGTTGGATAAGAAAATGAATAAATGAGTTATCAAATGAGTCTTCCTGGTACCACACTCTGGCAGAGGTAGCTGAATAAAAGTATTTTGCAAACCATCGCTTCAGAGGCCAGCAGGTAAGTGTGGCTGCCTTTTTCTTCAAAAAGCTCATTTCTTTTTCTCCAACACATCTGTAGACAGTTTGCTTTGCTACTCCGTCGCTCCAGGCCTGGTCTTTTTGTCTGCCCAAACAAGCGGTTGACTGTGTGCTGGGTAGGTATGGGGTTTGTCTCAGGCAACCTGAAGCTGAGTGGTGGTGAAGACAAGGAAAGAATCATTCAGGAAGGAGAACTGGGGTGACTTTTGGAAGCATGGTGGCCAAGGCCAAGTTAGGAGTGAAGCGGAAACTCACCTGATTAAAACACAGGTTTAAAGTCAGTAGCAGGAAACAGGATGCAGATGACGACTGGTCTGAGAGCACAGCCTACAGGCAGGGGCTGCAAGGGCTAGGACCTGACTTGGGAAAGGAGTCTGGAGTTGAGATCGTGGGCCTCAGTTCTTCCTTCAGGAGATGAAACCCGTCTACCCTGTCCAGTCACCACCTCGGTAGGCTGTCCAGGAACCCCTTCACTGGCCCGAGCCCCACAAAGCATGGCCCTTTTGGACTGAGTGTGGCTGCCATCAGCTGTTGGTCAGGATGATTCACTTGTAAAGAACTTCCTTCACTGTGTCCTAGGAATGGCGAGGTGGTTTATTGTGCCAACCTGGCCGATAAACACAGGTGGGGTTAATTGAAGGGCAGAGGGATAAATGGCTCGGTGAGCCTCACCTTTCTAGTTCTCAGGTCTCTTGCTTTGTGATGGTCGGAGCAGGGTGCAGCTGCTTTAGCCAGTTCCCTGCTTCAGCT
>NW_022103912.1:10349952-10352070 GCF_000313985.2 Echinops telfairi | reverse complement strand
GGTCCACCTAAGAAAGTCCCACCTCTTTCAAGAAGCAAATAAGCAAGTGCCATGGTTTCCACTGGGCATTGGTCAACCCCCAGGACATGGAACTTTGCAGATCATTGATTAGACAGAAGTGGCTTCTATTCCCAAGTTTTGGGAACTCTTCTGACCTTTCCTCCCTCTCATCCCTTGTCATTTGGGAGAGAAATATTCTTTCATTGGACTCAATGGCTGACCCATCTTTGAGCTATTGGACTTGTAAGAGCGACAGAACCATTGGAGCTGTCAGCTGTGGTGTTTGGGAAAAGACACACTAGGGGGGTGTCTTAGTTTCTTAGTGATGTATATCATCAGAAAATCACAGGGGTGACTCTAAAGAATAGAAGTTATTTTTTCACAGCTCTGAAGGGTTGAAGTTCAAATTCAGAGCATTGCCTCTAGGCCTTTTCCCCTTATTGGTTCTAGGGAAATCCCCTTCTTATCTCTTTCTGGGTTCCTTGGCCCATTACTGGTCTTCACATAGGATCTATGTTTCCTCTTTTTGCTTGTCTTTCAGTCTGTCTGCTTTTTAAAATAATGCAGGAAACAATAGGTTTAGGACACATCTTACCATGACATGACCTTATTAACACAGCATTAAATTATACTGTGGTAAGTGACACCAGGCAGTCAATTCAAGCCTGTGTCATATTGAGCTCTTTGATTGTTCAAAATAAGATTTCAAAATCTACCTAGAAGTGCAATGCTGTCTGTGATAGGATAATATATACATACAGGGAAATCCTGTTAATACAACTTGTATTCACATTTAGACACCAACCACTATTGTCAGTAATGAAATTAAAGGCTTCTACCAACTTCTTCAGCCCGAAGTTGATTTTTTTAAATGCAATCAAGGGGCATTGCTAAGTATTGGTAATTGGAATGTGAAAGTTGGAGACAAAGAGCAAGGAGTAGCAGCTGGAAAATATGACTTTGGTGGTAGAAGCAAAGCTGAAGGTCATATGATAGAATGGTGCAAGGCTCATTACTTCTTCATGGAAAATACCTTTCCAGTACCATAAACAGGGACTATACACCTGGACTTCTTCAGGTGGAATACTCGGGAATCAAATGAACTGCAACGGGAGGAAGCGACAATGGAGATGCTCAATGTCAGCAGCCAGGGGCTATCTGCAGAGCAGAGCGTCAAGTCCTCGTTTGTAAATTCAGGTTGAAGTTGAAGAAAATTAAAGTCAGCCCATAAGAACCAAAGTACAACTTTGAGAACATCCCACTTGAATGTGGACAACATCTCAGAATAGAGTTGACTCATTGAACACTAATAATAACAAAAATCCCGATGAGCTGGAAGGAAACAACTTCATTTCAAAAAGACAGGAAAGAAAGAAAAGACCAAATGATGTCAGAAGAGACTCTGAAACTTGTTTTTGAGTGTAAAACCCCTAAAGCAAACGGAAAAAATGGAAAAGAGCTGAACCCCAAAAAGAGCTCAGAAGGACAAAGTAAAGTATCATGAACTATGCAGAGACTTGGAATTGGAATGCCAAAAAGGAGGACAATCCTTATCTCATGCTGAAAGAACTGAAGAAAAGTTTGAAGTCCTGAGTATCAATATTAAAGATTCTATGGGACAATTAGACAGGAAGTATCAAAAGAAGATGGAAGGGAAACACAGTTACGATACCCAAAAGAAGTGGTCAACGCTCAACCATTTCAAAGGGTAGTTTAAATGATCAAGAGCTAATGATACTGAAGGAAGAAGTCCAAGCAGTGCTAAGGCATTAGCAAAAGCAAAGGCCCAAGAGTTGATAGACGAGACCAACTGAAACATTTCAACAGCTGATGAAGCACTGTAAGCACTCCCTCTTTCACCTATGCCAAGAAATCTGGAAGACAGCTATTTGGCCAAACACTGGAAGAGATTGATATTAGTACCAATTCCAAAGAAAGAGAGCCTAAGAGAATGTGAAAATAAGGAATGATATTATGAATAGCACATGAAAGCAAAATTTTGCTGAAGATCATTCAGCAGTGGTTTTAGCAGTACATCAGCAGAGAGCTTCCAGAAATTCAAGGCAGGTTGTAGAGCGAGAGATATCAAGTGGACCTTTACTTAAAGCAGACAATACC
>NW_022103912.1:10342791-10345327 GCF_000313985.2 Echinops telfairi | reverse complement strand
TACTGCCTGATGAGTGCTGTGATCAATCCCATAGATAATCACAGAGGCCAGACCTTAGGATCTTCAGCATGGATTTTCCCAAAGATTTCTTTTGCAGCTCATCTAGGGATGCACAATTGCCGGCCAGCACTTTCTTTGAAGGTGAACAAACAAAAGGGCTTTAATGTATTATTCCACAGAGATGAGCCAACAGCAGGCCTCCTCCGTTTCTCCTGCAACGAAGTTCGAGGAGATCGACTTATGTTTTGCACGAAGCATGTAGGTTCAAGCTCGTGCAGAGAAGGATGAATTATCACTGCTCTGCCATGAGTTCAGTATAAGACTTTCCTGAGGTGGTGAGACTGGCAAGGTGCCTCCTCCAAGCCCATCTAATCCCTGAGGTCTGATTATGTAAGCTGGTGTTAATTTTTCATAACCGTTCCAGGTGGTACCATGGCATTACTCACAGTCCCCTGTATGCTCCTGGAGTTCTTCATGGTAACCCTGCATGAAGGAAACCCTACGTGACCACTCCTTTCCCAATCCTTATCTCCTCTTGGAGTCTCTCCATTAACAGCAATATTTTGCTCACTCAGTCATGTTGGAAACAGTAGGTTTATTTTGGCTCATTCCTCACCTTTATCTTCCACAGCCAATTAATCAGAATTCCTCTCATCCTCATTCCAAGCCTTGGAATCAGGGCTCACCTGGACCATCGTGATTGTTTCCTGAATAGTGCCGCCGGCATCAGCACCGCCACCTCGCTTCCATCTTCATTACACTTCCCAGATTGTTGCATGGAGCACAGGGCTTGACAAACAAACCTCTGAGCCAAATTCAGCTTGCCACCTGTCCTTGTGTAGTCCAGGAAATACAGCAGCAGGGCATAGCTCAGTGTCGGACCTCCTCTGGCTACACAAGGGCGAGGAGAATCAAACTCAACATCAGCCCCAGGCAGATGCCCCTGAGTCAGGAATCAGACCCTCCTCCAACATTCCTACCAATTCGGAGGTCAGCCATCCCTGCCTGGCCTAACTTTGGATGTGACTGGAAAGAGGCTGTCCTGATGAAAGAAATGTGCCCAGGGCATTTCAAATATTTACTTTTCTGATGAGTTTGGTAGTTCATTAAAATGCCTCCAAACGATGCTCACGATTATGGTATTTATTACAGAAGTCACCAGGTTACAATTCAGGAGTAGAAATACTCAGAGTACATTTTAGTGGGGACAACCTCTTCCCAGTCACGCCCAAAGTTAGTCCTTGCATGGGTTCTTGGCGTCTTAGCCATGGGACCTCTTAGCCACTGGTATGTTTGGACAACGTTACAAAGCACTTTCAGGGCTGCTGATAAATGCCCAAAGGGCATGCCACTTTGCCATGACCCTCGTGCTGAAGGTACTCAGCTTTCGCATTGAAGGTCAGCAAACCAAACTCCCAAATTAAGTGCTTAGAGACACCCCATTTAGCACAAGTCACCTGCCTAAAAGCATTCAGCTTTACAAGAACACTCAAGAACCCCCTCATTCTATCTTATTCTCTGACTCTTGGATCTGCTGCGTCTGTTCCTGCATCAAGAAGGTTCGATGTGCAGGTATCTCAGGATCCAGATGACCTGCTCCTCTCCTGGCTCTTGTTCTTGGTGGTAATACGATTGCCCTTCCTGCTTAGGAGATGACTGAATTTATACCCAGCAGGATGGAAAAACTGACTAAGCACTGCCCCACAGTTCCAAAATGAAACAATCACCATTAAGCCTGTTAACAATCACTTACAAATAAATCATATAACACTATCCCACCTTCTCTTACTCAAAAGGAGCCTTGGCCAAACAGTGGATTACACACTGGGATGCTTGCCTCAAGGTCAGCAGTTTAATCTCACTTCACAGGAGAAAGATGAGGTTTTCCGCCCTTGTAAAGATTTGAAGCCTCAGAAATACAAAGAGGGTACTTCTGCTCTGCCCTATAGGACCAATATGAGTCAGAATTGACCAAATGACAGCGAATTTCTCTTACACCAATCTGTCCAAAAAAAGAGGAAATACCCCAAATATGCATGGTCCCAGCCATTCACTTCTGGAAATCAGAATGACTATGACTAGAAGGGCCATATTAAAGAATTCACTGCACTTCAAGCCATCCTTTGATACATTTAGCCTTTGTCAGTTGCATACAGGAGAGATCAACTCCTGCCTGGTAAACACAATCATGAAGTCTTGTAAGCCATCCACTTAATGCCTTTATCTTCTTCATTTTTACATATCCAATTTCTAAATGTCCCTTCCCTGTCAACCCAGTACTCTGAGGAAATAAGCATGTCTCTTTATCTGAAGAATCTTCGATAGCTGTTGGAACTTTAAGCATCTGCATCCACAAGCAAAGTCTAGTCTAGAGTAGGCCATTAAATTGCTGCAATTACACTAGCACTGGGTCAAGCATCTTTCTCTTCATTCAGTTAGAGTCTGGTCAACTTCACCCTACCCAGTACATTCTGAATGATTGAAACACATTTTTAAAAAGGACAGTGATACAAGAAATTTAGAGGAAGTAGAATTT
>NW_022103912.1:10340204-10341671 GCF_000313985.2 Echinops telfairi | reverse complement strand
AAACAAAGAAAGCAGCAGCGGGCACAGCCAGTGTGGCAAAGAGAAGTGAGTATTGCTGGGGTCCTAGTGGACGAGAGCATAGATCTTCCACCTATAAGCATTCACATGCATAGTTTTTAATGTGGAACAAGAACCATGTCAGCCACAAGGCACATCAGTCTGCACCATGCTGTCCCTTGCCTTTTTGCTGTTGACCTTACTGACTCCCAGTTAGCAATACCCTTCCTTTCCATGCCATCTCTTCTGCTCCTGCTCTGTCAATGGAAGAGCCTGCCATCGAATGGCCATGCCAGTAGAAAACTATATCCTGGTGTCTTGGGAAGTCCACCAATGCCCCTATCACAACTTCAATTCTAGTTTCTTACAGTTCTTTATGTCCTCGTTGTTTCTTCCACGCGTCCTTTGGATCATTGAGAGTAGGGTCCTGTCTCATTCAGTTTTATGTGTTGAGTAGGTATTTGTTGAATGAATGAATGACTGAATATGTGACTCAGTGAATGAACTCAATGGCTTAGCAGATCTCATGATCCTCACACACTTACCTTCTTACATTAATTTTCACTTCCTTAAACTTAAAGGTTCTTTAAATTGGAATTAATTAATTAGAGTGAATTAATTAATTAGAATTAATATATCATTTTCTTGCATTATAATGCCCGTATTAGGAAAGTTAGGAGACAATGATTTCCATAGGGTAGATGATAAAATAGACACAGAAAATAAATGGTTCAATGATGTCAAGTGAATTGGGATTCAATCTCCTTCCCCCTAGGACTCAGGCTTGTTACACAGGACCACAGGACCCTCTCAGTTCAATGTCACATCACTAAAACATATTAAGTACTTAACTTAGTGCTGGGCACTGTGCTGGACCCAGAAGATTGAAAACAGAGTAAGCCACCGCTCTCAGATTTTAAGAGCTCACAGTCTGCCTGCAAGACAAGCTTCTCCATCCCTTCTAGCGTGGTGGGTGGTACTCTGGTGGAAGCCTGCGAGAGCTCTCCGGGGACACAAGAGGAAGCTCAGCTACACCTGTTCGTACTCGGGCTTGAGACGTCAACATGCTTCATGGTCAAGATAGAACGATGACCGTCCCTCAAAGCCACCACTCTCCTCGGCTCATGAATGAAAGGCTGCCCACACATGAAGCAATTGTGCTCCAACTATGAGAGAACATTTTGGAGGATTTGGACTTTAGAAGATTTGGGTGGGAGGAGCATACAATATTTTTGACTAGTATTTATCATCACATAATGTTCGCTTGACTTGAACTATTCAGAAAGGACTTCTCTGGTGGGGTTTTTTTTCAGTTAGGTATTTTATCTTTTCTTTTTTTGTTGTTTTATTAGGGGCTCATACAGCTCTTATTACAATCCATACATACATCAATTGTGTAAAGCACATTTGTACATTCATTGCCCTCATCATTCTCAAAACATTTGCTCTCCACTTAAGCCCTTGGCATCA
>NW_022103912.1:10337878-10339524 GCF_000313985.2 Echinops telfairi | reverse complement strand
CCAGGGCTCTCTGTGTGAGTGAGGTGGAGTCCAGGGATAGACTGAGCATGCTCTCTGAGCTGTTGACAGGAGCCCATGGTTTCAGACTGTACATTTCCTCCTCTAGCTGACAATGGCCTGGACTCTGTAGTCCCCTCTCCTTCCTTTCTGAAAACGGGTGGGTCTGTTTCCACTGCCTAAATGATCCATTTGGAAGGGGTGGGAGATGACACTGGACACTGGCTACCCTGGTAGCAGAACGGGGCAGCTGTTCTCTAAGACATGTGACTTCATGAAAGCTCACTTGGCAAACATACTTTGCTTCATCTGGAAGGAAACAGAGCATTCCAACTGTTTTATGAGGCCCGGCGTCAGCTCACACTGTCTATTTGGGTTCTTCGTTAAATGGTGATGACTAGAATCTCAATCAGTGATGTACTGCCCCACCTGACACCAGCCCTCCTTTTTCTTCCAAGGGTGGTAGGAAGTCCCTACCAAGTGGGTCTTGGCTTTCTTCTTCTTCTTCTTCCTCTTCTCTGCAATCTGGGCCTTGGTACAAGAGCAACAGGGACTCACAGAAAGGTACATGGACACTCACCACTCACACATGCACCATCCAGACTCAGAAATACATACAGCACACCCCCCCACTCATGCCCATAGACACAGCATTCACACACACACATTATCCATACACACCCCAGCCAGATTTATACACTACTTACACATACTCTGTTCAGTTTCACACACACATACACACACACAGAGGCACACACTGCTGGCACATACATACATACATACATACATTATCGACACACACCCACCATCCCAGTTCATACACCATTCTCTCTCTGTCTCTCTCTCTCATACACATATATACACACACACTACTTAAGTGCATACAAATGCATATACCATACACATACATGCATAGCATATACATATACACTATTCACATGTACACTCCCTCTCTTCAGACTTGTACACACACCATTCACACACATACTGCTCAGATTCACACACATCATTCAGACTCAGAGACACATCTAATCAAACACACACACACACACACACACACACACACCGCATTCAGACTCATACCCTGACACTCATCAGGCTCATAAACACACACCATTTACATATAGACTATACATACAACCCACTCAGAGGCACATGCTCCATGTACACACAAGCATACATCTACACCCATGCCACTAACACACACTCAAATCTCCTCACACTCATCCCCCACATTCATACAAATCATTTATATACACTCAGATACATACTGTTCACAAACCTAAACACATGTCACTCACATACACATGTATACCACTCACAAGCATATCACAGTTACAAACACACAGTTACATATGCCTTGTGTGAACCGTCAGGAAGGTACAAAAGTATCAAGAAAACTGATGTTAAAATATAAGCCATCTCCAGGTTTGGCAGGAGGAGGCCTTTATCTCTAGGTCTCTACAATAAGACATCTAATAACTGTGTGGCCGGCGGCGGTGTGTAAAGACACCTGATTCGTGGAGGTAGGAATGCTGACAGCAGTTACCTTCATTCTGGAGTTTTTGCGATCCTCACGTTGGGTTTTATGATTTACATTTCCCCTGATTGTTGGGATTAAATGTCAGTCTCTTCACACCCACAGCCAG
>NW_022103912.1:10326111-10336842 GCF_000313985.2 Echinops telfairi | reverse complement strand
CTCAGGATTGGAAACTCTGCCTTTCCTTTGTTTCAGGTAAAATCGTTGCATTTGTTTTCAGCTTTTACATTTCTTCAAATACTCATATTTACGTCATCAATGATGCGTCAGATCTATAGTTAAGTATTTCCCAAATCTGAGCACACCTGAACACCTGCACGTCTACCTCTCTGACCAGAGACACCTGCCATTCCTCTTGTTGTGTTACAAAAAATAAGTCTCATCTTCTCTCCCTGCGTCCTCTCTTGTCTCTCTTGTCAGTCTTCCTCTGGTAGCCCTGATCATGCCTTAGATATGTAGGGAGGATCATGTAATTTCTCTGCCCCCAACCTACCAATAGGCTTCCATCTTACAGTAAGTACAAGCCAGGGTTGTAACCTTGTCCGCATTGGGTGCGTGATCTCCCTACACCAACCCTCTCATTCATCATGACCCATCCCCCAATGATGGGGCTTCTTGCCAGTCTTCCCTAATACCAATCAATGAACATGTCAGGACCTCAGTCTGACTGGCTCTTCATTGATAACCACAACTTCCTCATGGTTTGCTTCCCCACTTTCTATATGTCTGCTTACATGCACCCTTCTTACTGTGATCTTTTCTAACTAAACACCCCACTTTCACCCTGACGCTCTTACTTTATTTTTCTCCATACTTACCCATAATTGTCATGATATTTATGAACTGACTCTTCCTTGTAGCATATAAGCTTCATGAGAATAAGAAATTTGAGGATTATTTTCATGTCCACACCACTAGTGCCTAGTTCATGAGGCATTGGTAGCTCAATAACAGGATTCTTGTCTTCCCTGCAGGAGACCTAGATTTGGTTTCTGGCCAGTAGACCTCATACACAGCCCCATCGGTCTATCCCTGGAGCCTTATCAGCTTCAGCAGCACTTACAGACTAAGACAGACCAGAAAGAAAGGCCTGGGAATCCACTTCTAAAAGGAAATCAATACAAACCCTGTGGATCACAAGAATTTGATCCACAACCCACCATGGGGATGCCACAGAAACAAGAAGCATTTTGTGTCATTGTTCTTGGAGTTACCATGAGTCAGGGCCACTTTGACAGTAACTGAGTTAGTTTATTGTGCCAACCTGGCCGATAAACACATGTCGGGTTCATTGAAGGGCAGAGGGATAAAAGGCTCAGTGAGCCTCGCCTTTCTAGTTCTCGGGTCTCTTGCTTTCTGATGGTTGCACCAGGGTGCAGCTGCCTTAGCAGTTCCCTGCTTCAGCTGGCAAGGCTGACTTCCTGCAAGACATCCCAGAGGAGAAGCCGCGTGGACCTACCCTGATGCAGCCCTGGGTGCTGGAGCAGCGGTGTGGAGACCCCTGCCAGCGCTGAGGTGTTTACACATTCACTGACTTGGCTTTCCTTCTGCAATTGGCATCATTGTGTCTGTTTTTTGAGTTGGAGGAGGACTTTGTGGATTGGTGTTGGACATATGCGTTAGTGGGTTAATGTTGGACGTGTGGGCTTGGGCAGCACTGGGTTGGGATGTTTTCTTGATGCGCACTTACCCTTTATATAAAACTCTGTCTTATCCATGAGTTTCTGTGGATTTGTTTCTCTAAAGTACCCAAACTAACACAGTAACTAACAACAACAGTGCTCAGAAGAGTCACTGAAACGTGATTGGCTCTAAATAAAGGACGGAAGGGAGGAGGGCAAGGAAGTAGGATGATGAGAAGAAAGACAGGAGAAGGTAAGGAAGGAAAGAAGCTCCAGTCCCTATGGGCTAGAACCTGCGTGCACCAGGCTGTGGCACGTCCTCCATTAGAGAAGTATTTCCCAAACTCTGGGATGGTGTCCACTGAAGAAGAAAAACATTTTTATCTATAGCTATTTATACTGATGGCATGAACTGTCTTTTATATTTCTTTTTATCCAATGTTCTCCTTTTAATTTTAATTCATTGAAGCTATGCTGATCTGAACTCATTATATGGATTTAACAACCAACTAATGGGCTCTGAATCATAGTTGGAAAAACACTGTACTAGAGGGAATCACATGTCTTCCAGAGGGGTAAAGGTTCAAATGCAAATGAAATGATCATTGCCGTCCACTGTGGTGTAAATTAATTAAATCAAACTATTTCCTTCTAAAATACTGATGAAGGTTTTTGGATTTAAAAAAAATTAAGTCAGGAAGAAAAGACGGTTTTCCTACATGGGTGCTTTGAGGAGAATGGGAGGTGGGCTGGAAGCTAATAACAAGATGTTTTTTAAAATGGTGGTGACACTAGAGAAGACGTGGAAAGAAAGAAGCCAGGAAGCATCATCCCCTTAGTTTAGGAAAGGTCAAGAGGCCTAGTGGTGTACTTCTGTTGTGCACTTCTCAGACTGGGACACTTAGCTAAAACCAAATTCACTGCCATGGACTCATAGCGACCTATAGGACCCGGTAGAACTGCCCATGTGATTTTCAGAGACTGGAACTCTTTATGGAAGTAGAGAGCCCAATCTTTCTCTGGCAGAGCAGCTGGTGATTTTTGACCTTTGGACCTTGCGGATTGCAGCCCCATGTGTAACCGTGATGCCACCAGGGACATACTTGCATTCAAATCCCACCCAGTTTGCTGTTCTGGGCCACCCTGAGAACTTTCCACATGCACGCTTTCAGATAGGGGTTATGTGAACCAGTTATAACTGATCTCCTGTCATCTCATCAATCTTCTCCCATAACTGTACTAGGTTCTAGATTTTCCATGCCAATGTCCCATGCGTGATTTGGTGTTAGAAGCTGAGAGTTTGTTCAGTGTGCTGGTATGTCAGGTCAGAAGCAGACTTGAAGGTTTTCAGTTGGTGATACAGTGATTATTATCTGACACTAAGCTCTTGCTATGTGCCACGCCCTGTTCTGGGTAATTTACAACCGTAGGAAATACTAACACTGGTGTCTCCATTTTGTACATCCGAGGCACAATTAAGTAACTTACCCAGTAAAAAAAGCCAGGATTTAAACCCAGACAGTCTGGCAGGCTGAGCTCTTGTTTTGTTCACCATTTGTTTTCTAAGAATGTGATGATTGATATTGTGTCAGCCTGTTGCTTCATGGAAGAAAGAGAAGAGAAATTCTTGGACATCGATGGCAGTAGCTTGGGAGATGTCAACTACTGACTGGAAGAGATCCCTGTTCCATTCCAAAGAAAGTCAACAGAACAGAATGCTCAAATGATAGAACGATATCATTGATATCACAGGCAAGTAAAATTTTGCTGAAGATCATCCAACAAAGTTTGTATCAGTACTTGTCAGGGAGCTGTCACCGGTACAGGTGTGTATTAGTCTGGGTATTTTAGAGAAACAAATCCACAGAAACTCATGCATAAGAGACTTTTATATAAAGCTTAAGTGTGCATCAAGAAAACATCCCAACCCAGTGCTGCCCAAGCCCACAAGTCAAACATTAACCCATTAACCCATCTGTCCAACACCAGTCCACAATGTCCTCCCCCATCTCACAAAACAGAGGCAATAATGCCAAATGCAGGAGGAAAACCGAATCAGTGAATGTGTAAGCATCTCAGCGCTGGCAGGGGTCTCCACACGGCTGCTCCAGCACCCAGGGCTGCATCAGGGTAGGTCCATGAATCTTCTCCTCCGGGATGTCTTGCAGGAAGTCAGCCTTGCAAGCTGAATCAGGGAACTGCTAAGGCAGCTGCAACCTGGTCCGACCATCACAAAGCAAGAGGCCAGAGAACTCAAAAGGCGAGGCTGATTGAGCCATTTATCCCCCTGCCCTTCAAATAACCCCACTTGTGTTTATCGGCCAGGTTGGCACAATAAACTAACTAACTCAAGGTGAGATTCAGAAGAGGACATGGCAAAGGGGATATCGTGGCTGATGTCAGATGGAGCTTGGCTTGAAAGTAGGGAATACCAAAAAGATGTTTATTGTATTTTAGTCATCATGCCAAGACATTTGACTCTGTGGGTCATAACAAACCATGGATAACCTTGCGAAGAATGGGAATTCCAAAACATGGGATTGTGCTCATGCAGAACATGTACATTGATCAAGGCAGTTGTGAAAAGAAGCATATGGCATGGTTTAAAAAGCAGGAAAGGTGTGCATCAGGGTTTATCCTCTCACCATATTTATTCAATCTGTATGTTGAGCAGATAATGAGAGAAGCTTGGTCATATTCTTCTTCAAGAATGTGGCATGAGGATTAAATGAAGCCATGCAACCAATCTTTGACATGCAGAGGACACAACCTTACTTGCTGATGAAGAGCAGAGACTGCAGCCTTCAGTATGGATTGCAACTCAATATGAAGAAGACCCAAATCCTCGCCACTGGACCAATAGGTAGCATCATGATGAATGGGGAAAAGGTTGATGTTGCCAAGGACCCTGTCTTGCTTGGATCTGCAATCCATGCTCATGGAGGCATAAGTCAAGAGAGCAAACAATGCACTACATTAGGTAAATCTACTGTATAAGACCTCTTTAAAGTGTTGAAAAGTAAAGATACTACTTTGAAGACTACAGTATACCTGACGCAAGCCATGGTGTTCTGCACTGCCTCATAGACAAGTGAAAGTTGGACATTGAATAAGGAAGACAGAAGGATGGATGTGTTTGAATTATGGTCCTGGTGAGGAATATTGAAAATACTAGGAATTGCCAAAAAATGACAAATAGCTCAGTCTTAGAAGAACAACCAGAAAGGCAAGGGTGGCAAGACTTCATCTTTGGACATGTTGGACATGATGTCAGGAGAAAGCGATCAGTGGATAATGGCCATCATGCTTGGTAAAATACAGGGTCAGCCAAAAAGAAGCAAGCCCTTGACAAGATGGGTTGACACAGTGGCTGCAACAATGGGATCAAGAGTCAGAACGATGAGGTGGAAAGCGCAGGACCAGGCAGTGGTTTTTTTTGCTGTATAGGGGTTGCTGTGGATTGGAGCCGACTTGGTGGCCCCTGACAACAACATTAGCCTGGTAGATTATGAACAAGGCACAGGGAACACTTACTTCTATCATGAGTTCCTTTACTCCACTTTCCCTTCATTTAAGATTTGTTTGTTTTTTAATATTCGTTCAGTAAAACAAAAGCCAACAGATTGATTGCCCAGTTCGGTGATTATAAACTGGTTGCAGGCCTATTTTATTTTGCCTTCTTAGAATTTTAAAAAAAATGTAAATTTGAGTTCCATTTGCTGGCCATGCTTTTTGAAGTTCAGTATAGTCTTTACCATGTTCCAATCTATCCATTTCCTACTCATTTGTGTTACTAGCCTGGTTGCTGAAAATAATGTGTGTTATTCAATTTCCCTGGTGTTATCCCATCTTAAAATGAGATCAAGTGCCGGATGACATTACCGTGGATCTCATAGATTGGTGTTGCCACCATTTGTTAAATCAGCACTCTCAGGAATGAAAACTGCACAAGAGAAATGGAACAGGTAACATTATCTCTCACTGCTTCCTATCAAATCAGAAATCCTTGGTTCCAATTTGTCGGAAGAGAATCCACTGGGAGTACCAGTTCTTTCTCATTTTTTATTGTGAATTGGGTCAATTTGTACATAACCGAGCAATTTTTCATTGAAGCATTCATACACATTTTGTTTCATGTCATTTATTGCAGTCCCCAACAAGAAACAGTCCATATTCTACTTCCTCTCTGTGTTTTCTGTTTCCGGTTCTCCTTTCCTAACCCTTCTGAACATTGCCTGTAGGTACATGCTGCCCTTTTTATCTGAACAGTTGATTGTTCTAAGATGTGCATGCTTCCCTAGTGTCGTTGTTTTCTTGGTACACTTGTCTAATCTTTGGTTGAAAATTGAGCCATGGGGGTGAGCTCAGTTCCAGACCTGAAGAATGACCTAGTGATGCCACAAATCTCTGAACAAGGAAGACTGGCATTTTTAATTATGATCTTGAGGTTTTTGTCTCACAGTTCCCTCCCACTCTATCTAGTATATTCTAATGCGCTCCTTTTCAGAGCAGTTAGTAGTGGGGGTTGGGCATCATCTCATTCTTTTGTTCTCAGAGCTGTGAAAGATTGATGTTCTCATGATTTCTTCTGGACCACTGGACCAATTGTTTTCATGTAGCCTTGGTTGTCTTCATTCTTCTTTCCTCCCACAGGGAGAGAAAAATAGATATACCATAGATGGACACTCAAGGGCAAAGCAGAACACTGCCTTTGTACACCATGTTATGCCGGTTGGTCTTAGTGTTCCCTGAGACTTGGTCTTCCTGAGCCCTCAGGCCCAGTTGCTCATTTCCTGAAAGCACTGGTTACGTATAAGATGTTATCTTTCTTTCTTTGCTTTGCTTTGTTCTGTCTTGTTTTTGTGATTATTATTGTCTCTGCATGTCTCCTTAGATAAGATAGGCAGGATAAACAATCTGGAGGAGAAAACAGCGGACAGACAGTTCCAGGGGGACATGGGAGAGGGAGAGATGGGGGAAAGGAAGTGCATGTTAACAGGGACAAGGGAATAACAAGTGATCTAAAATTGATGGTGAGGAGGGTGTAGGAGGCCTGGTAGGACTTGATCAAGGGTAATGTAACCAAGAGGAATTACTGAAACCCAAACGAAGGCTGAACATGATAGTGGGAAAAGAAGAAAGTTAAAGGAAATAGAGGAAAGAACTAGGAGGGAAAGGGTTTAAATAGAGGCATGTACATATGCAAATATATTCATATATGATAATGGGGAAATAGATCTATGTACATATATTTATAAGGTTAGTATTAAGGTAGCAGATGGACATTGGGCCTCTATTCAAGTACTCCCTCAATGCAAGAACACTTTGTTCGATTGAACTGGCATTCCATGATGCTCACCTTTCCAACATGATCACTGAAGACAAAGGGGGTGCATAAGCTAATGTGGTGGAGAAAGCTGATGGTGCCCAGCTATCAAAAGATATAGCATCTGGGGTCTTAAAAGCTTGAGGATAAACAAGTGACCATCTAGCTCAGAAGCAACAAAGCCCACATGGAAAAAGCCCACCAGCCTGTGTGATCACGAGGTGTCGATAGAATCAGGTATCAGGCATCAAAGACCCAGAACAAAAAAGCATACCACTGTGAATGAGGGAGAGTGTGGAATGGAGACGCAAAGCTCATCTGTAAGCAATTGGACATCCCCTTACAGAAGGGTTGAGGGGAGGAGACACGCAAGTCAGGGTGCAGTAAAATACTGATGAAACATACAACATTCCTCTAGTCCTTTAATGCTCCAACCCCACCCCCACTATCACGACCCTAATTCTACCTTACAAATCTGGCTAGACCAGAGCATGTACACTGGTACAGATCAGAGCTGGAAACACAGGGAATGCAGGACAGATAAACCACTCAGGACCAATATTGAGAGCAGCAATACCAGGAGGGGAAGGGGCAGGTTGGGGTGGTGGGAGGAGGGGAATGATCACAGTGATCTACATATAACCCCCTCCCAGGGGGACAGACAACCAGCAAAGTGGGTAAAGGGAAACATCAGTCAGTATAAGACATGAAAACATAATAATAATTTATAAGTTATCAAGGGTCATGAGGGAGGGAGGGTGGGGGAGAGAGAGGGAAAAAATGAGTAGCTGGTACCAAGTAGGAAAAAAAATGTTTTGAAAATGATGATGCCAACAAGTAGGAAAAAATGATTTGAAAACGATGGCAATGAATGTACAAATGTGCTTGACACAATGGATGGATGGATGGATTGTGATAAGAGTTGTGTGAGCCCCCAATAAGATGATTTATAAAAAGAAGTTATCATGACATTTTCCCCTGTACATGCCACCACAATCATGAATATATTTGCATCAAAGGTAAATATACATGTACAATATCTTCTGTCAAATGTGTATATGTTCATGGGCATGGTAGGGCCAAATCAAAACCCAAAATGACCAACATACGTTGATTCCTTCTCACAGTGACCTTGTAAGACAGTAGAGCTGCCCTGTGGGCTTCTGCGATAGTAATTCTTTATGAGAGTAGAAAGCCTCATCTTTCACCTAACCTCCCTAGAAGTGGGTGGGGATGGTTTCAAACTACTAACCTTGCAGTTAGCAATGCAATGTGTAACCCACTACTCTTCTGGGGTTCCTATGGGAGACTGTTTTTTGACTTATCTGGTACCTCATTTCCTAAGATTGCCATCATTACTGTGATCTAGGAACAAGTGAAACTGGTTAGGAAGGGAAGTCGCTCAGCATCGAGCATTGGGTCTGAAGAGTCAGTTCAAGGAAATAAGCCGTGAAGTTAAGTACAGAGGAGTTTGAGCATTCACCAGTAACTGGGAACAGGAGGTAAGGAAATAAGTGTCTTCTTGGTCTGTCAGTCATGTGACAATTGTGTTGGCAAGTGCCCAACAGTCTTAAGTACAGGCATTCAGATATGTCCAGTATATTTGGCTTCATTGGTCATTAACCCTTAAGAATTTAATGAGACCCTGCTAAGTATCTGCATTAACTGAATGAACTTTCACTATTGAAAACCTCAGTTCATAAAAATTTTGAGGAAGACATGCCAAATCTGTCCATTGTATCTAGTCTCTGGTCATACTTCATCCCAGGTGATTATAGGAGCCAAAAGTACTTGTTCTTGCTATTTGTTTATTCATAATCAGTATGACGCCAAGATATTATGGATGTCAGAACACATACGCTTGGTGCCAAAGGAAGTCAGGGAAGAAGACAGAAGAACACAGACTTTGTAATCCAAGAGATGGTTTGGATTCTGACTTTGACACTTTCCTTCAAACATTCTTCTGGATACATGAAGGTAACATGATTTGCTTTGTATGCATAGGGTAAATTACATAAGCCCTCAGAGTCTCAATTCCCTCACTTGTCAAATCGGGGGAATAGTACTACTGCATATAGTTGCTATTACTCATGTATCAATTGGTTGTACTGCAATGGCGTGCATGTTATGGTGATGTTAGGAACATCAATACCAAAAGCATAACCCATGTGGATAGTTTTCTTTCTTTGTTTTTTTTTTAACTTTTGATAATCTTTTTTTTAATTCATCAATTTATTGGGAGCTCTTACAGGTGTCGTAACATTCCATAATTCAAATAGATTACACATAATTGTACAATTGCTACTACAATCAGTTTCAAAATATCTTTTTCTTCTTAAACTCTTTGATATCAGCTCCTCCTTATCCCCTCCCTCCCCCTTTTCACAACAAATCAATGAAAGAGGTAAGTATCACAATTCTGTTTTGTAAATGGGGAAATTAAGGCTTAAAGAATGTACATGACTTGCCTCAAATAACACAGCTAGGTGATGGTAGGAACCAAGACTATAATTACTATTCTTAAATTATAGGATTCTTCTTTCTACTACAACAGGAAAAGTAGTAAAATATTGAAAAACAAAATAAACTACTCTTTACATTATACTAATTACTATACAATTAGTTATCTCACAATGAATTAATTTTTACAATGACAATACTCTAATAATAATGGCATCCATCTGGCTTTTAAATAGTGTGATGCACTCAAAGATTCAACATGTTCTTGTATTGTGGGAGGGCATGAGCAGAGACCCAAACTCCATCCATTATCTCAGTGTATTGCCATATAAATACTTGTACATAGGCCAATACCTCTATTTTTATGGATTAATGTAATTACATATGGACACCCATATGTTTACACCTTGGTGCTGTTTTCTGACGGCCTCTTGGCTGTCTAGGAATCTCTTGACAATCTTTGAGTGGATAGTTTTCAATGGAGCTTCTGGGCTACAAGGGACCTGGAAGAAAGGCAGGGCTATCTACTGCTATAAGTCAATGACACTGTATCAGAAACAATGAGAGAGTCTGACCTCGTGCTGGAAAATTAACCCCCTAGGTTGCAGGGTACTCAGAACACACAGTGGCTACAGCCATGAGCTCAAGTGTACCAGTGGTCCACATGAAGATGTTACAGCATCAGGCAGTAGTTCCTTGTGTTGTGCAGGTTCACATGGGTGGGAGCTGACTTGATGGGAACTATCAGCAATAACATCAACACCTCCGGTAGTTCCTCTGGAAATTATGAACTGAAGAAAATATCTAAAACCACTGGCATGCATCTAACAATGATTATGCACTCAACACACATCACTTTAGTAACATGAATGCTTTCAAATACCTGAAGGAAACTTGAGCAAAGGCCACCGATGACCTTCTGTTCTAATATTGTGTGGTGAGAATAATTAAACAAGAAGACATGACTTGCATTCCCCAGACAACCTTGATGTGTAAAAACATTAAACTACCAGAAGTAGTGGTCAATAAAATGTACAGAGCACAGAACTTGATTCCGATGGGCTTGGCCTTGACCTCTATCTAGAGTTTACTTTGGACTGTGCCTCTCAATGTCTATTTGCTCATTTATAAATGAGGAACAAGATTTCACCCAGGTTTGGCATCAATGAGATGCTGTATAAAAAGTTCCTAATTTGCATTTATTACTTGTTCGTTTGTTTTTTAAATCATTTTATTGGGGGCTCATACAATTCTTATCACCATCCATACCTACATCCATTGTGTCAAGCACATCTGTACATTTGTTGCCATTATCATTCTCAAAACATTTTCTTTCTTCTTGAGCCCTTGGTATCAGCTTCTCATTTTTATCCCTCCCCCACCCTCCCTCCCTTATGAACCCATGATCATTTATAAATTTTTTTTTCTTGTCTTACACTGACCAATGTCTCCCTTCACCCACTTTTCTGTTGTCCGTCCCCC
>NW_022103912.1:10323354-10325202 GCF_000313985.2 Echinops telfairi | reverse complement strand
CTCAACTGATTGTAAAGACATGATTCTGCTTTGATGTTTAAAGCAGACTGTGTATGACAGGAGGTGGCTTCTTCCAGGGAGGTACAAAACTGTGCCCTGAGTCAGGGACCATCCTGACCATTTGCTCGTAGGTTGGTAGTTCAGAGCTGCAACTTGGGAGAGTGTTGTAATTTAATGAAAGAACTCAGGGCCCAAAAGGTGCCCACCTTTTGATTACATTTTTTTAAGCTAAAAAGAATGGACCTTTCTTGTGAGAAAATTTAAATTTCTCATTGTGTTAGCAACAAATTTAGTTCATCTCCTTTGATGCTTGATGCATCTAGTTAATTAATTAGTCCACTAATTAATCTGGACTACCCTAAGTGTAATGAACCCTGGTGGCACAAAGATCAAATGGGTGGCCACTAGCTGAAAGATTGGTGATTCAATCCCACCCTACAGGTCTCTGGGAGAAAGACCTGGTGACCAACTCCTGTGGGCATTAATGCCAAGGACACCTACGAGACAATTCTACACCCCCACAGGGGGCTGAAATGGGTTGGCATTCATTAGACAGCACCCACCAGCCGCAACATCCCAGGCATGAATGGTTGATGCCCTTGGCTGTTCATTTGAAGCTTGACTGTTCAAGTCTACCCAGAGATGCCTCCTGGTGATCCAGAGGTGATCCCCCCAGAAAGGCCTGGTGATCAACAACCTAACGATGGCATGCAGTGAACACTCTGGATCATGGAATTGCCATGAGTTGGAATCAACCATGACATCTGGGTTGTTTTCTTTTTGGCACCAAGAGCGGATTATATTGGTGAGATTATTCAGAGCTCATGCAACACTCGCTGTCCAGTTAGATAGTGCCAAACACCAGCTTCACCACAAAGAGACCCTCACATTTTAGGGACACCAGAATCATTGGGCAGCGGGGGTGGGGGTGGGTTCTTGAAACATTGTGGTGCCCCATCAGAAAGTTATAGATTCCTTATATCTCGGCTTGAACCGGAGATTGTGCATTTCTTACAAGTACTAATCCCAGAACCATAGTCTAAGGATCACTAGCCTGTACAATCCCCCTGTGGTAGTTTTATTATTATAAAAATCTGTGAACCTTTTTGCTATGGCTTTGTGTTTTCAGTTGGTAGGAAGCCTTGATATTTGCATATCCACAGCACCAAGTTTCACAAAAATGCAATCTTTTCATTATTTCTCCAGGACCCAGTGTCATGCCTGCAGAACATGTAAGTGGAGGGAACATACCTCTTCTTGATCTATCCCTTCATCTGGCATACATGTGTAGTCGAGTGTGCCTTGTATGGGCTTGCCCAGTATTATAAGAAAGAAATATATTTCGGCCCATGTTAGAAACAGTCCTTGCTTTTCAAAGGCAGAGCTATCAAATTTAGCAATTCTTTACAATGAAAGTGAAATTTCAGCCCCATTTCAGAATTTGGAAATCTCTTGTTTCCAGGGGCCTGGCTGTGAGAACTCTGAGTGGCCTGGGAACGGCTCAGCCCATTCACACGGAGCAGACAGTCATGTTTGGTTCAGGCTGTTTCAGGGAAATGGCTCCAATCCAAACGCAGCAGCAGGCCAGAAAGTAGGATTATTTAATCACCTGGAAGCCCAACCCTGCCCCGGCAGCTGTCTGGGGAACCTGTCACAGTTGGTTTGCCAAGGCCCCTGGGCCAGATGCCTAACTTGGGAGAATTCATTCCTAAACAGACACCTGGGCCTTGGGATAATCAATGAGCTTACAGCATGCTGAACAGGGGAGCCCAAACTGGGCAGTGCGTTCTAGCTAAAGAGTTCACCCTCATTAAAACAGGAGATTCTTCACAACGCAAAGTGGATGGT
>NW_022103912.1:10285253-10322984 GCF_000313985.2 Echinops telfairi | reverse complement strand
GAGGGGCAAGAGGAAGGGAAGGAAGAAGAAGAGGAAAGAAATATGCTGATTTTCATTGAGATTTTTAAGGAAGGATTGCAAATAACTACCACTGGGCTTGCGACTATGGATTTCCTAAACTCCCCTCGTTCCCGTGAGAGAGAAGCAAAACAAAGCAGACAGTTGCTACCATGTAGATTCTGACTTATGACCTGTGTGTGTGTCAGGGGAGACCTGTGCTTCACAGGGTTCTCAAGAGCGGGTTTTGCACAAGGTGATTTCCAGGCCTTTCTTCCGAGGTTGCCTCTGGATGAATCTCAAGCACCAGCCATTCTGTTAGTAGGCAAAGCGCTTAATCATTTGCCTCCCCCAGCACCCCACAGAATGAGAGCGCGCCTTCCTGTTGGGACGAATGCTTGCCCTAACGTCTAGGACAGAGTTAAAAGGGGAATGGTCAATTTTTTCTGGTGTTGTGGATTGTGTGTTCCTGATAGAAATATCACATGCCAAATCAAAACCCATCCACAGACAATCCTTTGCAACCTCGGAGGCCTGTGTGTTGAGTTCTAATGTGCAGAAGATGGGATTAAAGCTTGCTGGGAAATGCTTAGTCAGTTTTGGGACTAGAACTTTTAAGTGAATAAGAGGCTTCCCTGGACCCTCCAGGCACCTTGCATTAGAAACCATGGTTTCTGTTGCACGGTGACTCGGTTATGCTGGATAAGGTAGAGGCAGCCGGCTCCCCCTGCTTATTAAAACTGTTTGTTTCTCTGTAGCGCCCAATGGTGCAGAGGGTTTCCATGGTGAAAGAGAAAACAACAGTTTTCCCTCCTATTCCTCTAGCCCAGGGTTCAATGTCTACTTCCATCTGAATAGAACACAAAGCTCAGAGGACTAGAGGTACAGGAATTTAGATCCTGTGACCAAAGACACGACGATGTATGAATAATTTGCAATGGAGGTTTACAAAAAACGTACTATTTTTCTCTTTCTTCCTGCAGAATGGCAGGAGGTAGAACCAGGTTTACAAATTCATCTCCAGGAAACAGCAATCTAAGCTGTTCCCACTTAATAGTAGCTGGTGGATGTGCAAGCGGTTCCCAAAGGGAAGCCTGGAGCCACAGTCTCCTGACTCTCAGGAAAGCACTCCTGGCTTGCCCCGGACATTGTGGAAGATGTACTGGCAAAGGGCTCGCTGGTTTATCTAGTGTCTCTGCAGCACCACAGCTGGAGACAAGGAAAAGAAAATAAGTTCATTTCCATTTCTGTACTAACGTGTATGGAAGCCAACAGTACTTGGCCGGGTTCGTTATCCACTGTATTTGCTGAGAATTTTAGGGGTGATGTTTGCAGGATGCAACCACAATTCTATGGGGTTTTAAATGTGAGCCTGGTTGCATCTCAGTTTAATACGAGGGTTTCCTTATCTAGAAAAACGAAAGGAATGTTGTCAAGATTCTGGTATATCCGATTGATGGTGGAGGGACATGCTTATTGCCCCGAGTGGAATGAGGGGATTAATCTTATCACTTGCTCCTTTCCCACAGAGGCACTTTCATTTCCTGCTTCTGTCAAGACTATCTTCATTCCTGCATCCAGCCTTTCACTCGGTAGGCCTGCTGCACTGTCTTCAACGGCAGACCCAACCCATCAGACTTGAACTGACCTCTGTCCAAAGGAGGGAAGGGAAGGATGGAGGCTGGACCATCATCCTGCAAAGAATCCAGGCCTGATGCACCATGTGAACAGCCCATTTGACACAAATCCTCTTTGTCTTCAGGTTCCTAATTACCTGATTTCTCACTTATTGTTCATCTTCTTTAGTTTCATTGCAAATAGAGAGCACACACTATGTTAAAATATTTAGCTTTGCAGACTTTGGAAGGGATAGCTTAAGTCAAACTCCTACTGTGTTAGGCAGGGGTCTCTAGAAAAACATATGATTATATATACAGCTAATTAGTCCACACAGCAGTACAGAGGGCTCAATCAAACAAAGCCAGGTGAGGTAGTTAGTTTATTGTGCCAACCTGGCCGATAAACACATGTGGGATTCATTGAAGGGCAGAAAGATAAATGGCTCGGCGAGCTTCACCTTTCTTGTCTCTTGCTCTTTGATCATCGGACCAGTGTGCGGCTGCTTTGCTTGTTCTTTGCCTCAACTTGCAAGCTACACTACCTGTGGGACACCTAACCCGTGGACTGTGTCACTGTAATTTGAGGTTCCATCAAGACCTACTTCGCCACACCACTAGAATTTTCATCTCTTGAGCTGGGGACTGTCAGACCCTGTCATCTGGCTGACTGTTGATGACCTGCCTTGCTATTTGCTGCCTGTGCCCAGATAGCCTGAATTACTCTACAGAAGACTACCCAGTGGCCCTCAAGACTTGAAGGACTACCAGTGTCTCACAACTGTCTCACGGGAGTGAGTTGCACTGAGCCATTTGTACTGCTTTATAATTTAACTGTTTATTTCTTATGTTATATCTATATCTATCTCTATCATCTCTATCTCTATCTATATCTATCTATAGATATTAGCATTCTGGTTTTGTTTCTCTAGAGAACCCTGTCTAAACACACCAGGGCACATATGATTATATACATACATATATATATACATACATACATATATATATGATAGGCTTATACAGCGAGAAGGAATATAACAGCTAATTAGTCCACATAGCAATACAGAGGGCTCAATTTAACTAACTGTCATGGAATAGTTAATATACTGGAAGTTCTTCCTGAGTTCAGGGTCAAGGAAACAGACAGCAGAGTCGACCCTCAGGCAAGGCAGACAAAGTCTGCCTGAAAGCAGCAGACAACAGGGTGGGTCAGCAACAGTCAGTAGCTGGGGAGCTTAGTGAAGCAGGTCCCAATGGGATCTCTAACCCAAACATGGTGACAGGATCCACCAAACTCAAGTTCAAGCAATGTGTGCACCAACAGTGGATTGAAGCAGGTCTCTAAAGAGTCTCAAGCTTTAGCAACATGATCCATGGGTTGGCTTGGCCCACAGGTAGTGTAGCACACAGGTTGAGCCAGAGAAGTAGGTAAAGCAGCAGCATGCTGATCCGATCACTAGGAAGAGGGAGATGGGATGCCAGCTGATGTATTTATTTCAGTCAAACTCCAATCAGGCTGTGACCTGATTAAACTCTGGCCACAGGTTCCTATTAGCCTGGTTGGCTCAATAAACCTAACTATCACACCTAGATCTTCCCATTCACTAACTGTACAACAATGAGTGTATTACTTAACCTAGATGTGACTCGGTTTTCTTGCTGCTAAACAGGGAAGAGGAGAAGCCCTAACTCAAAAGACAGTGTGAAGGCTAAAATGCCAAGAAAGGTATTTGGTACAATTACTAAAAGCCTTCGAACAAACGAGTGGCCATCAAGTTGATGCCAACTCGTGGCAACCCCATCTGAGCCGAAGGTCGATAATTTGGCAGTAGATCTTTAGGCCGTTTTTCCAAGGAGTCTTGGAGCAAATTCAAACCCCCAGCCTTCTGGTTAGCACCCGAATGCTGAATTGTGTGCGCCACCCAGGGCCTGTGACACATACTAAATGCTATGAAAGCATTTCCAGTTACTCTTACTTGTACAGGCTGGTTTCTGCTCTGCTTTCTGTGTGTGCTTCTGATTATCTGTAAGTTGTCTCTGGATTGGAGCACAGTCTAAGGTTCTCCAGATAGTAGTTTTTCACACCATTGCCAATAGTTTTGTAGTTGAGCAGGGAAACAGAGTTTACTGGGCACGCCCAAGGAACCAGTTTTTCTTCTTGTACTTTACGCTTTTACGATTTAAGGTTATGCTACAGCTTGGGTTCTCTAGAAGGGGGTACGAAGACCCAGTCTGGTATGCATGATTTTGAGTATGGCTCTCCACCTGTGGATAAAGAG
The DNA here is from genome assembly GCF_000313985.2 of Echinops telfairi. Classification (NCBI taxonomy): domain Eukaryota; kingdom Metazoa; phylum Chordata; class Mammalia; order Afrosoricida; family Tenrecidae; genus Echinops; species Echinops telfairi. The sequence continues at coordinate 10,319,092 of NW_022103912.1, read as the reverse complement.
AAGAATGGGGTGAGGGAGGGAGCAGTTGACCTGCACTGTACCCTGGCATGGCCTCATCAGCCCTACAAGTCAGAGTGAAATGCATCTGGCCAATTCTCCTGGCTTTTATCATCCCACACAGATCAATTTCTGGATGTGGGCCACGTTGGGAAGACTGGACCCTTGGACAAGACAGCTTTCAAAAAGGGAGACAAAACCTAACAAAGCTTATGAGGAGGCTCTGCTCCTTGAGTAGTCCTTGCTCCTGTCCTCCACACAACAAGTTCAAGGCCAAAAAAATGACACTGAGCTACCGCTCCACAAGATCTGCTCGTAAAGATAACTGGGCCTGTTGTCTCTTACAGAGTGGGGGAAGTAAGGGGTGTTGTTGTAAAGGGTGAAGTGTAATGCTGACAGATGGAAGGGTGGCAAAGCAGATCGGAATAAAAGAAGAGCCGAGGTTTATGCTACTGTAGGAAGTGGAGCTAACAGGAAATGAGGGACGCCAAGTCAAAGGAAGTTGCTGTTGGAACTTGTACAGGGTGTAGGGTGACCCATGTTTTGGGTTTCGCTCTGACTGAGGCATGTCCTGAGACCCTCCTCTTTCAGTGCTGAACCTGGTACATCCTCGGCGGATTGTCATCAAGCTAAGCCACCTCTCAGGGCCATGACGGAAGCCATGGAATCATAGACTGCTAGAGAGTTTGGAAACCATCCATGAGCATCTCTCAGCCCACTTAAGAATGAAAGGGATGTTATGGATGATTCTAGAGTGCTTCATACGCAGCTGGCATTGGTAAATATATATAACAACAGCAGCAGCAAAACTTGATTATGGGAGAGGATCATTGGAAGCAAACTGCTGAGGATAAAGAAAGTACGGTAAGATAGGGGAAATGCCTAACGCACAAACCAGAGTGAAATGCCTTAATGTACACAGACACTCTCAGTACCCTTGAGACTAGGCCAGACTTGGCTGCTTCTGTTTCCATTCTCAATGCAGACCCATGCTGAGCGCCTTCCCTCCGCCCTGCTTCATTGTTTGGAATTTACTTTGAGCTTTTCCACCTCCTCTCTTATGTGAAGGCTGACACATATAATTTCAGACGCCCTTGGGGTCAAAGTTAATTGGATGGCAAAGACAGGTTATGTTCAACTACTATCCAGAAGTTTGCAGTTGGAACCCACTCAACAAGACTGGGAAAGAAAGGTCTGGATACCAGTTGTCAGAGGAATGACAGCCAAGAGACTTCTATGGAGCCATTTAACTCTGGAACACAAGAGGTCGCTGAGTTTGGATTACGTAGACCAGGCCTCCTCAAACTATGGCCCGCGGGCCACATGCGGCCCGCTGAGGGCATTTATCTGGCCCGCCAGGTGTTTTGCCCCATTTTTTTGTTTTTGTTTTTGTTTTTTTACTTCAAAATAAGATATGTGCAGTGTGCATAGGAATTTGTTCAGAGTTTTGTTTTTTTTAAACTATAGTCCGGCTCTCCAATGGGTCTGAGGGACAGTGAACTGGCCCCCTGTTTTAAAAAGTTTGAGGACCCCTGACATAGGCGGTCATGGGTTTGGTGGTTGTCTTTTTAAGGATGGCTTTTATAAAGAGCCCTGGGGAGGAGCCCTAGCAGTGTCGTGGTTACACGTTGGCCTGTAATCCACATGGTTGGCAGTTCAAAAATCCCAGCAGCTCCACAGGAGAAAGGCTGATTTCTCTCATCCAGAAACAGGTACAGTCTCAGACACGCACATGGGGAGGTCACTGGGAGTCAGTTTTACCTCCATGCAGTGAGTATGGACTGCTGTGGTGGGGGAATATTTCCCAGGCAAATCAGGTGTTTCTGAAGCTTAGACTAGCAGGCCACTAGAGACTGGAAGCAAATATTGTGCATGTATCTAACAAAGGTGGGTGAGAGGAGAAGACAAGGCACACCCCTGCCCCAGGATGCCCCTTCCACAGAGCCCTGGCCCCTTTTCCTCTACCACCTTTTACCACCATGCCTACTTTTGTCATCTGACGATGTCACTGTGAAAGGAGGAATGTGGGCCAACTCAAGGGTTCCATGGCAGCCCAGGTCTTGCGGGCCATCAGGATGAATGCCTTTAAAGGACCCAGGCCTGGTGACACGGAGAGCCCATTCATCCCAAGCTTTAGTGAAGGTGTTCATCACACAGAGCTCCAGGTCTCAGCACCTGAGGAATGTCGCTGCCTCTTCCCCTTCCCCTCATTGCCGTCACTAATGTTCGTGGTCTCTGGGTATCTGGTGAAAATCAAGTGCACAGTCTTTTTATTTAGACCTTTACAGGCTGCAAAATGAGTTGCTTTCTCCGTTTACAGACAGCCCAATCCCTTGTGAGCCCCCTCAGGGTCTGATTTCAGGCAGGCTCTGTTCTCAGGTTCAAAAGAATGCAACTTGCATCTTGTAGCTTGATGAATTTACATCACTCCTTGAAGTTGCCTTGCTGGATCCTGGCTGGCCAAGCTGGACTTGAATGTTGTGCCTTGGATTTGTGTAAAATCAAAGTCAGGAGACGAGGATGACGCCCACCCCCCCACCTCCTTTTCCTACCTCCTCATTCTCAGTCCCTTTTATTTGGTGCAAGTAAAGTAGTTCACAATGTTAAACTCACAGTGTGCACTGTCAACCGCACAAAGAGGAGGCTGAAATACAATCCTGCAGCTTGGCGGTGATACTTTATACTTACACAGGGCCTTTCATCAGGAGACTTACAGGGCCGTCAGGGCATTAACCCTCACCATACCTCCCTGAGTTGGGGCCTCGAGTCACATACGCATGGAGAAAATAAGTGAAAGAGAGGAGGGTTGGACACTCCATTTCCTAGACAGGTCCCAAGTTAGTTTCAAATAGGCCAAGTTGTATACGTTTCTCACTGTACCTCCTCTTCCAGCAGATATCTCTCAACATGTGCCCCCACTCCAAATGTCCCCCATGACCCGATAGCATCAACACTTCGGGCGAGAGACCACATGTGTGCGAGAGCAACCAGCACGTGGCCCTCTCGCCTCGAGAGGCAAAACCATTGTGAATTCGACAGTCTGTGTATCATTAAAAACATCAAGGGAACCACTACAGACGAAACCTAAACTTTGTTAGATTCCCTTCTGCTGTTTCATGTCCTACTCTGGTTTTCATGGGATTTATGTGTTGGGGAGGCTACTGTGACATCCTAGGCAATTAAAACATATAAATGTTATCCGGCTGCCAGCTTGGGACCATCCATGTGTTGCCACCGGTTTTGTCTTTTCCAAGGTGCATTTGCTCACTAACTTCGCGTCAAATGCAATCTAGGATGGGTCATGGTTATGGGGAATTTGCTAATTGGCCACAGCGCGCTTTCCTGAAGCACCTGGCCAAGGCTCCATGATCTTTATCAATGTCGAGTTAGACCCCAGAGGGCCACTGATTTACTCATCCTGTTAAAATGGGTGTTTCTTACAAATTGATCTGAAGAGACTGTAAGAGAACCCTCTGGACACACGGGCTGAGTGTGCAGCATCTCAGGGCCTCCGGAGGCCCAGCCTCCCGATGCCAGGTGAGTGTGTTGGGGTGACAGGGGTGTCCTATTTCCTTGTTGCTGTGAGTTGCTGTTGTCTCTGCCTCGTGGTGACCCCACAGTACAACGGGACAACGTGGTGCCCAGTACTGTGCCACCTTCACGCTACTTGTTATGCTCCAGTCCACTGTTGGTGCCATGCTGTATTTTTGAGTGTCTGGCAACCTGGGGGGTTACCTTCCGGAACTTTCTCAAACAGTATTCTGTGGCAGTCCATAGATTTTTTAATCAAAAATTTGGGCAAGTGGAAATTCAGGCCTTTCTTATGAATCTAGCGTATTCTGGAAACTCCACTGAAACGTGACTAATGTGGATGACCCTGATGGTACCAATGGCATCGCTTCCAGCGCCATAGCAACATGCAAGCAGGTGGGAGTGGTGGGCTCCTATGGTACTCTTTGCAAAATCTGTTTCCTATTTCTCATCATATTAACTCACAGCTTTGCTCTCATAAGGTAGACTGATTATAGGTAAGTTCTTAGGTTTTGGCAACACCATAAACAACCCAGGAAAGAAATAGGTATTAGAATGAAGGACTATGAGTTCGTGGCATCTCTCAGGATAAAGGAAATCAGGAGGGAAATAAGTTTAAATGATGGAGACTTCCATATTTGTCCTCCCCTGGATTGGACCTTGTCTATCTTCAAAGGCTTGGGGTGGTGCTCCGGGACTAAGTCCTGAGAATCTGATTCTCATCGTCATTTGCATCTGTCTTTGCGGCCTTCATGGTAGCTCTTTTTGGAAGAGCTATGCAGAGTAGCTTGGTTAGCTAAAGGAACAGTCAGGAGTCTCAGTAATTTGAGGTTGAAGTCTGAAGGTCTGTGGACTGCCATTTCTTTGCACAGATGAATCATAATTGAGTCTCATATGAGGCCACATGACTACTTCCAGTTTTCATTATTCAGATGAATGTGTTCTTGTTTGCCTTTGAGTTGATGTTATCTCATGGCAACCCCGTGTGTGCAGAGCAGAACGCTAGAAGGCTTCCAATGTGATCGCTAGACCTGCCTGCCATGGCATTTCTAAACCCACCGCCCTTGAGTCGTTTTCAAACCACACTGACCCTGTAAGACAGACCAGCACTGCCTCTTTGGGTTTCTAAGACTGTACATGTTTATGGGAGCAGACAGCACCAGCTTTCTCTTGAGCAAAGGCTGGTGGGTTCCAATTGCTGGCCTTGTGGTAAGGCTCGATGTCAACAAGGCACCTCTGTGTTGGTTAAAAACACCTGCTTTTCAGCTAGCAGTAAAGCACTGAATTGTTTATGATATGTAAGGACTCCTCATATTGAATATTACCCTCCTTCCATTAGTTACAATCCTCAGAGGGATCGAGACCACCCCAGTACAGTGGAGGATTAGGCAGAACAGAATTCAAAATTGCTGGCTCGACCACTTGATGTTTGTGAGATAATAGTCTCATGACTTAAGTAACATGGTCCCTCTGGATCTAGTTTGCAAATGGGGAGTGATAATAATTTGTGTCTAATTTGCTGGGTTACTCATGGCAGATGATACGGTGCATTTAGAGCAAACAATAAAGAAATGCTTAATAAATGGCAGCTGTTCTACAGAGGGGGTGGGGGAGCATTAGCGGGGATGTCATACTTGGAGGTATAAATGGTGCTGTGAGGATACTCTTGCTCAGTCCACCAGGATACATAAACATCACCTTTGGGTAGCTCTAAGGCAGTGGTTCTCAACTGTCCTAATGCCGCAAGCCTTTAATACCGTGCCCCATAATGTGGTGACCCCCAACCATCCGAAATATGGTATTTTCTGATGATCTTAGGTGACCCCTGTGAAAGGGTCGTTCAACTCCCAAAGGGGTCACGACCCACAGGTTGAGAACCGCTGCTCTAAGGGACCGGTATGGGTGTCCTTCACATCATATGGGTCTGATTACCATCTCTGACTTTAGAGATTGTCCAGTTTAAGACAGAAAACATCTCTAAACATGAAGAATACAGGCAGATAGATACACGTGTGGCAGACAATCTATGAGTGGCGAGGGCAGACCTCAGTGGAAGAGGCTATGGATGGGGGTGGTGGTGGGGCATGCATCACAGCAGGTGGAGGTGTTTTTAGCAACAGCATCCCTGATCCCCTGCTGAAGGTGAGACAGGCCAGCCTTTTTCAAATCCTTCCTTCACCTTCCCCCTATTTGTTTCTATACCATTGGAAGTCCAGGGAAATATTGGTATTTAACTCTCACTTAGAAAGTTTTGCCCTATATCATACCCAAGGCGTTCCCAATGTGCATTTAAGCAGACTCCTGCCTCGGGTGTTTATCATATGTGGGCCATAGAAAATGAGGTGGGAGAGGTGGGCTGTGCTTTCCTGTATAAATTATTACAGATATGGAATAGGAGGGCACTGGCCCCCTTTCTCTAGAGGAATGGAAAGAGTGCGTTAAATCCCTATCGCACCTTGTTGGAAATCTTCAGCTCTTCTTTGCCTTGGACATATGTCCCTCTTAAAAGAAAACAAAGAGTCTAATATATGGTGTAGGACTGTGAGTTCCTCAGAGCAGGAGCCACCTACCTCGGTCAGACTGCTCTGTGTGATTACTCCAGGCCACAGACTTCCAAAGCTCCAAGGCCCTCCCTAATGAGGCACTGAAGACTCACCGGGGATTAGACTTCCCTAACCTTTCCTTATAGATTTCCTTCATGTCAAAGTAGCCATGGCCAGAGGTTTGTCACAGCTGTGCTCTGTCAATGTCTCTGACTCTCCCCCAGTGTGTGCTCGCCACCAGGGCACTGATCCAAAGCACTGCCTACTTGTCGTACCTTACAACTCCAGGTGCCCAACAATAAGTGCACACTGGAAAGGCCGGCACTACACGTTCTGAGCACTTCACGTTGGTTTTCAAACCACTACGCAGATGTAATGGAAAGAGAGCGTCAGCTGATTGATGAGGAGTAAAATTCCCGTGTCCGAGTTCTCCTGTTGGGGCGAAACATCAGTATGGGGTATATTCTCTGATAGAGAAATGATACAAAATCATTAACAGCGGCTGTTCTTGGGGAGTGGGTATTTGATTTTGCATTATTCACTGTTGTTTGATTTAAAACATTTTAATGTTATATTTTGCTGAAAAATGGGGGCCAAGAAGGAGGGTGTGGGAGTCCTTAGGTGAGATGGATCAACACAGGAGTGGAAGTAATGAACTGAAACATGCTTCTAGCGTTGGGGATGTGTGGTAGTGATATAATCTGGTGTCAATTTGAGAGGATTACAGTGAAGGGGTGGTGTCTGGACTGTAATCAAGATGTAACCAATGAGCCTTCTGTGTGGGCGTGGCCTACTCCTGGGAATTCTGAGAACTCCTGTTTTTCCTCCGTGGAGGCAGGAGACACTTCTCTCTTGGCTCACTCCCTGCGAGATGCTCTACGGACAAGACATGTGGCACTATGCTGATAGACCCCCGTGCCCTGGGAACTGGAGGAGCCATGGGGAGACCCCTGCCAGCACTGAGATGCTTACACCACCACTGGATCCACAAGACTTCCAACCCACTGGCCTGTGATCTTCCTGCATTTGGCATCATTGCATGCATTTCATGAGTCTGACGAAGACCCTACAGATTGGTATTGGACATATGGGCTTAAAGCAGACTTGCAGACTTGATCTGGACTTGGCTGGGATGTTTTCTCAATATGTAAATGCTCTTGTATATAAACCTCTTTGTTATACACATATGCAACATTATGAATTGTTTCTCTAGTCTACACAAACTACCACTGGATGGTACAAGGCCTGGCAGCATTTTATTCAATGGTAAGGTGGTCATGAATTAGAATCCCCTGGACAGCAACAGCAACAAGTAGGATAAACGCTGTCGATGGGAATGAAAATTGTCAAAAAGTAGATTGCCAGACCATTCTTCCAAGGCACCTATTAGATTGACTCAAACCACTAACCTTTGGATTATCAGTGAGTACATTAACTGGTTTTTTTTTACCACCTATAAGACATATAGCACTTACCTTCCAAAGCACTATGTTGAGTTATGACCCATTCGGGACATACATAGTGATCCACATCATGCTATTCCATTACCGAGTGTGCAAGCAAAATCCAGACAGTGAGCAAGGAAGGACACGAAATATACTGTGAAGTGCCAGAAGTAGGAATAAATCTGTCCCGGATAAAGTAGAGCCAGAATGTTCCTTAAAAGGGAGGATGGGGAACCGTCATCTCAGGTACTCCGGACAGGTTTTTAGGAGAAAGGGTGTTAGGGACCTCTAATCTTAACAAGCACGAGGTCCTTTCCCCCGGGAAAAGCAGAGGGTCAGCCAGTAACCAGGAAGACCGGGACAGGCTGTGACCACGGCATAACGCAGCAGTGATGGTGAGGGTGGCCCCGGACTCAGCAGGGTTTGGTTCCGTTCTATAGAAGGTAGCTAGGGGTCTGAACTGGCTCAGTAGAGACGTACTGAGAACGCAGGAGAATGAGCAAGGGAGGCAGAAGAAGACTTTCTTCCATGCATTTGAATTCTCGGGTTGGGGAAGAATATTGACTAGACCGAGGACTTCTCTAAGGATGAACCAATCAGAAGACACACGGCCAGAAGGCTCAGTAGAAATGACAGTGGCAAGACTTCATCTGAAGTACTTTGGATCTGCTATGAGGAGAGAGCTCTCCCTGGAGAAGGACATCGTGGTTAGTAAAGTGAACAGAGAGGCAGACCTTCGATGAGATAGACTGACACCGTGGGGGTAACAACGGCTCAAACCAGCAGTGATCGTAAGGATGGCTTAGGACCGGGCAACATTTTAATGCACTCGTACCTGACACCACCACCCAGAGTGATATGCATGGTCTTTAATTCCTCCATGAAAAAAAGGTATGTTTGGGGCACGTATTACCATCCCCCCAAAATCCTAACAAACCCACTGCCATTGAGTCGATGCTGACTGATAGTGGCCCTGAAGGACAGAGTAGAACTGCCTCTGAGTTTCTGAGACTAACTCTTTCTGGGAGGAGAAACCCCCTTCTTTCCCCTGTTAACGGTTTGGTGCTATCAAACTGCAGCACTTGTGGATCACAGCCCCAAACCCATAACCACTGTGCCACGGAGGTGCTGTGTGACCATACCAGCTCAATACTCGAGCTTTGATTTCATAGGAAAACCAATTTTGAAAATGGGTATGTAGTCTGTGCCAATATTCCTTTACAAAAGAGTTTCTTTAAATAGATGCCCGCTTCTATGGCATCTGCAACCCTATTCCAATCTCTACCCCACCTGTGGGTTTTCGAGTCACTCTGGCAGGTGAATTTGGTATCAACCTATCAACACAATTGTTGCCCTCGATGACCTTTCAAACTGAGTTGTGGAGACAGAACACAGATGGCTTTAAAAACAAACTAAAAATATAAGTCAGTATATAAAAAGCTCCATCCTAGCAGTGGGGAGGCGGGAGGGAAAGCAGTAGGATAGAGTGTTGGAGCTTCACCGCAGAAACTGTGTTGGGCTTGTTGAATTTCTCAAGGTAGGGCATGGGGGGCGGGGAGGCCTGTAGAGATAACTTAAAAAATAAAGTCATTACCAGCTGACAGAAGGAGAGGTCTTATGAGATAGTGGGAACAGAGGGAGGGGGAGAGGGTTTTTATCTTGATCTTTGAAGGTGGGCGGGGTTTATAGTCTTTTTTTAGGTGATTAGAGATACTTAACAGGTGCGCTTACTTATTTTCTCTCTTTTTGGGGGGTGGGGTGGAGGGAGGTGGCAGAAAGGAAGGGAAATGCTAGGAGTGCAGGGAGGTCATTCACATGTACAGAATCTGAAAAACAACTCCCAGAAGTTCACTGAGCAACAACAGCAAAATAACACAAATTTGCAAATACACCTACAAAGTTTGTTTATGATTTCAGAGCATCTTGTTTTGCGGACACCAAGTTGACAATGGGAGGGCACATCCAAAAAGAGTTACGAAAAAGGACAAGCCCCCTTAGAACAAAGTGTTGGGCAGTCAGCAGAGTACAAGTCTAGGCAGTAGGAGACGACTGAAATCTTTCTGAATCGGGACACTGGGAAGGGATGTGAGCTCTAGGGGAGGGACATGCTGTCCTTCGAACTTGTTAGCCCTCTTCCATTTCTGCAGCAGAACTCGGGGGGAGTAATTCTTTTTGAAGAGACAGGATCTGCCTGGAGAGAAGCCGAGCTCTCAAACGTGTGAATCAATGGGATTATTTACACGTGTAGCAGTCGAATCCACGGTAGGGTGCCGATTCGGCTGCAGAACAGCTAGGCGTGCACCCCACCCCCCTTGCTTTCTGACAGTGAATAAAGACTCCACAATAAGCAGCTGCCAGTGATGTCATTTGGGACTTTGTCCACGGAGCTTGTAAATACAAGCTCCAAGCAACTCCGGAGCCGCAGCCCCGGGAGCCAGGTCTCCTCTCGCTGGCTCGGAACCCGCGGCCGGACTTGCCTTTGCTGTTGAGGGAAATTCGGTGGGTCTCGCTTAGCATGGCCTTTAATGCTTCCCAAATAAAGAGGATACACCCGGGAGGAAATTGTTAGCTCGGGAGTTGTTGCAGTGCCTGTCTCTGTCTCCAGGACTGTGATATGTGTTGACCGAGCAGCTAATGGACAAGTAAGCTTGTTGGGATTTTTTTTAAATTCTTCTAACACTTTTCCCTCCTTCTACAGCTTGCTTTGCTTTGCCAGTGCGATGGTGATGTTTACGTGTTTCTGGGGGCTCTCTCTCGGCTGCCACAAATATGCATTTACTCCCACTAATTACAGTGTGTGAAAGTTGAGCGGCTAGGTGTGGAGGCTCCTTGTCTCAGAGGACAGGCACTGGGCGCCGATGATAGGAGATCCCGAATTCCTAATCCTCTTCTGCCACTGCAGGGAGGAGAGTTATGATGAGGATTATTTGGAAGGAAAACAATCAATCAAAGAAAAAATGTCGAGTTGACCCAGGCAGTTTAATAGGCGGCTTAAAAGCCTGATTTTTCTTTAACTGGTGTGCTGGAGGGGGGAAACCCCTTTCAGTCTCTGCTCCTGTGCATGTTGTTGTCATGTCTGCACCCTCTGCTCCATGCGACCCCACCTCTCCCCACTCACCCCCCACCCCCACCCCCACTCCCAGCTCATTCATTCTCAGGGGATTTGTAAGTATAGGAAATGGATCTGAAATGAGAACCCTCCGTGTGTGTGTGTGTGTGTGTGTGTGTGTGTGTGTGTGTGAGATCACCCACTGAGTGTGTGTGTGTGTGTTTTCTCGCCCACTGAGTACCCAAAGAAGCAGTCAATGTTCGGACTTGTCTTCTAAGTTAAGAACTTGGGCTCATGTACGGCTGAAAAGAGAGAAAAGCAAAGGTGGACTCTCAGGTAAGTGCCTTGCAAAATTCACCTCCTCCTCCTCCTCCTCCTTCCGCTTGCTTTCCTCTGAGCTCCAAGGCTTTCCTGTGTGCACACATCAGGCCTCCTATGGGGGCACCTGTCAGCCCTCCTGTCCTTCCTGCTTGGGGGTCTCGAGAAACTGCCTTGCAGTGTGTGCTCCAGACCCCCCTGATCTGCCCTGGGCTCCTGAAGTTCAGTCCCGCGGCTGGTTTGACTCACTGGGAGATTGAGCTTCCTCCTGAATCCAGTTACTCTGTCACCAGCTCCAGAGAGGTGCTACTATTCTCAGAGCTCAGCTCATTCCCTCCAGTCTCACTGGAAAACCCAAATCCCAATCCCGCAGAGAGGGTTTCAGAGTCTGTCAATCTTCATGGGAGCAGACAGCTCCATGCCCCTCCCACAGAGAAGCTGGTGGGTAGTAGCCCAACCCCTAAGCCCCAGCGCCACCAGGGCTCCTTGAATCCTGGAAGGGCACTTCAATAGTCAACTCCCCTTGATGACGTCCTCAGTGGGCTGTCCCCTGCACCCTGGTCAGCTCCAGCCTCCATCACAGCAGACTCTGCTTGGTGCTCTGTGGGATTTTCATTTGAAACAGGGGATCTGCTGCCAGCCAACTCTCAAAGCGACCTATTCATCAACGCTGAAGGGAAAACACCACAAAATAGAACCAATTGTTGTCTAGCCAATCCCAGCGGAAGTGTTTCAGGGTCAAACTACAGTCTGGTGGTGATACTTTTGGAAAGTAGGGCTCCAGGCCTTTCTTCCAAGGAGCCTCTGAGGGGACTTGGTGCGTAGCCCAGCAGTGACCCAGTTGCACCGCCCGGAGACTTAAGGAGGGGAAGGGATTGTCCTCAGCCACCCAATAGGATGTTGGCAGAGGTACAGCTAGAAATTATAAGCCTCCAGGGATCACCCCAGCATTCATTCTCCCTTTCACGGTTTTGAGGCTCGAGAACGAAAGGGGACCCAGGCATGGGTCCTCTGCCTTCTTGTAGAGGCAGCTGGCCGTCAAGGTATCTGTGAAGCTGGTCAAGTAGAGAGAGAACATTCCAGTTTTATCCCTGGTTCGGAACGTCTCTGTTCTTCATCGTTTTCTCTGGCCAGCCAGCAGGAACTCTGAGTGCTTGTGGTTGCGGGTTTGCAGGTGAACCAGGTGATCCCTGCTCGAGGATTAGCAGAGGAGGCCTCTCGGGCAAAGGAGGGGGTACCAAGGTTGTGACCCACTCTGATGTGCTGCTTCTGATGTACTCCCAGGCCCCAGACTTCTTTTAATCGATGGCAACTCGCTTTTCCTCGGAACTGAGGAAACTCCCCTTCATTCTTTCCTTGCAGCCGGAACTTCTGATTCCAGCATTCGAATGGACGTTCACACCCTAGATTCCCTTTCTCCTCCAATGCTTGATTGCCTCTGTGCCCCTACCCCCGCCCCAGCCCACCAGTAGGATTCTCCAGGGAAAATGGTTTCCTTGTTTGGATCCATCTGGTACCTGTGCTGACTTTTGCCATGGGATTCGGAGTTCTTGCCGTGGAGCTCATTATCGCTCCATCCCCTGTGAGGCCCGTGTTTGTGCACTTTCTGCCAATAGCTTCTAGCACGGAGTAGACAGACCTTCGATGTCTACAAGTTTCCTGGGAGTCAGTTCCAACATATGGCAACCCCGTATAGGTCAAAGTAGAACTTGACTCCATAAGGTTTCCAGTGATGGATCACCAGGCCTTTCTTCCGAGGCACCTCTGGGTAGATTCAAACCTCTAACCCGTTGGTCTACAACTGAACTTGCTGTTCCGACTGCTGTTCAATATATAACCAGGGACTGCTCTTCAATAGATATTCCTAAATCAATGAATTAGTTCGTTGCTAATCCTAAAGGACTGGCTTTCTTTTACCAACAGACCTAGCTCTGCTCTTGGCTAGCAACATTGTCCTCTGACTGCCCTGCCACTTTCCCTCTTCTCTGCAGTTGAAGGCTCTTTAACATAAAAGCAGTGCTGCTCTGCGGGTGGAGACAGGCAGCCAACGGTGGCTCATTCCTCTGCACCCTCCTGGCATGCCCTTTACCATCTGGCCCAGAAGTTCTAGACCTGACAGCTGATCGGAATGTTCTGCCAAGGGGCAGTAGGACACAGTGCTTGAGGGCATGGACCTTGGAACCAGATGGCTGTCACCCCTGACGGACTCACTTAAATGTTCAGTTTCAATTTTCTGTCTTTCGAGTATGGGATATAGGAGTAACTACCTCATTTGGGCTTGAGGGAGAGGAGTGGAGAAATCAATATGAATGAATGAACTAAGTCTGCCACATTGCGTGATGCCAGACATAGATTCCGTACTAATCAGCGTGAGTGTTTATCATTATTTACCTGGCAGAGTCTCACCCAGTCTTAATGGATTGAATCACAATCCCCGAGGTGTAACCCCCAACCAACTAAGCCAACCACCATCCAGTCAATTTCGACTCAGAGCCAACCTGCAGGACAGAGCAAAACTGCTTCCTAGGATTTATGAGGCTATAAAACTTTACAGGAGGAGATAGCCTCATCTTTACCCTGTTGGGCAGCTGGTAGGCTTGAACAGCTGACCTTCCAGTTGACAGCCCAACACATAACTCATTATGCACCAGGACTCCTTTGATGAGACCCAGACCCCCAGTTTACCCTCTAGGCCAGCAGTTCTCAACCTGTGTGTCTCAACTCCTGTGGGGGTCGAACAACGCTTTCACAGGGTGTCGCCTGAGACCATATTTCTGATGGTCTTAGGAACCAGACACAGCTCCGCTGTCCACTCCAGGCGGGTCCGTCCACTTGCAGATACACCCACATACAGGGTCACCACCACATGAGAACTGTATTAAAGGGTCATGACATTAGGAATGTTGAGAACCAGTGCTCTAGGCCTTTGCTGACCCTTTTCATCCTGTGAACAAATAAATATCCCTCTGCAATAAGTACTCTGTACTCTGTCAGTAGCTGTCACGGTATATTGTCATTGGCTCCTTGTATGTGTCTGTCTGTGGCCCGGTTTAGCCTCTGTCTCCTGCGGGCAGACCTCGCTGAATCCTGCCATCGCACCAGGCATGCTGGTGACTTTCAGAATTTTTTGTCCTTTGACAAACTGCTCACAAAATTCCTTCCCTGCTAGTTGACACCCTGTCCTGTGCCTACCACTTACCCACATGGCTTTGCTGAACCTCTCTGGACTCTCAGCTCTTCTCTGGTATGTCTGCTCCTCCCTCAGATGATGCCACCCCTCCCCACTCCAGAGACAAGACGAGCCCTTCCACTCTGGACTCCTTTCCTGTCCTTCATTCCCTCCGTCTCCACGGCATTTCTTTCATTGGGGCCACTGATCATTTTGCCTGGAAGTCTATTGGAATAATTAAACTCCAAGTTTGAGTTTTGAAATTATTTGCCACATCTATGTAGTAGACACTAGTGTGTTTAGGGCATGAACCTTTCATTGCTAGTTTCACAGTCTTATGTGAAACTCTGAACAGGGCACCTAGTGAGTTCCCAGTAAGTGGATTCCTTAAAAGTATATACATGGCTTATGAGCACTGTGAAAACAATTCTGCACTGTTTTCCCCCCAAGGTCAGTATTGAGGGATTGCTGTGTTCCGAGCATACTACTAAGCTCTGTGCATGCGCTTAACGGATTATGATCAGTATATTCCTATTCGAGTCCTGAGATTGAGAATGGTTCAATAATGTGTACAATGCCCCATGGATGATGAGAGGCAGGATTCAAAGCCCAAGTCTGTACTCCCAACTTTCATGATGCTTCTGTCAACACACGGAGGGTTATTTTTCTCACAAGCCTTGCCCACAGTGGAGCTTTGGTTTTCCAAGTCTGTCCCTGTACTGACTGTACTTGTTGCTGTCAAGTTAGCTCCAACTTCTGGTGACCCACGTACAGCAGAACAATCACTGCCAAGGCCACTGGGATCTTGAGGCCAGTGTAGCCTTCCAACCCAGGTGAGATAGTTTATTGTGCCAGCCTGGCTAATAAAATGCAGGTGGGATTGACTGAAGGGCAGAGAGATAAATGGCTTGGTGAGCCTTGCCTTTCTTGTCTCTCGCTCTGTGATCATCAGACCAGTGTGCGGCTGCCTTGCTTGTTCTGTGCCTCAATTTAAAGGCTACACTGCCTGTGGGACGCCTAGCCTGTGGACTGTGTCGCTGTTAGTTGAGGTCCCTTTAAGACTTTTCTGGAGCTGGGGACTGGCATTTGGTGACCTGCTTTGTGATTGGCTGCTGTGCTGACATAGCCTAGCTCTCTCTACAAATAGAGGAAGATCTGGCCTGGCATCAGACTAGACTAGAAGGACTGCTAGTCTCTCAACTTTCTCTCACGGACGTGAGTTGCACTGAGCCATTTGTAGTGCTTCCTTATTTAACTGTTTATTTCTTGTATTATATATTTATCTGTATATGACTTAACAGTTCATTTCTCGTTATATATCTAATTATCTTTATAAATAAATATATTAAATTATCAGCAATTTGGTTTTATCTCTCTAGAGAACCCTGTCTAACACACCAGAAGATTGGTCTCTAGCACTAAACTGGATAAGCTATTGGATTGTGTCTCTCTGCCATTGAGTCGATGTCAACGGATAGTGACCCTGAGGGAAAGGGTAGAACTGGCCCTGTGGATTTCCAAGACTGTAACTGTTTACCGGAGTAGAAAGCCCCATTGGTCTCCCTCAGAGGCTTGTGGTTTCAAACACCCAAACTTGCGAATGGCAGTGCCTTCCTTGATTGCATAGACATTGTAATGACTCATGAATGATCTTAGATGTCAATCAGCTGACCTGGTGATTCACATTTTCTAGGAAGAGTTATACTCGATGAATATGGCCCTTCCAGTCATAACCCCTTATGTGACATGTAATAATTCTTTATTTCATATGCCTGCAGTTGTGGTCCTCTAACAAGCAGCATTGGGATGAGATTGAGTACCGTTCGACCTTATTAGAGGGTGTGACCCAGACCACACTCACTCCTTGTCTAATGGTTACTGTGGTTACTATTACTTACAATGGATGTTAAGAATTAGATGCTACAGCTGAGAGGAAAAAGAAACTGTTTCTTGAGAGGCCTGGGGAAAAGCCTGGCTGATTAACATTAGGAGGAGACCAGTACTTACTGGAAACATTTTGTTAGAATCCCCGGGTCATATACGCATAAATAAGATACAGTCCAGGGGGGGAGAACAGATGACTACATTTGATGAAATTTGATGGCACCATGTAACTCCCACCAAGTGACTTGCATGGGTCTGGTAAGAAGGTGGTAGAAGATACTGATAGTATTTACCTGTGAGTAGTTGTGAGCAAGATTCTCTTCAATGCCATCCTGCTGCATAGAAAATGAGCCCCCTGACAACCAGGGCATATGATCCCATCATCTGCACGAGCCAGGTGGGGAGTGTGTCCTCTGGCCTCAGCATCAGGCTTACCCTTGCCTGACCTTCAGACTTTGGCTTGAACTCCACCCACCACCACATGAGACATTTCCTCTACCTTTCCTGAGTTCTATGTGACCCTGCAGTGGTTCACAGAACCCAGATGGGTTAGTCCAAGTTGACTAGAGAAACAAATTCATGGACACTCGTCTGTGTATAAGAAAGAGCTTTTTATACACGAGCAATTGAACATCGAGAAAACATCCCAGCCCGGTCCAGATCAAGCCCATTAGGACGATATTAGCCCATATGTCCGATACTAGTCCGTACATTCCTCTTTAGACTCACACAGCACATGTAATGATACTGAAATGCAGGAAGATCACCAGCTGGTGGGTTGAGAGTCCTGTGTGGATCCAATGGCAGTGGACACATCTCCAGGGCTCTGGCTGCCATCAATGGGGCCACATGTGGCTTGTCAACAGGAATGTGAAACCGAGAGAGTGGGTCCAGCCTCCAGGGAGCCATGTATCTCTGTCTCGCCTACAAATGAGGTCATCGAGTTGCTCCACCCCTTCACTCTTACTACCCTCAAGTTGAGAGGCGATTATGTAACTACCACACCAAAGATGTGAGCAATATACTCAAGGGAGGAAAAGGGGAGAAATGGAGCAGACTATGATCCTGCAAGCGTTGGATTTGGGGGAGATTTTCAATCTCCAACTTATTGGGACTAGTTTGGTCCCAATTCTTATTATACAATGAATTATTTCCATGTAGTCTTTCAGGAATATCAAAATACATGCTAGAGACTTTGGTGTTTTTGTTATTTCCTTAATCTCAGATGCGAATCCCCAAGTGTATGGGTAAATATCAAGATTGCTTGCATTATTGATTTGGATGGTGATAGGCCAAGTCTAACTTTGTCAAGAGCATAACCCAGAGAATTTAGCCAAAAAGCAATTGGAAACAATGGTTGCTATTTGGCTGGTCCCTAGAAAAGTTTACAAAGGAAAAAGGTAGCATTTAATTATAGTGAATTGAAACTACTGTAAGATTTAGGGTGAACCCTGTAGCAAGATATTGAACCAGTTAAGCTACCTTATAGCCTTATTTTTCTCCAATTCTCCAATTCTACAAGGTTTAATGCTTTCGGAATGTTAGATTCCCAATTGTGTTTTCATTGTAGATGAAATAATAAATTTCTAGGATGCATAGAGCATTACCTACAGAATTTTTAATGACCTAATAAATACTTGTGTAATGAAGTATATCGTGTACGTGTTGGAAGCTTCAATTACACAAGGTACTTCAGTCATTACATAAATTAGTCTTGGTCTTTCCAGGGCAAGACAACAGACCTCTTCTTTTAGAAACGCAGTCTGTGGATTTGTGCTTCTTTGAGTAGAATTTGGATGCACTAACTAAAGGAACCTATTGGACTGAGTTCAAGAAGAAACTCTCAAACCCATTTTGGAATATGTGTTTGGATTATAAGAGGGCAGATAAATACGATGGTGTTGAAAGAAGAGCTGTTCGTTCTGAAATGTGGGAACAAGTGTTGCAGTTGAGATGCGTGGCTGGCTCTGTCCCCTTGGGCTTCTCAGCTCTCAATCAGCACCTTCAGAACAACCCCAGACCCGTATCCAGGTTGGACTCACATCATAATAGCTCTCCAGGCAAAAGTTTTATGGGCAGCTCTTGTAGGGTGGGTGCCTAAGTCTCTGTCTGTCTTCACTTGGCACACCTGGGGCAGGTCTCCTCTTTCCAAAGCAGGCCAGCTCAGCCAAATGCTGCTGCCAGCCCTACAAAGACCAGGACTGTGTGTGCTTCCACTTTATTGGGTGCCTGCTCAATTGTCAACCTCCTGCGCCCAGTTCTGTTGGCCTCCTCCCCAGGGAAGCCCAGCTTCTTTCTGTGGGTCACCTTGGGTGTACCAGATCTGTGTGCTTGGCGAGCCTCCTCGACTACCACAGCCCTCAGGGGTCTCCCGGTTCCCCTGCCCACACTGCTGCCACTGTCTGTCTGCTATTCGATTCCCCAGTCTTTCATTCCACTCAGTGGTATAGTCCTTGCAGCTCTTTTATCTGTATCTCAGAAATTCTCAGTGCAGGATTCAAGGTCTTTCCAAAGATGGGATTCACTTCCTGTTCTTGTTGAATCAGGACATACCCAAAAAAGCTCTGGGAGATTGGCCTCTTAAATAGCAGCATTCTTTGTCATGAACAACCAAGTCCTGAGCCAGATCTTAGGCCGGGTCTTCTTACTGGGTGGCAAGTACACTGATTAATGAAGGTCCCCTGCAAGCTGGTTATATGGAGAGTAAACTGACCAATCCTTTGCAAGATTGGAACCTGCTCACTCTTTCCCGTTTGCAGAGAATGACAGACCTAGGAAGTCCACCTAAGACACCTTGCCCAAAACCTATCAAGAGTGCTTGCTTCATTTGGCAAATTGAATAGCTGCTTCAGGCCAGCCAAAAGATGCGTCCCAAGTGGATTCCATGGTCAGTGATAACTGTTTGGCTTTTAAAACTTTTTTCGAAGTAGCACATGTTCATCATTTAGAAAGCCAAACAGTGTTAAAATGTTTATCCATCTCTACCTATCTGGAAGTCCCCAGAGCCCCCCCCCCACTCCAGTTCACCAGCCCTGCCCCTAGAAAGCAAGCATGTTCTTCTCTCTGACCACTTTTTCTGGAGTACTTGAACATAAATCTGTTTATAATGTGTGTTTATTCATTGTTTATGATGGTTATGGTGCATTAGGATGTATCTTTAGTACACCTCCCACCCAATTCTGCCCTCTGTCAAATTTTGGTTGAATCTATATTTAGTGCTTATTTTTATCATGATTACAACCATCGTTTACTATTGAGTGAAGTCATGTATTAAGATCACATTTCCTTTCTGTTAAAAATGTTTTCCCCATAACTTCCATTAAATCTTCCAGTTGCTTCAGTAACCCTTTAACAAAAATGTTAGATAATTCACTTTTTCAATGTTTTATATAATTAAATTTCTCTAGTCACCATGTAGTGTGGGCATCAGTTGTCAGTCAAAAGAAGGTAATTCTTACTGGTGCCACCTCAGCAGGACTATCAAATGACTACCTTCTGTGTTTCTTTTATTCTAATTGTTGTCAATGACTTATCAGTACGAGTAGGGAGAAAAACACTGTCTGGTTTATTGGAGTTGGTAAATATCTTTCATCATTGAGTTACAGGGTCCCATGAATATTCAATCCACTTTGATGAAAGACATGTTCTTGCTTTGTGAGTGCATTTGAATCCAGGATAGCGTCCTCGGCGGGAAGCAAGTGCCACTTCATACGATGCTATTGCATGAAGAGCCAACTCCATGGTCCACTCAGACTGGCAGTTCTAGCGGCCCCTTCTCATTTTCTTCTCACTCTTTCAGCCCAGATTTGAATCATCGGAAATGTAACATACTGTGTAATTGGGAGTAAATATTTGACTTGCCCTAGATACACACAATTTGAGAGGCTGAAGTTGGAGACTGTTTTTGGAGATTGCCAGTAGAGGGCCTTGTTAAACTGAGTAAAATTTCATTTATAGACCAATTGTCAGCAGAGAAGTCACTGTTCTTTGGCTTCCTGACAAGTAGGACCATGGAATCTACCAAATTAATTTTTATACGTGCATGGCATTTCTTTCTTTCTGGGAGAGTTAGACGCCTTAACTGTTCACTTCAACTCAGATTCCTTAGGGAGAAATTGGAGAAATCGTATAGATCATAAATAGCACATCAATCAAACCAAGGCTTTGGATGTCTTGTCAGAAAATCAATGAATGACATCTTTGGGGGTCTCAGTGTTGGTCTCTGGGTTTTGGGGGAGCCTAGTGGTGACTGATTAGAGGAAGCCCCTAGTGGTTATGCTTTGGTCTGCTAACTGACAGGGTAGTGGTTTGAAACCACCAGCCACTGCATGGGAGCAAATGGATGCTCTCTGCTCCCATCACGACTTCAGGCTCACAAACCCACAGGGGCAGCTCTACTTTGTCCTATAGAGGTGCTATGTATTGGCATTGACTGGATAGCAGTGAATTTGGTTTTTGGTTTGAGTGTTGGCTGTTAAATGCAGAAGGAACAAATGATGCTTCTCTGGTACTGGGGGTGTGTGTGTGTGTGTGTGTGTGTGTGTTATACTTTCTTTTTAAACGGAGGCAAGCCGCAGTCTCAACAAAACAGGTTTTCGATTCTCTGTAACAGCACCAGAATCTCCTCACTCTTTGGCATGCAGTGAAATGACACGCTAGACTGTTAGACTTGGAAAGCAACATCATCTTCTTTATCTTGTTTATTGTAGAGTTATGGTAGGCTCAGTTCCCGCTCCTGGTACCCCTCTGTGTGTCAGAGTACAACAGCCCTCCACAGAGATTTTGTTTTAGTCTGGTTGACTACGAAATCCATAGACACTCATATATGTTTAAAAGAGAGCTTTATCTCAAAGAGCAATTGCCTATTGAGAAAACATCTCAGGGCAGTCCAGATTAAGTCCATAATTCCAATATTAGCCCATCTGTCTGGTACTAGTCTATACGTTCCTCTTTAGACTCATGCACCTGAATGCAGGCAGATCACAGGCTGGTAGGTCGAAAGTCTTGTGGATCCAGTGGTGGTGGAAGCATCTCAGTGCTGGCGCAGGTCTCTACATGGCTCCTCCTGCTTCTCTGAGTGCCTCAACAGCAGGAAAGGGAAGGCAGAGAGAGAGTGTGTGCATGTGTCCTGCCTTCAGGGAGGAAGAGAGGAAGTTCCCAGAATCCTCATGAGAAGGCCACGCCCACCCCAAAACATCATCAGACTGTGTTCTGTTTGACTTCACCCCTTCACTCTGTTTATCAAGTTGACACGAGATGAAGTCACTACTGCAGATCTCAATGGTTGAGGTTTGAGATGTAGACCTCCAAGACTTTCTTCAGCGGCACCTCTGGGTGGCTTGAGCTGCCAGCCTTTTGACCACCAGCGGAGCGTGTTAAGTATCTTCACCTGCCGGGAGGCCTGTGCTCATCTAACAGGGAAGGAAAGAATGCTTTGGGGAGTGACTGACTTTTCTAAAGCCATACAGGTGGCCAGCGCAGAGCTATTCTTTCTTGCTTGCAAGGCCTGCCTTTCTCTCCTGGTCCTTAGTCAAATATCTTTTTCTTCAAGGCTCCCTTCTCCCCATTGTGTCTTCTTTGGGTTGAATTGCTCTCACCTGAACTGGTACTTCCTCATGAAAGCTTTCGCTACTTACCATGTCCTCCAGTAGCTCCCTAAACTGTTTATCAGAGCACTTGTCACTCAACTCAACAGCCACTGCATCAATTACGACTCACAATGACTCCATAGGACAGAGTGGAACTCTTCCTTTGGGTTTCCAAGGCTGTAAATCTTTACTGGAACAGAAAGCCTCATTTTTCTCCCATGGAGTGGCTGATGGGTTTGAAATGCTCTAACTCACAGTTAAAAACAACAACTGTCATTAAGTACATTTCAAGTTATAACCACCCTGTAGGACAGGTCGGAATTGTCCCTATGTGTTTCTGAGACTGCAACTCTTTACAGTAGTAGAAACCCCCGCTTAGCAGTCCAGTTTGTAACCTCCTATGCCAACGGGGCTTCTGTTGATCACCCAGATTCGTGCCAACTCATAGTGATCTAGTCCATTATTGACTTGGATAATGTTACCACCCCCTCCAGGCTGAGCCCATACCTCTCTTGTTTAAATAAATGGTGTCCTTAGCATTAAGAACACTTCCTGGCACATAGTAGATGCTCAGCAAGTACACGGGGACTTGAGTTTGTGGACAATGGAATTACAAATAATGGCCTTTTCCCATGAACTCTTTGAAGGCCCCTCGTACTTATTGACTGGAAGAATATAAGCACGTGTGCTGACTTTTATTTGAATGTTTTTTCTGCATCATCATACTCACACTTTCTTTTTAAATGCCTTCAGTTATATTCAAATTTCTTGCTATTCAGCCAGGCCAGTGGGCTCAGGGCACAAAAGCACAGCATTGCTGCGGCTACTGCTGCTGCTTCTATTTCTTCTTCTTTTTTCTCACTTGATTTTTAGTGAGTAAGTGTATACCTGCTTGTTTTAAAGAGTATAAAGATCCATATTCATGTCATTTACCAAATGGGTACTCAGCAGCTATGAGAAGAAATGAATTTCACATAAGATGATGATTTAATTTGTTTTCCCTCTCTGTTCAGGAAGGCAAGAGGTATGGAAAGAGGACGCTATTGAGGGCTGAGTAATCTGTTCTTTGATGCTTCTCAGATTGGGCTACTTCTGCAAAGTAACCTTTTCCTGAGGGATTGACTTGCATGCTAGAAAGACAGACCAAACTCTTCCGGGTCAGTTTGTGCAGATAATCTACTGGTGGACCCAGGGCCAATTCCAGCTCCCGCTCACCCCATCTGTAGGTGTCCGAGAAGACTTGTGCTTCCTGTGGTTTTCAGTGGCTGTTTTTTCCAAAGTAGATTACCAGGTCTTTCTTACAAGGTGCCCTGGGGAACTTTAACCTTCAAGCACATGCTCTGCAGCCAAGTGCTGGACCATTTGCACCACCCAGGATTCCCCCAGGTGCAGTAGTGGGAAACAAATCGTGACATGGTTTGCCGACACAGTGTTTACTCTTGAGTGTCTCAGAGTTCTAATCCCTATGAGGACCACCACGGGCTTTGATTGGGTTATATAACCTCGCTGAGCTTGGTTCCCTCGTTCATAATGTATAGTCATAACAGTGGTGGTTCCCTGTAATATTTATTATGTATTGACAACGTATCCAGCTCTGTTGGCTCATCTATCACAATAGCAAGATCCATTGGTATTACTTTAATTCTGACTGAGCGCAATGCTATATGGAGTTTCTCTTGAGGAGCAGTTGGTGGACTGAACCTCCGACTTTGTGGTTAGCAGCCCAGTGCCTAACTCACAGTGCCACCAGGGCTCCCTTGGGAAACATCAATGTGTATGTCGTATGTGCATCCAATATACAGGAGATAGATATGATAAATCTATATAAAGTGTAATTTCATTCGATCTCTAAAAATCCTCTGAGATAGAGATGCTTATTCATCCCATTTTACAGCTGAGACATCTCAAATACTTAGAGATTGAGTTGTAGCATATCACAGTTAGTAGGATTTCAAGCCTGAATCTTCCAATTACATATGTTTATAATCATGTGAGAATTAAATAACGTAAGATATATAGGGTCCTTATC
Source organism: Echinops telfairi (assembly GCF_000313985.2). NCBI lineage: Eukaryota > Metazoa > Chordata > Mammalia > Afrosoricida > Tenrecidae > Echinops > Echinops telfairi. The sequence goes on along the minus strand of NW_022103912.1, from coordinate 10,295,539 downwards.
CTAAAAGAGGTGCATCATAAATGGGGACCACAATGACTTAGGGACCCTAGTTGCACAGCAGTTAAATGCTCAACTGCTGATGGAAGGTAAGGGGTTCAAATCCGCCAGCTGCTCTGCAGGAGGAGCATGTGGTCGACTGTAGAGACCTATCGCCTTGGAAACCCTATGGAGAAGTTCTCCCCTAGCCTATAGATCCACTGTGAGTCGCATCAACACAATGGGTTTGATGTTATTCTTATTATTTCTTACTGTTAGCCTCTTATAATTAAAATTGCCCTTTGTCCTTGGAAGTCTTTGGATGTCAATGCGATGATTTTCATTAGAAAGAAGACAAACTGGATATTTCCACAATCTCTTCCTTCTGTGGGCTATAGAAATCTAAATCGGGTGCACAAAGGTCCCTGGGTGGTGCAAACCATTCAGTGTTCCACCAGTAGATAAGATTGGCAGTTCAAACCCACTCGGAGTCATCTGGGAAGACAGGCTTAGTGATCTCCTTCGAAAGATCACCGCTTTGAAACAGCAGTTCTATTCTGTGCACATGGGGTTGCCGTGAGTGAGACGTAAGTGGGCAGCAACAACAATTGTGAAAACCGTGGACCCAGGGTTTGATAATAGGAGGCAAGACTTAAGCAAACCAGGGCCAGGTGTACAGACAATACACAACTCTGTGAACAAGAAAAGTACTCACCTCAGACCAAACTCACTGCCATCCAGGCAATGCTGACTCGTAGCGACCGTCTAGGACAGGGAGAACTGCCCCATGTGAGTTTACAAGACTTTAACTCTACAAAAACTCTGTCTTTATCCCATGGAGCGGCCGGTGGTTGCAGACTGCTGACCCTGCAGATGGCAGCCCAATGCGTACCCATTGCATCCCCAGGGCATCTCCAGGGCATCCCCAGGGCCCGGGGTACATTTCATGGTGGTGGGTGAAGAGGACGATGGAGAAATGGTTGAAGACGTATGAAAGGTCTTCAAAATAAGTGTGGAAAATAGAACTAGAAGATAGTGGGATTTTCCCACACACTTTGGGAAAACCCTTCATCGTTCAGGCTCGCTGTGAGCTGTCATTGAGTAGAGTCTGCCTCCGGTTAGCAGTAAGTGGAGCAAACGCGTCCTTTGTCGGGGTGGTTGTGTGAGTCCCTCTTGTAATCGACCTCGTTAAAGATGGTCCTTGTTTTTACCAACACTCTCACTGGTCTTTTCTGATGACCAAAGGAAGGGAACGAACGTCTCACTTTCTTCGCTTCTAAGGAGAATGCTTTGTATTTCTTTTAACACGGACTTATTGATTGTGCTGGTCCACTGTGGTTTACTAACTATTACAATAACCAGCATCAACACCAGCATTCGAATGCATCTTTCTCCTTCATGGTCTAGCTTTCACACACCTTTGTGGCAATTTCAAAGACACGGTGTGGGGTCAGGTGGTCATTGGTCTTCCATGATGTCTTTGCTGTTTAAAACTCTAAAGAGGCTTATTGCAGAATAGTTCCCCAATCTAATGCAAACATATTGTTTGCTTCCTTGACTGCTGCTTTCATACCATTGATCATTGGTAGGACGGACTCGTGGCCAACTTCAGTTGTTTTTCCAATATGGCCTTTGCATCGCTGTAGTTGTTGGTTTAAGTTTTGATCGTGAGTGGGCGTGGTTTCTGCAGATGAGCATTGTGAAAGATGGTCTAGAACTCAAGAAGATGAAGCCTCAGAAATTAGAGGTGCTCCTTGGGTTCTGAACAAGATCCACTTCCCACAATGTCTTCCAGATGTGTAGGTAAGTCAGGTGGCTCTTATTGAACTTTATTTAGTGTAGGAAGGGAACCTTGGTGGCACATTGGTTAAAGTGCTTGGATGGTAACTGAAAGGTCGATGGCTTAATCTATCAGCTGCTCTGCAGTAGCAAAAACGTGACAGACTGCTTCTGTGAAGATTGACAGCCTTGGAAAATCTGTCCAGCAAGATTCCTCTGAATCAGAGTCAACAGTGGGGGACAGGCTTTAGTACAAGAAAGGCCCAAAGCCTTTTCAATGTTGAAAAGCGGCACATGTAGCAAGGGAAGTGAAGGTGATTATTGTTGAGAACTTGTAAATTCGAGTTAGTTTAATTCTTTCAGAGTGAGAGCCAATTTGCCTAACATAAAGCCAGAAGTTGTTAGGACTGTGTGTGGGTATTGCTCATCTTGAAGATACAAGCCACCCCGAGTTCTAAAAACCCAAAGCAAACCCACTGCCATTGTATTGGTTCAACTCATATAGACTCTGGATTTTTAGAGGAACCAAAATCTCATCTCTTTCCCACACAGCAGCTGGTGGGTTGGAACTAATGACTGTGTGGTTTGCACGTAGCCAACATCCACCCAGATTCCTGAGTTCTCCAACTACCATGGAGTTTAGGACCTGGGGACTCAGATGAAGCCTTAGTCGTAGTTGGTACCTTGATTACAACCTTGTGAGACCCTCATCAGGGGACCCAGTTAAGCTATAACTGGATTCCTTAGTAATGGAAACTGAGAGATAATAAATTGTGTTATTTGAAACCAATACATTTATGGTCATGTATAAGAAGCAATGTGTAATGAATAGAAACTTCTATTTGTATCTCCATTGCTATTTTGACAATGTCTTTATTTATTTAATCATTTTATTGGGGACTTGTATAACTCTTATCACAATCCATAATACATCCATTATATCATTCACATTTGTACATTTGTTGCCATCATCATTCTCAAAAAATTTGCTTTCTATTTGAGCCCTTGGTATCAACTTCTCATTTTTCCCCTCCCTCCAAACTTCCCCCTCCCTCATGAACCCTTGATAATTTATAAATTATTATTATTGTGTCATATCTTACACTGTCTGACATCTCCCTTTACCCACGTTTCTGTTGTCCATCTCCCAAGAAGGAGGTTATATGTGGATCCTTGCAATCGGTTCCCTCTTTCCACCCCACCCTCCCTCCACTCTCCCGGTATCACCACTCTCACCACTGGTCATGTAAGGGGATCATCTGTCCTGGATTCCCTGTGTTTCCAGTTCCTATCTGTAACAGTGTACAGATAACGTCTTTATTTTTTATGCTATTAGTTGTAATTGTTAGCACCACAGTATCAACCCTGACTCATGGAACACTCATGACCAGTGGGATTAGAGCATTTCATTTATAATGTTTTCATTGGCTGATTTTTAGAAGTAAATGACAAGGCCATTCTTCTTAGTCTTAGTCTGAGAGCTTCAATGACACCTATTTAGAATCATAACAACACACAAGCTTCCACTGACCAAACCGTAGTGCTTGTTCTTGAAGTGCCTAGTCAGAGAATTGAACCCCATTCCCAGCAAGGAAGGTGAGAATTCTACAACTGAATGACTTTGGAGTTTGATGGAAATGGAATTGATTAAGGAATTGATTGAATAATGTTCTAGGGAGTCTCATCTCCATTCCAAGGTAATTACAATGGTGACCTGGTGGCATAGTGGTTACAAGTTGGGCTACCAGTGGCATGGTTAGCAATTCAAAACCACCAGCCACTCCTTTGGGGAGAGATGAGGCTTTCTTTTTAGGTAAAGCGTTTCAGACAATGAGGCAGTTCCACCCTCTCCTATAGGATGGCTATAAGTCACAATTGACTCTATGGAAGTGATTTTGGTTTGGTTTATCCATGTGACTCCACTCAATTAGCCATGATAGGCCTTGTGCCCTTACCTCCATGTAGGATGCCCCACATCCTCATCTCCACCAGCCTAAAGTTCACCTACACCTGGAGGTAAGTTTCATATACTTCATAATTCCTGCAATTTGATGATTGCGTTGGGTTTTTTTCCATCTCTAAATCCCTGCAGCAGTTGGTCACTGTCACAGGACGGGTAGACACCATAGATACTATAGAGTCACTTTCTTTTTAAGTGTTAAATTTAAGTATAGCAGGTTTCTAGCATTTCTCTTTATCTGTCTGTCCAGAGATTTTGATTCATTACGGAATGTCTGCCCCATGCAAGGCATGCGAATGGGTAAGTGAGATTTGGTTAGAGTTGCCTTGTCATCATTATACAATAGGCCATCCCTGTAGAGAAGCCGTGTAGTTGACTTGCCATGTTTTTGAATCTCAAAGCCTTACACCAAATTTATAGTTTGTCTCTAGCTTGGGCTCGAGATGTTGTATATTTTGGATTTATTGTATATATCTGTATCTAGTCTCCTCCCTTGTTGTATTGTTTTCTTACTTATAGTTTCCCTTTGCCTTTACTTCCTCAGCTATTTATCATTTTATTGTTATGTATGTTTTTGTAAGTAACCACAATCCCTGGGTGGATGAAGTGTGAAATAAATAAACAGAAAATAACTTCGCCACTCCCTAATCTTTTAATATATGTGTAACTTATTTCCCTGGTTACAATAAAACTTTTTAAAGGATGGATTCTTACTTCTACTTTCTTCATTCCCTCACCAAACTGGGTGTAATTTAGCACAGTGTCCAGAAGACTAATGATTGCTTGTTGGACTGATATGAAAAAAGTACAGCCCATGTACAAATGGAGCCCCAGTGGTGTAGTGGTTGCACGTTGAGCTGCAATCTGCATACTTGGCAGTTTGAAACCACCAGCAGCTCCCTGGAAGAAAGATTGGCTTTCTACTCCCGTAAACAGTTAGAGTATCAGAAACCCACAGGGGTCTCTATGAGTCAGTATTGACTCCATGGCAGTGAGTTTTGAGTTTGAGTTATGTACAAAGGGTATTTCTTCCTCTACTTTTCCCAGCTTGCCTCTTCTCCCCACCCACCCACCTTGGCCTTTATTTTTCAGCATTCAGCAAAGAATGACTGTTTGCTAGACCCAAGCAAGTATTGGGGCAAACAGAATGGCCAGATGAGGTTTAGAATGAATGACAGGGCTCTTCGTATCTCTCAAATGTTTCATAGTCCTGCAATGGCTTTATAATAAGGTATACTTTCTAGCCTCCTGGTGTTGTGAACAGAAAACATTGTGACACAGCGTGGGGTGATGGAATCCTTTGACTGTTGGTATTACCCTTCCCCCTTCTAATCCATCAGAACATACTGTGTCGAGGACAGCAGAAGCCATGCCATATGGCAGCACACATCCCCCACTATATTGCCTGAAACATCATATTGCATGCTCTATCTGGGAAATGGAGCATAATTGAGTGGGGTAGCAGGTTGATACTGCAGAGTTGAAGAATGTTTTACGGAGTCAGTCATTGTAGAAAATCTGATAAGTTGCACCCCTATAAAGATGCATTTTATGCTTTTTGTCCTGTTTTGAAAATAATCTCTTAGGCAATGATGGGTCCCCCGGTTATCTCCCTACTTGTCCTTCCTGTGAATCTCCTTGTAACTCGGATACTCCTTTTTTGTGTCATTGGTTTTCTCTTGAACTGTATTTGTTGTCATTGAAAATCTGGACTCAGCCAATGGGACATGATAAGATGTACTGTGTGCATGTGCACGTGTGTCCGTGCATGCACAGGGACACATGCACACACACACACTGATCGGTGCCTCTCAGTGTTTGTTTGTACCATTTAAGTTATATAAAATCAGCACACTGTTATCTAGTCTCAAACCTCCAAATAAAACTAATACAAATTAGAAAGCAGGCAGAGTCCCTGTATCAAACCAAATTAATTCCAGAGTGACAATCTTCATCATCTTTTCTACTGAAATCAAACAGATTTCATGCTCAATGGAGAGGTATTGATGCCATTTCCTCCAATTCCATTGGGATCATGCTTACGTCATTAATGATCTGTTTTTATAGTTAAGTGTTTGGACCTTTGAATCTTATCTCTTTCCTCCTCTTCCTACCAACCGTCTTTATTAATCACATTCCCATGCATGACTGCGAAGTGTTTTCATTTTGCTTCTCAGGAGAGGGAGATGTGTGGTGAAAATCAAAACCAATCGCCATCTGGTTGGTTTTGCTGCACGACAGTCTCATGTGGGTCAGCGTACAAGCGTGTTTCCATGGGCTGATTGGTCAGAAGTAGAACACCAGGTCTTTCTTCTAAGCTGCCTCTGGGTGGACTTGAACCACTAGTCTATTGGTTAGCAGCTGAGCCCATTGGCCATTTACATCACTCAGGTGCTCAATGGAAGTTTTATGGATTCTTCACGGTGGCCCCTAGCATGTGGCAATGAGCTTGGCATCTACCAGTTTAAATTGGACTTGAAGCCTGCTCTTGTGAGATTGCAAAGTCCATTGGCAGGTAGCCAACCATCAAAGTCTGCCCTCCTGATCCTGATACACTGAAACAGACATGTCTGTTTCTCTCGGTCCACCCCCATGAAGCAAACTTATTATTTTTCTCCTTTATTGATTATTTAACTTAGTAATGCCACCCCTGACCCTGAGTTGTGTACTTGCCCTTCCCAAAAGAAGGTAACATCTTCCTTGCTTATTTGCTAGTGAGCTCTAGTGAGTGAATAAATTCCTGATTTCTTTTAATTATGAAACAATAAGCATTTATTTTTACTACTACTACTACTACTATTATCATTATAGCACCCTTCATCATACCATTTTCTAATAATCACTAATTATAAAATATATTGATGGAGTTACCCAGGTGAGATATTCCGTACAAAGCAGATCATGCAATATTTGTTATTTTGTGTATGGATTATTCCACTCGGCATGTGTTTACAAGTTTCTCTATGGGCTGGCAGGTATTAGAACATCACAAAAATGCACATTCTTAAAGATCTATACCTTTTGATGTCTGCGTTTCCTTTTCTGTCTGCCTCAAGCCCATTAAATCTGTGCTGAACACAGGCAGAGGATTGAGTCGAAACTGAGCACAAACCACTTAGCCCCCCCCACCTCCGAGGACCCCCTCTCCTCTCCTCTACCAACTAAATGCCACTTGTCCCTCTAAGAAGTTGGGGGACGCCGACCGTTCGGGGGTTGTGTAACTAGTTAGCATGCCAGAGTCTTGTTCGTTATCGGAATTAACCAGACAAATCGCTCCACCAACTAAACGCCACTTGTCCCTCTAAGCTCCTGTCAGCATTCGGCTCTATATCTCTCTGTTTCCTTCTGGGCAGCTCCTTTCTGAGCCATAACCAGGTGTTAATGTAGGTTCTTACTGTGCCGTGATCCAAAGGAGTTCTACCTTCCAATAGAAGTACACTTCAAACACTTGCAACAATGGCCCTTGGACTGAGGACATGATCAAGCAGAACACTGGAGAGTGGGACTGCGGGGTTCTGGAGTGATGTTACGTGTTTTACAGTTTGAACGTCAAGGGCCCACAAGCGTGGATTTGGATTTTGGTCCACAGGTTGCTGGCTGCATTTCGGAGATGTTGGCATCATGTTCCGCTTATTGGCACCGACAGGAGAAGCCATGGTTGGGATTGGACAGAGTCAGTGGCTTAGATTAATAGACACTTGAGTAGAGGCGACCCTTAGCTCTTCGTCCTGGAGAATTGTCCATGCATTTGCACGAAGAATGTGCATCAAAGGTTCATTGTCATATGATTTGTTATAGCGATAAGGTATTTTCAATCCATAGACCCATTACCAAGGAGGAGAATCAGGTCAATAATATGTTCACACTATGGAGCCCATGGTCATTAAAGAATAAAGAAAAGCCTATGTGTCCTGGCATAGAAAGACCTTGGTGACATTCAGTGGGAGGAAAAAGTTGTAAAAAAATAAGGAATATAGAATATCCTTCCTGTTTTTAAAACTCGGATAGATTTAAATATCTGATGATTATCTGTGTAAATGGTGACAATGTCCCAGAGGGCCTTTGTTAAGTGGCTGTTTCTAGTTGGGAGAATGCACCTAGGGGTGTGTGAAAACAAGTATTTTGTTATTTTCAATATAGATGTTGATATAGTAGACATATATGCATATGTTCATATAATTTACTAAGAGGGGATATTTTGAGGGAACATTTTATGAGATTGTGAAAAAATAATCAGATCATCAAAAATAACCCTAAAGAGAAACAAAATTGGAACTCTTCTCTCTGTGAGTTACATTTTCTAGTCATGGTAATGTTTCATTTTAAATGCAAATAAAAGCCAATACAAATCAACAACAGCTTCTGTAATGGTGTGAGGCAGAATAAGTTATTTGGAAAGAATTTCATAGCTCATGAGTTTCTTTTCTTCCAACTAACTCAAGATTTTCCCAGATTTACTGGGCTAGTGAGAACCCAAAGCTACAATCTATTGTGAGAGACATGTGTGTAGATGCCTATTATTTATTTATAAGGATGAATTAAGTGGCTGGGCGAGAGCTAGCTGTTGGGACACAGAGGAAGAACAAATGCTGTGTTTAAGGAAATAAATCTATTGATAAGGGAGCCTAGATGGTGGATTTTTAGGTACAGAGTGGTCATAAGGGAAAGGAAGATGGAAGAGGTCTAATAACCTGGAGGAGTAGATAGTCAAATGTTTGGTCTGGATGTTTTAGGAAAGAAGAAATGTTCATTTCTGCAAAGTAGAAGTAATAGTTGATTGAAAATGATATGTTGTTGTTTTTAGGGGCCATCAGGTCAGCTCTGACGCATAGCGATCTCATGCACAATCGAATGAACTACTGCATAGTCATGCGTAATGCTCACGGTTGTTCCTATCCCCCAGCGCATTGATGCAGCCACTTTGTCATTCCATCTCATCAAGGTCCCTCCATCACCATCCTCCACTTCACCAAACATGTTGTTCTTCTCCAGGGACTCATTTCCTAAAGTGTGCAAGATGAAGTCTTGCTATTCTTGCCTCTAAGGCTTGTCCTTGTAGCAGTCCATGGTATTTTCAATATTCTTCTCCAGCACCACAATTCAAATGCATTGATTCTTCTATGGTCTGCCTTATTCTGTGTCCAACTTTCACATGCATATGATACAAGGGATTAGACCATGGCTTGTGTCAGACACACCTTATTCCTCAAGTCCCATCCTTGCTCTTCAACTCTCTATAGAGGTCTTGTATGCCAGATTTGCCTAAGGCAGCTAGCCTTTTGATCTCTTGACTACTGTTTCCATGAGCATTGATTGTGGAAACAAATAAGAAAATATTCCTAGACAACTTCACTCTTGTCTCCATTTATCCTGATGTTACCTATTGGTCCAGTTCCTTATATTGACTTGGAATCCATACTGAAGCCTTCCTCCAATCCTGTGCTGCACTCTCCCTCATGTACTCCAACTTCTCTGATGACTTGCTCAGCAGACAGATTGAACAAGTATGGTGAGAGGATACAACCCCGACACACACTTTTCCTGATTGTAAACCATGCAGCATCCCCTTGTTCTGTTCTCATAACTGTCTCTTGATCCATGTACAAGTGTTTCACGACTACAATGAAGGGCTCTGAATTTCTTGTTCTTCTGAAGGTTATCCATAGTGTATTATGTTCCACACACTCAAAAGCCTTTGCGTAGCCAATGAAACATAAGGAAACATCTTTCTGATGTTGTCTGCTTTGAGCCAGGATACATCTGACATCAGAAATTATAATTTTGTGCCATGTCCTCTTCTGAATCCAGCCTGAACTTCTGGCAGTTTCCTGTCCATGCACTGCTGCAACTGTCATTGGATGATCTTAAGTAAAATTCTATCTGTGTGCAATATCAACCATACCATTCTATATTTTGAGCATTTTGTTGGGTCACCTTTATTTGAAATGGGCACAGACTGATATGGATCTCATCCCATCAGTTGGCCTGTCTTCCAAGTAGCTGTGTTCCAAATTCCCTGGTGTAGATGGGTGAGTGCTTCCAGTGCTTCTTCTGCTTTCTGTAACCTTTCAATAGGCATCTTATCAATTTCCTGTTTGGGGCTAATGCACTTAGTACATCTTGGACTTACTTCAGCACCATTGGTTCTTGCTCAGATGCTGCCTCCTGAAATGGTAGACTTTGGGCGAGTTCTTTCTGGTACAGCGACTCTGTTCTTTCCATCTCCTCTTCCTGCTTCCTGTATCATTCGATATTTTGCTTATAGAATCTTTCAAAATTGCAATTCTAGACTTGATTTTTTTCCCTGAATTCTTTTAGTTTAACACCTGCTGATCCTGTTCTTCCCTTTTAGTTTTCTAATTCTAGGTCCTTGTACATTTTGTTATAATATTTGCCTTTGTTTCCTGAGCTGCCCTTTCAAATTTCGGCCACTCAGCTCTTTGACTTCATCCTTTTTTCATTTGCTTTAGCTACTTTATGATGAAGAGCAAATTTCAGAGTCCCTTCTGACAATCACTTTGACCTTTCCTTTTCCCCCTGTCTTTTTCATGACCTTTTGCTGTCTTCATGA